>NC_139347.1:86774384-86939384 GCF_055883805.1 Amblyomma maculatum
TCGCGGCTAGCAGCAAAGAGTTATACGCAAACGACCTGCTGTGATTGGTAATTCACCAGTATGTGCTCAAGGCAAGGTGTGTGTGTGTGTGTGTGTGGGGGGGGGGGGGGGGGGGGTTGGCTTGTAGTTTTTGTGCAACAGCTTTCGGCTGACCAACTCCGGCAATGTACATTTCGCGAACCTACAACTACCTTCAGCAGGATCGCCCAGAAATGAACGTGCTCTCCTTCGGAACACAGTCAGCTTAAGAATTCCATCGTAGTTTGGTGCACAGGTCTGCAGAGTATAGCCTCAGAGATGGGTTCATTCTCCGTGTCTAGCCTTGCCCGACAAGCCCCTTGCCCGACAAAATCTTCCCTCGAAAAGCTTCTTCCTAACTTCAATCAGTGCCATCAAATCCATCTCACGCCACGTCATAATTGTGATTAATCGAGTTCTTTCTTATCCTGTCATTCTATATCCACTTCTTCCCGTCGATCGCATGATAATATTTCCAGCAACGAGCACTTGGTGCTTGTCAGGGCAAGGATGTGCTAGTAGGGTTTGAGCACGACCCGCCAAAAATGTCCACCAAATTCTCGAGGTACGCATCTTTCGAAGCTCGCGGACACGTTCTTATCGACGGGTCGACGGCGCTCCTCAAGAGCGGCTGACAGGGACTAGCGTGGCAACGGTTCTCGTGGCGGCTGGAGCCGCAATTCCCGTTAGGAGCCCTCCGGCTCTGCCCTATCGTCGGCGCCCTCAGCTCTTGTGGCAGATCCTTGGGGCGCTGCAGCGCACGATTCGACGATTCCGTTGTCTATGGCATCTCGTTTGACGACTCCTTGTTCATGGACTCCTTGATCGTGAACCTCTTGATCTTCAACTCCGTGGTCGATAGGCTTGGGGTCACTCACTCCATGGTCGGTGGTTTCAGCGACTGCGACTTCCTCAATTTCTGGCTGCACGTCCACTTTTACCACCACCTCGCGCGCACTGGGCACTCCGTTGGCAGCCGGACCGTTGGACGCCGTGGTGGACGGCGGTGCGGCATCCGCAGACGACGAAGTAGTTTTCTCTGCGATGTAGCCAAAAAGAAAGCAAAACAAGAACAATACAATAGGTTATGTTCACTTTCTTCGATCCTGGTTGATTTGATAACAGTCATCGTCCTTCAGGTGACTTTAGTCCGATGGGCCGGTTATGACTATCTGCAGCGAAAGTTAACGTTATACACGTGCTGTTATGCAAGTGTTTGCAGACATGCCCCGCGAATCAGCTACCTGGTATTGCTACCAGCGGTTAGAGCATGCCCGTCCTTAACACTCTGACACATATCATAGAACTGGATTGATTACCCAACTGAGCTAAAATAAATGCCAACTTCTCTTTTAAACAGTAATATTGGTCACCCTGGTCAGAAGACCTCGCTTCATCCTTAAAATACAGCAAATTTTTGTCTGGATTAGTACAACAACAACAACAACAACAAACAATTAGCTGTGGTTTAGCTCTGGTGAAACCTGGATGGAAGCGAAAGCTTCTTTTGCCTGCTACATTATTCCCCTATCACGCCCTATCAGAGCACCGTATTGGGGACACGTAAGCTCAGCCTTTAAGGGTATGACGTGAGAGCGTAAGCTACCAGTCCACATATAAATTCCCGCTTTAACCAATCCGTATGGACATGTCTGCGTGTCCTAGGGGTAACGTGAATACAAAGGGTTCTGGCAGGCTGATACTGATATCACTCTCCCATAAGAAAGGAGCGACCCGAGTTGGCAGATCCTGTCCGTGGCATAGGTAACGTGAATTCAAATGTCATTCACGCTCCCACATGAAAGGAGAGACCCAAGTTGGCGCTTTTTCAGGCGCTAACCGACACTGACACTCAAGGCTCGAGGTGGCTGGCGTAGTGAAACTTCCGCTTCAAAAAAAAAAACAAAAACAAAAAAAAAATGAAAACGCCGCGGAGCAATATTTTGCGGTAAACCTCGCTGCTGAAGCAACTGCCGCTCATCGAGGGATCGTATTGGACTACAGTTGCTTCAAATGTTGTATCACATCTGACAAACACTCGGTGAAAAGAAGGTTCCAAAGGCCCCAAATACTTGTGTGCTTGCTTTCTATGGGAAGAAACAGCTAGTATTGATCATGAAGTTCACATTGATTTCAAAGCAGAGGGAATCCCATGGGCTGTTGTGGGATCAATTATCAGTCTCACTTGACCGCGCGTGCTCGCAGTAAGCACGCTCTCAGGCTCCGCGCGTTGCCTTCACCGTGAGCGCCTTGCGTTAGCTCAGCTCTATAATCACCGTGTCCTTGACCTTTGCACGGAGTACCAAGTAACTAGACATTAATCTAACACCTCGCTCCCTCCATTTTCATTCGTCATAATTACCTTTGAAGTCTGTTTGAAGAGGTTTACGCTCATTCGAGCATAATTGACAGCAATTATTACAAAATATTGAGCATTAATTCCGCTCGCACAAGCTGGAAGGCTCCCTTACTCAATTGGCCTAAAGCCACTCATTAGAGTTAGTGAGGTTGCGTTCATTATTCTCCCCGGTTGCCAAGGCCTCTTATTTGCGAAAATCGAGAGTGTACTAAACGAACCGACCGGGCACTGGTGAAGTGATTTATAGAGTGTGGCTCCTTACAGTACTACTGTGGCCTCTGGAGCGCCAGAGAATCGGATAAGGGCTCTGACGTCTTACATTACAATACGGGCTAAGACAATGCCGAGAATACAAAAGAGCTAGAGCACGAACGTCTTAAAGCTATCATCCTCACCATTAACCATATCTGATGTTAAACCAGACAGGACTGCCGCAAGTGTGTTAATTAATTTAAGGCCGCTTTTCGATGGAGGTAGAATGCAAGACGCCAATGTACTGTGCGATGTCAGTGCACCTTACAGAATGGCAAGGGTCGAAATTATCCTCAGACTTCAACAACGGAGTCTCTCATAGCCCATGTCACTTTGTTAAGTTAGGATTTTTGAGAAAAACCTACCAATTTTTAGAGGAAAGCTATGATGTGCATGGCCACCCAATAGTGCCAATTGTTAATGATAAACTGTGGGGATAATTTAAGACATCAATTAAAGTGCACCAACAAATATTATGACAATCTGACTCTAACAGACGCACCTTTAATAAGTAAATAGGCATTTAGATCATGTGGATTGTATTATCAACATATTCGTTATTAGCAAATGCTCAGCTCATAGCTGAAATCTTACTAATTACGAATGCTTTATTTAATATCAACTTCACCTTTGCCGGCAATGCCGGCTTTTTGCCTTTTCTTGAGCGACAGGAGACTGGAGTCACGCTTGTGAGACAAATTACTGTGCCTGTATATTTCTTTCATACTCATTCTCATCACAACGTCATACACCACGTCCCTCTTTCTTCTCCCTCTCGTCTTACCTGGTACAGAGTATCAGGCCGGATTCTCAATTTTCTGGCCAACCGACTCTGCCTTTCCATTCAATAAACACATATAATCTTTCACCTATAATGTGTGTACGTGCAATGTTTTATAGCGAAAGCAATACTACTTGCACTTTCAAGCTTTTGTCGTACCGTGGCGGTGCCCCCATTGACCTTTGTGACCTCGCGTGACCTCTGTGTGACGTCACGCCGAAGAGCTGGGCGACCATCTCGCGCCGTCTGCGAGTAGTGACGGTGCCTCCGCGGCGGTTTAACATCTGCTTCGACGATGCCACTTACCGCTAGGGAAGCTCTACGCAATGAGCGTAAGAGACAGCAGCGAGCTACAGAGACGGAGGAACAGCGTATCCATGTCGTATCCAGAGTGAATCATTGTATAACCACCACAGTCTAACCATAACAAGCATATCCATAAGCACCACCATTATTTCTCCATTGACTGTTTATTCACTGTGTGGGCGTGACTTTCTCTGCTGTGAAATGCCGTCATATGCAGGGGCAGCCGCCCCGTCAAGCTGCTCTTCGAAGCAGCTTTTTAGCGGCTGCTCCTTTCCTTTCCTTGTAGTAAAGGAAAAATAAAGTATTATTATTATTATTATGATTATTATTATTATTATTATTATTATTATTATTATTATTATTATTATTATTATTATTATTATTATTATTATTATTATTATTATTTATTATTATTATTATTATTATTATTATTATTATTATTATTATTATTATTATTATTATTATTATTATTATTATTATTATTATTATTATTATTATTATTATTATTATTATTATTATTATTATTATTATTATTATTATTATTATTATTATTATTATTATTATTATTATTATTATTATTATTATTATTATTATTATTATTATTATTATAACATTAGCTGAACCTGGGCGTAGCCATGGGTAATTGCTTTCGCAATCTGCCGGGCTTAACCAAGCTAAGCCTCTGCCAATTTTTTTTAATTGTGTTATAAATCATCCTCTTTTATTTCATTAATATTTGTGTGAAAAAAAGGAAGACAGTCAATGCCAGCTCAAACACTTCGGAGTCACTATCACCATCATCCTCATCGTCGTTGTTTAAGACAACGAGAGACTCACCCGCTGCCACTCGCTGCTGCAGTGACGTCGGCGCCGCGGGGGAAGAGGCGGGCGAAGCCGACCTGGCGCGGGAGAGCACGGCGGCGGCCGACGAGCAGCAGCAGTAGAAGCATCCGTACGAGAGTGACGCGACCGCCGCCACGCCGCCCATGATGCGGAAGGCCGTTTCGGCGCCCAGGAAGTACATGGCGGTGCCGCCCACCAGGCTGCCCATGCTGCGACCTGCACGAGGGTGCGACGCACCACACGTATTACGCCGCCACTGCATCGGTAGTTGCTGCTAAGCGTGGTGCAACACAGGGGAGGCGAACGACAACGTAGGGCAGGTCGTGTATAACGGTGCCAATATCACATCGAGGTACTTCACTCCAAGCGGTGGTGTGGCTAGCCAGTTAGAAAGCAACACAGGGCACAACAAAAAGTTTCGAATGAAGCTATCTCATTCAGTGGTAGCTTCTCACATTTTCTAATCTTGGAGTCCCTCTCAAAACTAAAACAAAATAATAAAAGAAAAGATGAAGTAATGTCTGCGTCCAAGATAGCTATCGCAGCCTTAGGCCGATCAAAATAAATGAACAGGGAAAAAAAAGAAAGCAGGCCAGAAGTTCAATTAAATCAAACGCAAAGTAGAAAAAGAAAGGAAAGGGGGCAGGGGAAAGAAAGAAAGAAAGAAAGAAAGAAAGAAAGAAAGAAAGAAAGAAAGAAAGAAAGAAAGAAAGAAAGAAAGAAAGAAAGAAAGAAAGAAAGAAAGAAAGAAAGAAAGAAAGAAAGAAAGAAAGAAAGAAAGAATGAGCCGACAAAGTATCATCCATGAACTACAAAAAGCATGAAACAAAAATGCAGGTTATGCATCAAAATGAAATAACAGCGAAAGACCTTCCTTTGAAACGGCCTCCACGCGTGGTCGTTTCAACCCGTCTTCAAATATCATCAAAGACCCCTCGTTCTTGAGGCGTGCATTGTAGCGCTTGGGCTACGCTGAATCAAAGTAATCTGTAGACACATGAGTCAAGATTTCCCGTGGCCGACAGCTCAAAATTCCACAAGAAAACAGCGCTTCGGCATGGGTTGCTATCAGATTACTCAAGATGAGTTCTTATCAAAGAAACTTGAAAATGACGAACCAAACACAGACACAGAAAACAAAGTGTACAAGTCGCGACCTTCTCTCAAGAGTCCTGTTTGTGTGCTGCTTTAAACTTATGCTTTAAGACGTGCGTCGACCTGCCTAAATTAGCGGAATGCCGCAATTTTTGTATCCGCACCCAAATTTCGATTAAATATATTTCGTATTGAATTGTAATTTTGTTGGAATTTATCGCTTCATCACTCTCCGACGTTTTTTATTCTCGTTATCGCCGACAGAACAAAAGTTTATTTTGGTTTCGGTGCGATATACCGGCGAGCGCCCTCGGGGCGCGCCGCATCACACCCCTGCTCTCAAAATACAACTTCACTGCATTGCGGGTGTCTCTGAGGCGAAGCTATCTCTCAGGCAGCAGACAAGGGCTTTTACTTTGAAATATTTGACGGTTCCCGGCGAAGGCAAGGACCGCCAGATAAGAAAAGTAGGGAGAAGGAAGAAAAATTTATGTGAAGAGTAGTAAAACTGGCATTCTTAGAAGCATAAAAAAAAGCAGTAATCAAACCACAAAATACACGGACCTTATCGCGGTTCCAGGAAAAGGGCGGTCGCAATTAATATTCTAGTGTTGCGTCATTACCTGAGGCCTGCGAGATGAGTCGTCGCCTTTCTCGTTAACCAGCTCACCACCTTGTCAATTAAAGGGTACAGAAAGGAGCACTCTTTCTAAACTATCTCTCCAGCGGTCACTTGAGCATGAAAACGCTGATCTCCGTTTTGAAGAGCGGCTCCAGTGTCGACATCTGCCTTTCCGCCTAGCTAAATGAGAATACGTTTTTTTTTTTTTTTTTTTTTTTTTGCAGGCATGGACATTGCATTTTCCGGCTAGCAAGAATATTTCTTTCCTTATGCAGTAGTTGAAGAGGTCATATTTAACGATATTTCATTTCGACTAGTGCAAACGTTTTCTAGTTGCCTAGTGCACGATTTAAAACGTATGACCTAGAATACCTCTTCACTAAGTAAGAAGCTATCTTTCAGAGCATCACAAAAATGTCTAATACAAAGTAATTAACCGCTGGCGATGGTGTCTTAGATTACTAATATCAATGTGAAGGCTTTTCTTAGCAGTACACTCACTTTTCTCGAAGCTGAATGACTGTACGCTGCCAGGAGCTGACTATTACCTCGGCAAAGTAATCTAAGCGGTCAGAAAAAGGAGAGACCTCAGCAGGCAGACAGATTTATATTTTATACTTGGCGTACCTACAAGGTCCCGTGAAGTCGAAAGGCCTGATGCTCATAATTGTTGAGTGAAGAATTGATGATAGGTAACAGTAATAACAGCATTATTAATCATAAAGCAATCGTAATACTTACGAAACCTCAAAAGTAATAACTCTCATAAGTTAACACATTTACCAGTAGCTTTCAAAATTGTTTTATCGTTCCTTTGTGCGGATAAGTTTCTGGCAAAGGCAGTGCCTTCCGGTGGAGCTGACATATAAGCATATGATGTTCGGCTTCCTTTTTTTTTTTTTCTTTTTACTGCGTCGCACTTCTGGAGTCGCGCAGTTCACGGAACCAGGGTCATACCAATAGAAGTTTAGATATGCGAAGCACCGCCACTGGCTAGCTACTACAAGACAGAGTGAGATCAGTCAAGTAAAAAGATCAAACTTCAAGCTCGCACACTGAGTTAGTCCGTGCGCTGTGAATTCCATATCCATCCCGATGACTTCAAGCGGGTGATGGACGCACCCAGTGTGCGGCAAGCATAGTGGTATACGTGACCTGTCGAGTTGGGACAGATTGTCGGAGAAAAACAAACATTTTTTCTTTCTCTCCAAACCATCTCTATACTTCAGCGGTCACTTGAGTATGCAAACACCGTTCTCCGTTTTGAAGAGCGGCTCCAGTGAACAAAGCCTGCGGTTCTAAACAGACTGACGACGACACTTAAGTATGCAGCGATAGGGGTGCCCGCGAAAAGCTCCTAAAAAGGCAAAAAGAAAACGGCATATGGAAGCAGCGAGTTACTGACACCTTTGGGCACGGACGACCGCAGGACCCCGGCTCTCATTGCTTATCGCTGGCAGAACAAGGCTGTTAACACGGCTCAGGCACGTCGCACGGTTTCTTTTTTTTTTTTTTTGTCCCCTGTCCCCGCCAGGGCATACCTGTCGGCAAGTGCGAAGGCAGCGGCGACGAACCGATAGCGCCGCCTCGCCGTGACAAACAAGACGATCCGTCCCGACGGTGAAAACAATCTTCGGGTACGCGTCAGTCCTGCTGGCTGTCGGGGTCGGAGTCCGCGCGGTTATCGGTCACGTCCACATCGCTCGCGCAGGGAAAAAACGTGCCCCCGTGCCACGCACCGCTATATCCCCCTCCTCTCCCCTGGACGTCGAAAGCGAGCCCTCTCTTTCAGTGCGGTGCATATCACGCCACTCACTCTACCGACGGTAACGGAGTTCAGCTGAAGTGCGCGCCGCACTCTCCGTGATTGCGATGCAGTGGGTGGCTTCATTGAGCGCAGTGTCAGCTGTTGCCAGCATTCAGTTGCTCTTCACATCGGTTCAGCGGCTATGGACTTCAGATATTGAGCGCGAGGTCGAGAGTTCGAACCACAAGGCGTACTTTGATGAAATCCAAGTGCAAAAAGTCAGTGCTCTCGTGCAAGTTATATAACTTGTGGTGGTACAAAGCACCGCTGAAACCTCAACTACAGGACCCCTCACAACCCAACAGCGTAGCTTCTGTACACCAGCACCATCACACCACCGGCCTGAATATGTCCACTGAAGGATAATGACGTCGGCCACTGACGTCTTATTTACTTTGTACTGAGCCAGCGCCATTGAATCCGCGCGCCGCAAGCTAGGCACAGGTGTTCGATTCCGCGACCTGTAATGTGAGGCGGCGCCTTCTCGACTGTTGACCTTTTTATAGGTAGTAATGTGCTTGTGGTGTGTTGTAGAGGATGAGCAGATTCCTGAAGAATGCCCGTACCTGGCGTCTACAATTTCATTAATTGATAAGGAGGAGGAGGAGGAGAAAAGGAGGGTGGAAGGCAGAGATATTAACCAAAAATAATTCCGGTTGGCTACCCTGCACTGGGGAAAGGGAATGGGGGAATTAAAGGGGGAGGGTAGAAATGGAGAGGAGGTGAGAAAGTCCCAGTCTGTCAATCAGGCTAGTCTCTCTTAAAAAGCGAAGAAGTGCCTTGTAGGCTTTGAGCGCAGATGACTTTTGTGGCCACGGTCCCAAGATCTTCGCTTTCTGCTACAGCTATGGAGGTGTGTAGACACAAGCTTCAGTGATGCGATGTTCTCCGCGGAGTTTAAACGGCAGCAAAGGCGCAGAGTTGCCATAAAGTTTTCTGCACATAAACGTTGAAGCCATTCCTGGACAAATGGCGTGTTCGTCTAAATTATTTTCAGTAACAATCGCATTTATCGCTTCTGAAGGTTGTTCTACTAAGCAGTACTAATGCAAACACGTGAAATGCGATGGGCAGTTTAAACTTCTTCGAGGTCATAGCCGTAAAATCCGCCAATAGAGGAAGGTTTAAATGCGATTACGCGTGCCTTAGACCAGCAGCAGTGGAAGCAATCATACATGGCGCCGCTTCCAACACGGTCTTCTTAGGTGCACCAAAAGCCTCATATGAGCATCAAAATTAATATTTGAAGATTGCTTAAAAGCCATCGCGACAACTCCTTGCGTAATAAATCAAACCGGTGGATCAATGCCGTTATTACCTTCCCATTTATATTATTTTCTCTTTTTTTTCTCCGAAGAACATGCCAATAAAACATAGCTATAGAACAGAATATAATATTTTTACGTCATATGTAGGGAGCTGGTCAGATTAGAAATATGCTGCCGGAAAACAAATACACAAAATGTGCTTGCACAGGGCTTTGGCAACTGAAGATTATGTTGCATTTTCGCCGACTTCAAGAGATGAAGCCGTTATAACATTATCGTGTGTTCTTCAACAGAAATTCCAAGGGCATCAGAAAAATACTGCAGCGCACTGAAGCCGTTGCGCCTTATGCTGCTCGTAAGAAAATGTTCGATATCAAGTTTTCGAGTACATTTGTCCGTGTGTAGATGTTAGCAGACTAAAACAGAAACAAGCTCCCATGAACTGTGTGTGTGTGTGTGTGTGTGTGTGTGTGTGTGTGTGTGTGTGTGTGTGTGTGTGTGTGTGTGTGTGTGTGTGTGTGTGTGTGTGTCCTGCGGACATGCGCGAAAGTCTCGAAGTCAATAAATGCAATCACTTACCGAGGCCGAAATAAATTCCTCCTACGCAGCTTTGCACTGTCGGCTTGAGCCCTCTGGGCGCGATCTGCGTGCCGTAGGTGCCGACGGCAACCCACAACAAGTGAAACGTCATGGCTTCGAGTCCTTCCAGCGGAATACACCACAGCGGATGCTGGCCAATGTACGAGTATCCCACCAGTCTGGCGCAGTACACTAACCCAGAAAGGGCGATGATGTTGACGGGGCCCAGCTTGTCCATGAACCATTTGGTTTCGTAGAGGAACACAAAGCCCGCCAGACCTCCAATCGAAATGGTCAACCCTAGGAGGTAGTTGGCGGCGCCAAGGTCTAGAAGGTACCAGAAGAGGAAGTACTCCAGGAAACCGTAGACGCTTCCCAGACACAGCACAAATAGAAAGAGGCTTAGAAAGTGCGGCTGCCGCAAGAGCCGCCGGACGCGGTAGAAGACATTCTTGCCAGGAGCAGCAACTTGTATTTCGAGGACATAGGTGAATATCGCTGTTAGGACAGTGAATACATTGAACATGTAGAAGGCGGGTGAGTAGTCAAAGCCCGTCACGACGTGCTCGCTACTTAAGTCGATAAAGAAGCCAGACAGGGGTGCCGAGAAGACAGAACCCACGATGGCCCAAAACCGCTGCCACGCGAAACGTCCATCGTGCGTGTGCACCATTGACACCGTCGTGGCGTCCACCAGGGTGAAGCATATAGAGACGAGCACCTGGAATATGATACGAAGCACGAAGTACACCGATATAGTGATGCGGCGGTCACTGCCTTCTGGCGGCGTGCACTCTGCGTGCCAGAAGTCAGCGGCCGAAACAGCGTCCACTTCCGGTATGTCTTCGACGGTACACTTTAGCGAGCAGTTGGCGTGGTCCTGGTCGGGGAGGTGCTTCAGACAGGACACGTTGTGGAACATCTTGCTCTCCCACGTGATGGCCGTTACCGGGTGAAGACAGAGAAGGTCGGGGTCCCTGGCAGGCTCCAAGTAGAGTCCTAAAGATGTGCTCCGCGCCAGCGTATCGTTCTCGCTCACCACGTGACACTCCTTGTTACCGTAGTCATCGGTGAAACAGATGCCCGTCTCGTCGATGGCGTGCCGCCAAGCCTCGTCCGGACACTCGAGGCTACAGTCTGACAGAAGCACGGGCAACGCGAGTCCCGGTGAAGGCTCTGGACAGGCACCATGCTCGTCGCCGCAGTGGTCCACGACCACTTCTAGCTGTAGCGACGGACCACAGTGCAGATGGATCGCCGGCGGAGGCACCGGAGGTCCTATGGCTTGTGGCACTAGCAGCAGGCTTGTGCCCGACAGCGCGGTCAGCATGAGGCACCCCAGCAAGGCGCACTTGTAGCTGCCGTACTTGTCGCCCAGGAAAGTGGCTGCATACGGCCCGAGCAGCTGGGCGAACGGCACGATGCTGTAGATGATGGCCGTCTCCTCGATGCTGAGCCCCAGCTGACGCATGTGCACCGTCAGGAAGGGCAGCAGGCAGGCCGTGCCTGCGAGCGAAAGCGTGTGCTCATTGGTTTGCTGTGCGATGCAGTATGAACTTATCTGATTTGATGTTATCTTATGAACTCTCTACTCTACTGGCACATCGTGCATTCTTGATTATTTCATAGGAAGGACAATGAAGAAGGTGGCATGTGCCAGCAGCTGCATTTCGGCACATATACAGGGACAATGTTCGTTCTTCAAGGTAAGGTGACTGCTTGTTGTTGGTTCAGGTATGCATATTAATTTGAACTCTACCGATACAGACAACTCATATTGTCGATATCTTTTGCTGCTCATTACATACATTAGGTCTATGATTCGGGATAACTTTTAGGAGGCAACTGTGAGATATAACATACTATTACGCTCATATTTTTAAAGCATTCATAGGAGATATAACTCGAGGTAATTACATTCTAGTGGAAATCAAGAAGAAATGGGCATGGGTGGGGCATATAATGCGAATAGAGGATAATAGATGGTCGCTAAGGGCAACAAATGGATTCCAAGGGAAGTAAAGCGTATCAGGAGGCGGCATAAAGTTAGGTGGACGAATGATGTTAAGAATTTCGCAGGGGTCAAATGGCTGCGGCCAGCCCAGGACCAAGATAAGTGGAGAAATATGAGAGAGGCCTTCGCCCTGCAGTAGATATAGCCCGGCTAATTATGATGATGATGATGAACATGCTGATGGGAATGGTCTAAGCTTTCGGCGCGTATCAGAATTTCCTTTTACAATTTTTTTCCTGCGCACGTAGAGATGCGTTAAAAAAAGAGAAAGTAGTTTAATAAAAAGAGAGTTGGAGAGGTCAGCCGGCTGTAAGATGACCCTGTTCTGGTGCTCAGCAAGTTAAAACTTGCATAAAAAACAAATGAGCTGTGCTATTAAATACTTGTGAGGTAACTGTGAAACATTGAGAAATTAAGAACAGTAATCTGTTCTTCACTGTTTAGTGCGTATCGAAAGCTTATGTCATCGCTAATGTTCTTCTATTAAGGAGAACATTAGCGATGACATAAGCTTTCGATAAGTACTAAACTTCTCCGTCTGAAATCTATCCTGCACTCACAACAAATAAGTCTGTCTGGCATAGAAAAAAACAATGGGTTGTGTTCTTGAAAATGGCAAAAATTTAGAATCTTGCCAAGGGAAGTTTTGCGGAAATACTGATTGTTAACGTGATGCTAAACAATATGTAAAAAAAAAAAAAAATTAAAGAATACGCTCCCAGCAAATATCCGAAAATTGGCCTATCAAGTGAGGCTTCTCAATCAGTCTAGCCTTCCTAGCTTCATTTTTCAAATTTCATCTTGGCAGCAAAAAGGGCCTGATTGCAGAGGTACACTCATAGAACACAGAATGGTCAAATTCGAGCTCGTTGCTGATCATATATACCGAAGGATGGAGCCACAGGATCTGTGGCGTATATTTCTGATCAACGCGAGCATCCTGTAACGACGCCAACTCATCACGCGACACTGTCGCTTGCAATGCTACGGCTGCAGGACAGAGCGTAGACTCCTTAGCGCCGCGCGCTGGCATCGTCCGCCATGAGTGTAGGGAGACACTTGTTGACGCATGCGCACTGCTCCAGCGGCAGTGCAGCATATAGGCGCCAGGGAGTGATCCACAAAGTTCGTCTTCATATTCTCCTCCCTTTCTGGTGCTGAGGTCACCGGTGGCGCGCCGACAGCCGGCGCTAAAAGCATTCCATGCTTAAAACAACGAACGACCTCTTCCAGCGACAATGCTATGTAAAGGGTGATTGTAACGGGTTATATTCGGTCTCAGTATGGAGAAATAAATTTTAAAATTGTTAATTCTCGCATAGAATGCTGTTAAGGGTTCTGAGTATCTCTCATAGACCGTGACATCAATGCTTTAATTGGAAACATTGCTGACCCATTACCTTTACGAAGCGGCAATAAGGACAACTCTGTGATATTTATTATTGTAAATATTCGATTTTCCGACTTATCTCTGCCCTGTTTAAGTTCACTTGACAGAACAAGACTCATTTACAGGAGAGTCATTCGCAGTTCAAAATGGAATATTTTTTTCGTGTCGTTTGATTCAAACTTACGCCGTTGATGGCGTCCACGAGACTATTGCCGTGATTGTTGGCAGGAAGTTGATGGAGGTGTGGTCTCTGTGATCCACCGAGGTGAGCTTGGGGCAACGGCCGACCGCTGCGATAACTGCATTCAATTTTCTGTCCTTTTATGGTCTATCAAATCTCTATTTTAAACGAAAGTATCTACATCGTCTTTAGAAAACTATTGACAGTATACAGGCCGACGAGAGCGCGCAGCTTGTGGCGATGTGGACTGGAGTTACTTATAGACTTTGCCTATATAGTAACTCTAGCGTGGACTCAGGTCTCAGGTGATCCTTATGAATGAATGAATGAATGAATGAATGAATGAATGAATGAATGAATGAATGAATGAATGAATGAATGAATGTGTAGCTCATGAGCTTTTCCTGTTTGCATCAGTTGCAATCGGTTTGTGTCTAAATGACGAAAACAGGTGTGTCGTGGCGTGAAAAATCAGGAACTCACCAGGCACGATGTTATTCAATCCGTTTTAAGGTGAAAGTCTTTCTAGGCTCATGATAAAAATCTCGCGTTCGCGAGACGTATTGGCGAGATTCGGCGAGGTGTATTTGCGAGACGCCTAAATAGGTTCTGACGTCGACATAATTTCTCCTTTCGGGCAATTAGGCCTTCCACTTGCATGTCGAGGAGAGTAGTCCTGAAATGCCGCTGCCGACAAAGCCAAATAAAAGAAAGAAAGAAAGAAAAGAAAGAAAGAAAGAGAGAAAGAAAAGAAAGAAAGAAAGAAAGAGAGAAAGAAAGAAAGAAAGAAAGAAAGAAAGAAAGAAAGAAAGAAAGAAAGAAAGAAAGAAAGAAAGAAAGAAAGAAAGAAAGAAAGAAAGAAAGAAAGAAAGAAATGAAATCAGATAAGAGGTAGAGGGAAGAGACAGAAGCGAAGGAGGAGGACAGGCTTTCGCCGTTAGGCTTTTAAGCTAAGCCAAGTCAATCTTGTAATTTTTATTTAGACCTTTTTCGCCAGACAACTATTTGCGTGTGCTTCGGGATAATCAAGCGATATCTTTACCTCAGCACACACTGTTGGAATATTTTTTTCTTCGCACCTGATTTAGAAAAATCGAAGTCATGCGCAAAGTCACTAGACTTTTTTTTTTTTTTCAGCACTCAGAAAATGTTACAGTTTTGATTGAGCCATAGCACGCTGAACGACTGCAGGCGAGTTGTAAATCCCAGAAACCACTCAAGAAAGCTGCACAATGTAAAAACCAATCTGCCGCCATTTTTCTGGACATCGCTACTAAACATTTTCGTTTCTTTGCCATTTAAAAAGCGCTAGGGCTCTTTCACAGCAATCGAGAGCAAACTAGATGAGTTTGTTTTCCCGCAAGCATATTGATAGAAGGACACCTAAAGTCCCCATAAAGCATCAGCGTGTGACCGACATCAATACCTTTCGCGCATGCACTGAAAAGTAAACAATCATAAGCAATTTGCTTTTTGAGCTGAAGAGACCTCAATACTTTTCGACAGCAGTGTGAATGAAAAAAATACCTTTTCGCAAATTACCCTGCGGCTGATTTGATTTACTTTTCGCCAAGAGGGAAGGCTTCGCGCTCGCGACTGGTGCTTATCGCGATAAAAGTAAATGTGAACAACGCGACACACGCCCCTCTGTTGAAATTCCTTGTCGTACGTCACGCTTGTATCTGTCGTTACCACTAGGATACAAGGCAGCCATTTATTCAAATTCCTTTTTATCACCTGTTGTCTTGAACGTGCGGGGCAACAACCACAGTGTGTCGAGCTTTCCAGCCATGGCAGCGCAGCACCCGCAGCTATTGTTCATCGGCTGTTGTTGACCTAAAACTGCACTACTCTAAACAGTTATGTCACTGTCACCTCAAAGACCTCATTATTAAAAAAAAAAAAAGAAAAGAAAAGGAACGCTTCTTAAACAGCACTGTCGCATAAACGCGACCAACTTAAGCTTGACCTGCTCACCGAATTTCTGGAGATAACCAGATAAAAATAATTTCTGTCACCTTTTCAAGTTTGCAACGCAATAAGAAAGAGATAAAAAAAATTGATGTTTTGGAGTTCCAGGAAGTCTTTCGAAACTGCAGCTAGCCCGCCGATTGCGTCGTCTGCTACCGCTATCCTTCTGCTAACGCAAAGGTGGCTGTGTGGTGGCGCTTCACAACAAAACAATCTTGGCGGCCTCTGTTGGAGCCTGGTAGTACAAGGTGCCTATATGCAATCTATGTCGATCAATCTTATTTAGCCCTCAGCGTTCATTTGTAAAAGCTATTCTTATTCATTAGAGCTCTTTTCCAAATACAAGCATGGGTAGCTAAGGCTGCATTGACTGAGAACTCGCTCCCAGAAAATACATCTCATGCAGTCGAACAAACCCGGCAACCAAACACCGAAATACTGAAACATAGCTTTTCTCGTGTCAAAATGCCGCAAGCTAGGTAAACAGTAGCAATGTATAAAGTCTGCGCTCAGTTTTACGCAGCTCAACGTCTGTCAGAAGGAATCGGAAAGTGTTATTGGCTTGATGCCTTGGGTGAACTTTAGCTACAGAATGGTTGCGAAGGTTCTCAGCAGAGAGTCTCGGCCGTTATCTCGCCACCCGCGAAGTGTGGAGCGCGTCTTGGGCAAGCGGACGGCTGTTGTCTCCCTCTGCCCATCGGCTGTCAGCGCGTCTATTGGTGACGAAGGCCGGCCGAATGCGTTGAACCTTTTCCGGAGGCCCCAATAACTTCCTCATTGGCGGTAGCGAGCTGCACAAGCCTCATCCGAGAATCAGCGTGCATAGCAACGTTGGTCATCGAACGTCTCCGCGAGATAGAACGGGGGCACCCATGTCGTGTGTCGAAAGCATCGTCAACGTGGCTTCCCTCAATCATCGTCCTGTGCTCTGTCCCTCTACAAGACAGTGTCGCGATATGAAAACCACACCTGCACGACCACAGAAGAGAGAACGCTGGGAAAGTACAATTCACGATAGCAGTAAATTGATAGGACGAGAGGAAATTCTCAACTTCAGAGAAGTATCGGAAGTCTCAATCAAGCTTTTGGCAGGGAGACCTGTCTTCGTGTGGGCCAAGTGAAAGCAAGCGGACTGGCGGTCCCGGTATGCCCTTGTTAATTTTGTGCCTTCTATATGGCTAGTTTCACTCAGCACTTCTTTTTGTGCTGAATTTATTCCGCCAGTCTACTACCATGTCTACTCGCTGCTACCGGTGATGGGAAGTTCGGCAACGTTTGAGGCGGAAATTACTGCCGAACGGAATACAATTTCAGTGCGAATGCGATAGAATCATGTTTCGGATGAGATCCAGGTATTTTGGCGTTAAATACCAGCCGGTATGTTTGTAAGAGATTAAAACTACTGCATAAATAAACGAAAATCACATGAAAAGAAAATCAACAAACTTCCCAAACGGTCACGTCGCAAGGAAGCCCAATTCCTTTCGGAGGATGAAAACAGAAGGCGACTTAACGCATTCCTCCTGTGGAGAGCATATAGGATGGCAACCGCCTCTACAGTCTCTCTTTCAAACTGCCCCTTCTTCTTCATGTGTTGTGAGTCTGCTCAGTTGGCACCAGCGACAGTAAACAGGTAGATTGGAACCCCTAGCCTCCCCCATGTAAAGTGCAATTTCAAGTACGATCATTTCAGCACCTTCCGATTTGTCCAATATAAAGACGCCCATTCTGAGAGGAATCTTGTAGATGACCCCTGTTGCGCAAGCAACACGATTGCTTTCTTTCAAGTCCTTCTTACCGCACGTGCTTACTTTTGAGTCATTATGTCCCACCAGATTGCACAGTCTAGATAGTTTAGAAAGCACAGAAAAAAAATATTAATGCCATATTTACCTGAAACTGTTTTAAGATTATGTGTAACTCTGGGTATGTAAAGGATCACTTCCAGCCTTTTGTGCCCAGTTAGCTCTTGGGAAGCTGTTTCCTTTTTTCGTCTTGCGGAGCTTCTTGGCCACCGATTCAGCAACAGGGCTTCACAGAAAACACGGGTAATCAGCCTTTTCCAGCCGCTGCACTTGAAGGTTAAAAAGTTAACTGCAACTTCTGAATGCATGACTTTAACCTCGCGGGTCTAAAACAAGAGGAGGCTATACCCCGATTTACCACCTTGGAATGAGGGGAATAAAAAGGCGGCAAAGCTTTCTTTGATCTGCGCTGAAAAGCCCAGCACACATGGCCACTTTGGTTAAAAAACAGCTGTTATATAAGAACTGAATGGATCCATTTTGTGGAAGTTTCATGCTGAATTTGAGAAAGCTTGAACAACTATAAAATACACCTAAAATTTTGTAAGCTACTTCTGCAAGTACAGCCTCGTCCACTTCCAGCTATAACACTGTCACTGCTTTCAAAGCGCCATTTCGTCCGACACGTCAATGCAGTAAAGCTAAGTGGCTGGCCATGCGAAGCGCCACCTCCGCGTCCGTCTGTGCTTGTATCGATTTGCTTTGATATGCACCTGTATGGGACGCAATGTCGCTTTGAAAATAGTGACCTTGTTATAGCTAGAAGTGGTTGACCCTGTACATCATGGGATTAAAGTTTCAACATAATTAATACTGATCTAAGGATCCTTGTAATCAAAAGTTGTGTTAGTTTAATCCCTAGCACGCGGTCAAAATGGGCAAGGAAAATTTCGCAAAACATCGTTGCGAAACTGAATCCAATACATATTCATCTTTTTTTCTGGACATACAATTTTTTGTTAAAGGAAACATGATGGAACCAAGATGAAAACAACGCAGCTGCATAAAAGTATCTGGCAGCATACCAGAAGGGTTCTGTAAACCAACAACGCCGGCAGCGTCAATAAGTTCTCTTACGGATCTAAAAAAGTTCTTGGTGAGGCATCAAGTAAAATAACTCTTCCACATCGAGGGATAACGCACATGTTGGCCCTTTGAACACCGAAATTCAGTGCTGCAACAACCAAGGTATCAGACGCAGCGATGGTAAAAGGATCTTCTGGCTTTCGTTTTCAGAAAGTGCTGTACCAGTCGTGAACTCAAGCGCGCACATCAATGGCGAACGGAGAGAGGATGAGCTGTTCAATGTTCTGGGCATTCTTTTGGCTCTCACTGAAGTTTGATGGAAATCAACTCCACCAAAAGACGATACGTTCGTCGACTCCACACTCAATCGATAATTAAGGCCTGCCGCGAATCTTCTGACTTCAAGTTCATTACGTTCCCTTTTCACGCCAAAATGTGCTTTCTATTCACCACTTACTGCACACCCGCACGGCACGACTACTAGTGCAGAGAAGAAACGCGTGTGCTCGTGTGTGTATGTATGTACGTACTATCTCTCCGCACGACAGGCAGCGGTTGAGTTGCGAATGGTCCCCACTTGTTTCCGGTCCTTTGCAGATAGGTTAGAAGCATGAACTTTCGTGTAAATGTTTTTTTTTCTTCATATTTTATCATATTCCACCTGACGCCTTGTCCAACTCAGCACACCAGACACGACCCAGGGCCGCAACACGACAGCCATTGCGGCGAGAGCGGCCTGCTTCGTAGAGCTAGAGAAGTGTGCACTGACAACGCGCAGCTCTGAAAAATAGGGAACCGAGACAGTGCTTAATTCATTTATAGCCACCGTTTCTTATTACCTAATTCCTCATACAGCGGCCGAGAGATATATCTGCCGCTAAAATAATTAGTAGACCATTAATTATTATTAATAATTAATAATTATTCCCTCATTCATTCTTTCTCTCCCCCCACCTCGCCCCACCGAATAAATAAAACTTGCGAATGTCGCGATTCAGGTAATCAGAGTTCACGAAATGATTTTTAGACAGAGTAGTGATAACGACTGATGTAGTGATAACAGCGTGCATCGTTTTTTTTTTTTTTTTTTTCCGGAAGAAAAGAAAACATCTAGATGGGCTGTGCCGGGCAGTGCTGCAAGAGCCGCTTCATGAAATGATGTCCACGCACCTTCTATCATACTTGAAAGTTATTTGGAAACCATTTTTTCACCCCTTCACCACTGGCAATCGAGCACAACCGGTGATCATGATCTGGTAATATCATGCATGTCAAAGCACGTCATGAAAGATATAGCGCTGCTCGGCAATGTGATAGAGGCAGCCATTTCTAAATGAATGGGTCTTTGGCTAGCTACCAGGTTATTTAAATTTCGATTTTGCTTACATCCTGATGTATTACAAGTGTAATAGCTTTTTCTCTGCATAGTTTACAAAATTACCTACCTCTTCATGATCATTTAGACACATCTTAGCTCGTGTGGTGCCTTTTAGTCTGGTTTCTGCGCTACCTTGGATCTAAAGGCATGCGAAAACTGCGAACAGTGAGGCTGATGCCTCAGTCTTGGTACGGTTGGCAAATATGCTGGGGGCGCCCGCCAGCATAAAAGATAACGACGAGATATAAGATAACGGCGTTCGCTTGGGTCGCTATCCTAAGCTTGTTGCTGCAGCTGTCTGAACGCTCTCCGGAAACTCCATGGGAGGGGGATCATAAGTGGGTCAGGAGACGTCGATGCAGCCTTGATGAATCATAAAGTATGTCTGTTGACAATCGAGGCAGGGAAGATTTCAAGCCTGACTGCTATCGCACATCCTTGTGACGAATGTGGAAGATCCCAATTTCGTTTCTTACTCCCAAAATTTTCCGCGGCCTTAAAAAACATCAACTGACAGTAAAAGAGGCTTTCGTTGACTCTGAAGGTTGGAAAAAATCAGACTGACAGATAGAATGGCCTCGCGTGATGCTTTGTTAAAAATTCAAGTCACACACGTTCTTAGTGCGATCGTATGAGCACTTCGGCACTTACACGATCGTCAGAGGCTAGCAAGAATTTTGCTTGTGTCTCACGGGTTGCCATAGCAACTGTGACGCCAGCTGTTGCCCAGATACCGAGGCGGCGAGTAGGACGACGGCATGCACAACATGTATCCTTGTGGAAAGAATCTTTCCTCTTGGTCCCTCTGGAGCACCATTAGTCCTTAAGGCATCACTTACGGACCTCCATGTGGCACCAGACCTTCCCCCTTTTGTATTGAAAGTGTGACGTAACCGCTTGTTGTGCACCCTTGAGGGGAACGTCACACCATTTGGCTTCCCATTTGGCATTCATCTGCTTGTCATGTCGGAGGCTAGTTTTCGATAGGAATTCGAACCAGCCACACATTAACCTCCAATTGTATGCCGTGCATTAAAGACGACTAACACCTTGTCAAATTCTGTCCTATTCCAATGCTAAACGGCCTAGAAAAGCAATGCCAAGAAATGAAAAATACTGCTTTATCACATCTTAATCGATTTAGGCGGAATTAAAACTCGGATTTTTTTTTTCTTCAATACAACAGAGAATAACAAAGTTTTATTTCGTAACCGATTGACTATTATCCTATAAACGAACACTGCGAATAGCCCCTTACTCCTTTGCAAGAACGGTTTGATAACGGCAATGTATACAGTGAATGAGTAAAACAGACAAGGCACTTTTTTGCGTCTGTGCTCGTTTTCTTTCGCCCTCAAGTGTTCTACTCTTTCAGTTCAAATGTACCAACCAGCTGGTCAGAGCGCCTTACTTTACTAACGTCCCGTCTTTGCCAAAAGTAACCAGGCTGCACAGTTTGTTCCTTAGCCCTGTAGTGTCGCATTTATGGGACATATCAAATTCTTAATCATTTGCACGAGAAGAAAACCACTCACCCTTGCCTGTGATGACCACTTTCTTTTCCTTTTGTGTTAGGTCAAGGGCGCTAAACACGGCTAAGAAGCAAACCCTGCTTTCTGGTTACTTTTGACAAAGACTCACGCAGCGCACAGTACTTCCGGGGTGCTTCCCCACCAAGTGTACATCTGTGCGTGAGTGGCTGTTTATGTTTGTTTATCAAGGGCGAAGCAGACAACAAACAGTGCGTGATGGGGCAATGGTGAACCGCTACTATCTTCTTTGGACTTCGTACTTTTCCCCGGAGAGGAGCAACGTAGCAGCTGAAGAGCTGACTGCCTGACGCCACGAATGCCGGCCGATAAAGATCGCCCACTGCGGCGACGGCCAGACGATTTTCAGAAGAATGCTCGGAGGAGCAGACAGTCGCTAAGATAAGCCAAAAGCCTGCCGCGTGCCGTACGCGCGACATTTTGCGACTGGCCGTTCTCGCGGAATCCGGGATTTTAACGGGTGCTACACCATGGGTTGCGTATTTTATACTGGGTGTAGGGTATAGTCTGCCGAACGTTGCTGCAGTTATTCTCTCTTTTCTTCCCTTCCTGCTTTCTACCTCCTGGCTGTGGAGACAGCGTAGAATCCAACCGAATGTCGGAGAGTGAGGTCAAGAGAGCAGAAGACATCATCGCGTTAAATTATCCCCAAATGTTCGCGCAGCACTGGAGCAACGATATATTGCTTTTCAGGAGCCAGAATTGATTTTCGTCGGCGCACGGGCAGAGCATTTTAATGAAAAAATGAATCCCCCGTTTGGGTGTGTGATCGCCGCAGTGGGAATCCTAATAGGAGCCTGTCCGCCCAGACTACATAAAAATATTCGAGACTCAGGCATTCGTCGCATTGAGTGTGCATGTGAGAACAGTGAAAAATATTTCAATTTAAGTCAGGTGCAAAGTATAAAAAGCACAGAAGATGTGCTGCATTCCGTTGGAGCTCCGCTTTCCTTTCACTCACGAACAAACTCACAAAACAAGCAGATTTATTTATTAGCAAGAGATTATAGTTCTTTATTTTTTATTTTTGTTAGTATGCTTGCAGAAACTCACTCCGCTACCATCCAATTTCTGCGATGAATTGAAGAACAGGCTCCCGGCAAGCGAGTTGTGTATTGTGCATAAAGAAGCAACAAAAATAAATCTGTCGCGTAAAACATGCATGCAGTTTGCTGGGGATTCTACTGAGACGCAAAGTGACACGTCGCTAATTTTCTTGCGTAATACTTGAGCTTCATGGTCTGCCAGGGCAATATCATGACACCAACAGAGAGAAGAAGAGTGAGAGGAACAAGACGAAACCCTAAGGAACGCTCGATGCTATATCATAACTCGTAAAAGCTGCTCATCGCGACTCGCCCAGGGTAGACTGCGCGAAAGCTACGAATGAATGTACGGTTCAGGGTAAGTATAGTAAAGGGACTATATGATAAAGAATGAGAAAGAATGGAGAGAGACTTTGAGGCCACGAAACGGGAACGTCTTGACGGTTGTGCAGCGAAGCAGCCGTACACTCTGCCCAGCGCAGCAGCCTTGGCGCCAAGTAAGCGGCGTGGCGACCAAAGTCCCAAGTGTTGTCGCAGCGGGAGAAACCGTGGAAACGGATACGGTCACCTGTGCGCGCCAAACGGACAAAGTAACGGGCAATGTCCGATACCTCTGGAACCGCACTGATCTCGTCAGGAGCAAGCCAGTGGAGGTCGCAGTTACAGTACAGTACAGTACAGTACAGTACAGTACAGTACAGTACAGTACAGTACAGTACAGTACAGTACAGTACAGTACAGTACAGTACAGTACAGTACAGTACAGTACAGTACAGTACAGTACAGTACAGTACAGTACAGTACAGTACAGTGCATTGCAGTGCAGTACTCTGCTGTTATGTACTGTAGTGGCTACCGACTATGGCACTCCTGTTCGGCCTGTGGTGGCTGCCGTCAGTGGCAGCAGTCAACTAACGATAGGCGTCTAATCAAAAAACATTCGATTTCGCCTATGCCTTCAACGAGACACGCCAATTCGAACACATATTCGACGAGTGGGGTCGGCGATAAAATAACACTTTTGCCGGCCTATAACCCGTAAACACCCGCTGAAAGTTCTCTGACCGTCTACCAATATTTACGTAAAGAGAGGACCTGCTTTCGTTCAGCCGGGGCCAGTGGCTCAGAGGGGTTCGACAACAATGACCGCCGGGCAGGCAGGCTGACCGGCCGTCAGATAGCAATGTCTTTAGTACACGAGGTCAACGCTGGTGTACGCCTTCCTCGCTTTCTTCGACATCCCTGCCACGGGCAACTCGAGGAGCGCTTTACCAAGAACGCGTGCTTACAGCGGCGATAATCTGTGTGCGGTGGCCGCGTACAGATAGTGTCTGCGCAAACAATGCCGCGATAATGAGGGCGAGATAAATGATCGATTATGACGAGTGCTCGAGGGCAAGCGTAGCCGTGCCAGACGTCTCCGAACGGCGGTTTCCCCGTAAACGGAAAAAATGAAGCTTGATATTAACGCCGTTCAATTCATTCGGAATTTTACAACGTATACAGGTGGGTGAGTTGGCAGCCCAACAACGAAATAGGCAGCGTTAAGCAGCAGAACGACGTGGACGCGACTTTTTGAGGTTAGTAATCCAAATGGATTACTTTCTTAACGAGGACTTGATCGTCACTGAATGGTTATGATCGAAACCCAGCCGTTCTAATGAAAGTAGAAATGTAGGCTATTTCAAACACTCCACAAGTGTAACAAGATACAAACTTCATCGGCTCTCTCTCGGTCGCGTTCAGATCACGGAAGACCGTTCACGAACTGCATATGCGTATTCCTCGCCGCGTTTGGCCGTTTTCCTCGTGTAAGGAGAAAGTCTAATGGTGCGTGAGAAATGGGCACGCGCCAATGAAGAAGGCATGACGGACACGAGTCGCGATCGTGGTACTGGTGCAAGCCAAGGTCGACATTTCTGAGGCCCCAGGTTCTCGCATTCGACATGTGGTTCATGGTTTCCTCGCGGGCAGCCTGAGCTCCTTGCGTATTTGGACATATTACAGGCTTCCAACATGTCGCGTCTGTTCCTATTTAAGAGCGAAACGTGTAAGATTGATGGAAGCGTCTGGTTGGTCCAGAGGGAATCTCTTCAGCACGATAAAGGCATTCGGCAGGAGACACTTCCCAAAGAACAAGGTTTTGTAGCGATGAGCACACAAAGAAAAACAATGTCCCTTCCTTGTGCAAGCGTATTGCAGACTTTTTTACCCATTGTCCGGAGCTGATGACGCGGTACAGTACGTAATTCGATACTTATATGTAACAACTGTGCTCACGTGTCTCAAAAACTGGTAAACATGGTCCTCACCTTTGTGGCTGTTAGAGTCACAAAGCGATTTCGCCAAGAATGGGACGCTGGCAGAGTAATGGTTAAAAGAACTCATAACATTTTAATTTATGAGCTCACAAAAATTACATTTTGGGAGATACGCATGTAACCGAATAAGGGGAAATGAATCGCAGGATGACCAATTATAGAAACGAGTGATTCGAAGACACGTGACATAACGTAAAAAAAAAAAAGAAAAGCACAGGTTAAAAAAAAAAGAGGATATTCGCGTTGTCTGTTTCAATATTGGCGGACAAGCTCGAGGGCGACTCGACTCTCGACCGAGCGCTTCCGTTCAATTCCGCTAAAGTTTGAAACGCGGAAACCTTGAGGACCCCAAGAAATCTGTTCTTAGAAACCAGTACGTCCCAACTGAATCTACGTTGCATAAACACTCATTTCGGCTTTTCGCATTCCTATCCAAAACGATTAGTCATGCCCTATGATATATAAGCGGACCTGTTTTGCAACGAGTACCTCAGGTTGCATGCACACCGCAAGGTAGGAGCAAAAATAAAATGAAAAAGAAGCTCCTTTGGGTGTTGTGTTACCGGAGAGAGATCCGCAATGCTTGCGTGGGAACGCAGCCAGAATAAGCGGCAGGCTGTATTATCTCCATTCAGCGCTTCGATGCCTGCGTCCCCTTTTTTTTATCTCCCCTTAACAATCCGTGCGCAATGCGTATAGTGTGAACCCGGCAATGTGCAATTATCTTTACAATCCGGCAGGCGAAACCTCGGCGGAAAAGGTGCCGCAGCTCGAACCGTCTGAAATGCGCGGCTAATTCCTAAACTATAGCAAGCCCATATTCATTTAGGAATTGGGTGCCTTTTATGTCAATATTAATTGCTCACCAAGGTTGCCATCTTCTTCGTGGCAGATTGCAAGCATCACGCCTACTGACCAACGTGACCGCCCTCTCCTTATTGACCTTTGATGCAACATAAGGGTCTTCGACGTAAGACACATTTTCAACAAGAAAACACGCGTTTAACACTATCTGCTTTTAGTTTCACAAAGAGGTCGAGACGAAACTTAATTTTTTTTCGACTGCTCTGCCCTGAACGGCATTCTTGAAGAAAACTACAATGCCTACCGAAGCCTCGAGTATGGAGCGGACCCGATAACTGATGGCCAAACATGATAGCCTATCTTATGGTGTCGTTGTCTTAGTCGATCACAGCACGCCGCTGTGGAAGAACAGGAGGAAATAATTTATTGTTCTTTCTTGTTCCTTTTTTTTATTAGAATAAGAGCTCGCACCGACTACCTCTTTACTATGTAAAGTTGACTTCGTGCGTCGAGTTACATGTATAGCATCCAGAGACCGCACTCACATACGACGAATTGGTAAATAAAGAAAGCACAGAATTACATACTGCAATCCCAGCGCCCATGGAGAAGACGTGATCTCGCTTGTAGTTGAATTAAACAAGTACCCTCGCAATTTATTATTGCCTGTAGCTAACCGCACATGTATGAATTATTTCCCCGCTTCTTTCGCTCGCTGTCTGTTTATCGCCAAAAGGAATTGACTTTATTCGCACTGAACTCGGACGCATCTACACTGCTTCGGTTCGAAAGGCCGCAACGGCATCGAGTAGATGGGGGCAAAACGTCTTACCACCCGCACTCACAATTCCACTCCCTTTAGTGGGGTGCATCAAGAAACAATGTCATCATTTATCACTCTTCTGTGGTATCTCGCTCTGCTAATGCACGCGCGCGTTCTCTCTCTCTCTCTCTATGCGTGCGTGCGTGCGTGCGTGCGTGCGTGCGTGCGTGTGTGTGTGTGTGTGTGTGTGTGTGTGTGTGTGTGTGTGTGTGTGTGTGTGTGTGTGTGTGTGTGTGTGTGTGTGTGTGTGTGTGTGTGTGTGTGTGTGTGTGTGTGTGTGTGTGTGTGCGTGTGCGTGTGCGTGTGCGTGTGTGTGTGTGCGTGTGCGTGTGCGTACGTGTGTACGTGCGTGGGCGAGTGTGTGCATGTGTACAAAAACTTAATCAAGCGTTGTCCACGGCATTACGAATGCGAAGAAAACAAAAAATATCTCCAGCCGACTCATCTCTCGGCGTGTGGGAGCACAAGCTCACTTACTTATTTACGCCCAATGCTTCCATTTTGCGGGAGGCCTGAAGCAACTCAGAGTGATCGCTTTTACCTCTGCAGTGCTCTTGAAAAGTGTTCTAAGAAAACACTTATTTTTGCTATCGGGAGAGGAGCCTTCGCCGAAGACATTGCGTTCTAAGATAAGGACTCAGCCGCAAAAATACCCTCCCTCTTCTCTATAAAGGACAAAGAGATTTCTGAACTCCACTGTCGGAACGCCTCTGTGGGATATGAAATCCATTGAAAGCTTCCATTTCAGACGCACTTTCCTGGTATCGATATAAAAATATTTTAAACATCGTTTCTTTTTTTTTTTTTTTTCATTACTGAACAGTTTGTTCGGTCATGATGGCTAGGCACATAAGGGTCCAAGAGCTCAGTCTGATAGAATGACATGAGAAGCAAAAACCATAAATGCCAACAAAGAACATGATGAAAATGACGATGAAAATGATGAAAATGAACGTAAGGGGAAAATGAAAAGCACGGTCAGCGGGAACACAGACGCGTCAGCGTCGGAGGGCAGCGCAACTCACTCACCTCCGTACCAGAGGAAAAGCACAATCTTGAGCGGCACCAGCTCGGTGTTGGCCTTGCACGCCTTGTTGTCATCCTCTTCGCGGCCGTGTCCCGCCATCTTCGGCGAGCGACGAATTCCCACTCGTCGAACAGCGATCCCCGCCACGCACAGCAGTGTTACAGCGTCAGGCCGAGCCGCGCGCGCGCGCTCGCGCTAGAGCGCGCGCTCTCAGCTGTCCGCTGTCCGCACTGGCGTCATCCTCCGCCGCGCCAGTCACCACGCAGTGTCGCTTCCGCCGCAAAGCAGGCTTTCCTGCTTTGCTCCGAGTCGCCTTCCGGCGTCGAAAAGCGCCCCGTTTATTTCCGTCTTTATTTGTCCTCGCCAAGCGGTGGCCGAAGGAAAAGCGGAACTCGAAGAGCTTCAGGTTGCGGAGGCGATGACTTCGGCTCACCGCCAGGAGTCGTCCATCTAGACGGTCCGCCGCGATGTGTCAAGTGCGCGCTGTCGCTGCAAACGGCGTTCGTCCGGGTGTTTGGACCGGGGTCTTCGGTTGCAGTAACGGGGCTACGAACCTCCGTCGACAGGCGCCCGACGGACTGAGAGCGGCGGCCGCGGTGAAGTGGAAGGTGGGGGGGTTCCCCTCGGGGGCAGCAGCAGCAGCAGCAGGGAGTCGCACTGGACTCCACGTGACCGGCCCGTGTCGCTTTTATCTTTCCTCTGGTGTTCTCTGCCGCGACGACGCTGCGCGCCTCTGAGTACGCGCGCGCGTATTGTCTTCAAGTGGTCTCCCTCGCCGTCGGCATCGACGGAGCATTCAGGCCGTGGAGCGTGCGCGTCCGCTCGCCCGCTTCTGTCCATCGATGTCGCTGCTTTGCGGACTGCCAGCGGTGGACCCTGCCCAACGGTGTCCACTTGCTGCCGTTTATGCTACTGTCGGCAGACGTCCCATAAGCCACGGATTCAAAGCAGCGCGCTGAACTTGAGAACACCGCTCTCAAAGCTCCTTACCAGAAGAAACACAGACTCTTCATATTGTTGCCATGCAATGATTTCTGAGTCATATCCTTCCGAAAATGACGCTAGAAATGAGATGGTTGTCCTCAAGGCGTTTCGGAAATGCACGATATTTAAAGATCGCGGACATACAGTATCTCATAACGGCTCAACTATGTAATAATTTTTTTCTCTCCTCGGCAAAGTAGGCTGGGTCTGTCTACAGGATGTTCGACCAAGCAAAGCATGAGCCCATACGGATGCCCACTGCAACTGCAACAGGAGAAGGTCCAGTCTTATATAGAGACCTCCCAAGAAACCTCTCTTATGGACTACACCCTTTCTCTCATGAGCAACACTCTAGTATCAGGTAGTGAGGATACTCGCGCTAAACGAGACTGAGCAAGCACTGCAGGAGCACTGCTCGTTTTGGCTGTCCGCTGTTAGCGAGCTGTCCTCAGGTACTGTGGCGCAATGTGGCACAGGAACTATACAGAAATGACACACACGATGCACTTTGCCTCCCCCCCCCCTTTTGATACACTATGCTGTGCTTCTGTACAGGTACGGTATGAGGAATGCCGAACCTTTTTAAGCTCTATGCCTAAGTTCCAGGACGCAAAAAAAGCGCACATTGAGAGGTGCTGCTCCTCGAATATCCAAAGCTTTGCTTGCCTAGGGCTGACGGCGCGTTGTATTTTTACTTTTATTGTTGGAACAAATATTTTGATCTCATTTTATTTAATGACATTGGTTTGAAAGCGGTACGGTGGCCTCGAGAGCTATAGCACGTCGCCTGAATCGGAGTGAACGCTAAACAAAAGGGAGTAGAAGCAATGTGGGAAAGACTACTGGAACCTCCACCACCTCCAAATTGGACACAACATGCATTCAATCAAATTTACATAACAAAGTTATTGGCAGCAAAAAAAAAAAAAAAGAAGAAAAGGCAGTGGCTTAATTCAGTTAAGCCAGGATATACGAAACGAAAGCAGTAGTAGTCGTAGATAAGACGGAATCGTTTCTCTGCTGTTCTTGTCGCGCCTTCTTCTCCGCCGCCTTGCGTCGTCGCTTTGGAAGTCTCTCGTCACGTTCGGCGTTCCGCGGAGACCGGTGATATGTACCGGTACAACTGAAGTTTGCCAGGTGTGTTAAGAAGAAGCACCAGGTGTACGACTTAGGAGAAGAATCGAAGCTGCAGGAGAATGGAGCACCGCCCGCTCATGTGCACCACACCTGCGAAGAAAAAGAAGCGGGCGGCGAGCATGCCGCGCGCGGCTAGGCACGCGGCTGATGGTCGGATGAAGGTCAAATCCTGGCGTACTCGAAACGCGCCGAGGCTAGCCCAGTGAAGCTTTCACTTAACAATAAATAAATAAAGCTGGTTAAAAAAGCGAGGTATCCTGAAGGTCCAGACATCACGTCAGTCATTATGGAATATCTCGGAGAGTCAGACTCCGGTTTTATGACACCTGGTTGTATAGTTGGTCAAAGTTTATGCGGAGGGTCTGAACCCCACCATTTTTTCTCATGCATAGAACAGCGGACCTCAGATAGCACCTTAATACTTGATGTATTAAGGTGTACGGCAACAAGGGACGAAGTGATTGGCAGCAGTCACGTAATGGTAAATACCATTCTCTAGTCGGATGCAACTCACGATGAAAGAGGCAGATGCCTTTCAAAGCATTGCGGGCCCTTCAGTCTACGGCGTCAACCGATTCTCATGAAGCCGGGATTAGCCCGACCAAGCTGTGGTGAACCCTCTTTCATCATCCACACACTGCGCTGTCACGCGTTACCAGGTTCAAGGCGATTTACCACAGCCTCATGGTGATATGTTGCTGCCATTGGCAGCATTTCGAAGGAGGCAAAACTCAAAGCGGGGTCGTGTACTGTACCTTGTCAGCGCTAGTTAACGAACCCCAGGTGGTCTAAAATTCGGAGCTCTGCACTGCGGCGTCCCGCGTGGCCAGCGCGTCGCTTTGAGAAGTTAAAAGCCACTATTCAATTTGCTGTAGTTCAGCACAATATACTGCTCTACACTACACTGTGCGGCATTGTACTGCCCTACATCATGTCGTTGTTTGCGACAGCGTTTGGTTGGCGCAATAACCAAACGCTCCTGCGCCCAAGGTTGCATGTGGGATCGCGGCCGTGGCAGGTACAATTTGACAAAGACGAAATGACAAAACACCCTGTGCCGGTACTCAGGGGAACTAATCTGCAGCCCTACATATTGCAGCTTTTGGTTTTTCGTCCCCCACATAGTTGTGTTTGCAGGCAGCGTTAATCAATTAATGAATCCATACACAATTTCACACCAAAGTCCATTGTTGTGATACTTCGCACTTCATAGTCATGTGATGACATCTCATTAGGCGCAAATATTCGCTTTTTGTATTTGTTTTTCAGTTCATTAGTGATTGTTCGCAATAGTGCGCTATGACGGGCAACGCAAGAAAATGTTGCTTCTATCCTCCTAGTTTCGGCGTCTGATAGTATCACCTCCAGTTGTGTACAATTTGAACATCCTGCACAATAAAGCCTCAAGATTGTGCAACAATCTCTAATAAAATATGAATGTGATAGGTTTCTTTTGCGTCGGCCAAAAGCGTCGAAATGAGGAGCAGAGACGCATTGCTACGGCGAGTAGGGATAACTCTTGATTGTTATCGCGAAAACAAGTTAAGGCAGGAAGAAGAAACGTAGGCTGCCAGGGAGAGGTCACAAGGCTGACAAGGTAGGGATCTTTCAGTGTTCGCCTGTGCGACAGTTTGCACATTTTGCCTTTAATAGGCTCGTCGTGACGTTCGTGTCCGTTCGCTGGATGTGTCCCCGAGGGTCGAGAATCGAAACACTATCCCTCGGATCCTCATCCGAACGCGCTCAAGACGCCATGCCGGGCTCGTGAGATTTAGATCGTAATTCTCCTTCTATAGCGTGAGGAAGATAGTACAAATGACGATGACGATGCAGTTAGTTTGGATTTTGGATTGGATTGGATTGGCACTGAGGCTTCCCTTTTTTACCAGGTGGACCAGAAAGGTCCTAGTCAAGTCAATTCCCTACTGTGACGGAGTCTGTCCCGCCATGGCGCAACGCCACCAACACTATTTATCTAGTATGCCTTATCCAGTTCTCAAGGCGTCGTTTGGTTGTCTCTGATAATGATAATAATGATAGTAGCGATGATAATGATGTTGAGGTTGTGATAGCGAGACTGATTGTAATACCGAATTGATAATGATGATATTAGAGCTAGTATGGTGATGATAATATCAGGGATGAAAATGACGATGCACTTAGCTAAAAGAGTGCTGTAAAGTGACTTTCGCATTTTCCGCTCTTAAGCAGACTTAAGCGCAGTGCTGTAATATTGTTTTTGTTACCCAAAGTGCATGTCGCGTGTTGCTGTGCCGAAGATGCACCTCGTTTGCGATGTTTTCATTTGGGGTTCAAGCTGGGAAAGGAGCAGTCGCACAAACCTTTTCCGGTCGGCCAGGATGCAGCGCGGGTCTGTCTCCTTTGTTTGTTCGGGAAATCAGCTCTCGTTTCAAATCTCTGCTTGATCAGAAAGGCTTATTTTAGCGCGCAGTCATACAAGCCTATCTGGAAAAAGCTTTGCCAGAGTTCGTTGTTTCCTACAGCAGTGTTGTACCTGGACCCTTAAAAGGGTATTTGTCGGAAGTCACGACCTCATTCCGCATTCTGCAAAGAACGAAATTATACCGTGACCTAGTAGATATTTGATGCCTGTTCCTCTGTACAGGATAGCTTACAGTCATGGCTCAGGACAAGATGTCTCTAAAAGGTTGAAAAAAAAAAAAAAGCCAGCAAAGCCCTCCGTAAAGTCGTTTTTTCTTTAAACTCTACGCAAATACAATATCAGTAAAAACATGTCTTCGTAAGAAAAGTATCTTCGGCCCTTGATCAACCAACTGAAATCTTTGCAACAAACCTGAAATACAATCCGCTTTTGTTGAATGTTGGGATGCTATTTCCGCTGGGATGTACTTACCGAACCTTAAAAAAAGATTTACCAGCACTAAGTTGAGGCGGTTGGTATCTACGTCAAAAACAAGGGTGACGTAACATACAACATGATTATGATTCTGAGCCTCCACAACTTTTGGAGAACAAGAATGCTGTTCACACACGCCGATGAAAATGTTGGCTCTACGCGTGAAAATTTCACTGTCAGTGTGAAATACGTGCGGGACGTTTTCAGAGCTCAGCTCGAGCCGCATGAATGGCAGGCCCTGTTTGACAAATTGGCTGCAACGAAGAGAGAGAGAGAGAGAAAACTTTTAATGTGCATAATAATGAGCATAATAATGAGCATAATAATTCGCAGGAGCTGGGTGGTCGGTGCCCCTAGTCCAGGGCTCCGCTGGCAGCAGCTGACTTGAGGACTAGCTGGATAATCCAGGCTTGCTGGTCCAGGTTGTCGCTGGTCAGGGCCGCCTCCCACTGCTCGTGTGTCGAGCATGGTACTATTACGTTTTAGTATCATGTGTAAACGGATGTTTGCCACCTCCATGCTGGCTATTACATTTATGATAAAGCAGGCAATAAAGAGAAACATTCTTAGTGCGTGCAAAGGCAACAATAAAAAAAAATATTAGTTGTGATTTAACTCTGGTTAAACCTAGTTGAATTGCGATAGCAACGGTGAAAGCTTCTTTTGCCTGCTACATTATTCCTCTATCACGCCCTATCCGTATAAGGTGCTACATTACTGGGGACACTAAAGTTCATCATTTAAGAGTATGACGCGAGGGCGTAAGCTACCAGCCCACATATAAGTGAGAATGGTTCAATGCTGCTGAACCGAATGTGGAGCGACAGCATTAGCTGCCGGTGACCGAGCGTTCGTCTTCTTCTTCTTCTTTTCCTTCTTCTTCTATTTCTCTCTTCATCTTCGTCTTCTTCTCAGTATTGCTATCTCAAAAAAAGTAACTCGGGGTTCTTGACGAATTGTTGGGGAAAGGAAGGCGAAGTATACTTCTGGTGGACAGCATGGAATCGTGGACACTCACACATTATTTGTCAAGGTCACATGAAGGTCAACCGTGGTGACCGACCGTGAGCTACGCGACGGCTCGAAACCTGGCGCAGTATTGCTATCGCAATAAAAACAAACATAACTCATAAAGGTTTGCCGAGATACGGACTCCTTTATCGTCTTCTCCCTTCTTATATCGTACAATGCGGCTCCTGTAGAGTCCTTCACAATACAAACGATAACAGCAGTCTCAAAGTACAGCGGTCATTCTGAAAATGATCTCTACGGCAGACGTCTGTGACGGCTTCTGCGGCGAAGGAGAAGAAGAATAAAAACGTGCCATGCACGTTTGTCTATTTGTTTCTGCGCAAAGCACGATTTGGGCTTCGTGTCATTGACGCTCCGATGCACGAACGATTGATTCCGCGCTATGAGAGAGCAAACGAGGCCGCGTACGTTTTGTGCTCGATTTTTCAGGGTTTAAGACGCGTTGGTACTAATCCGGAGTACCCGGGTTCGATACCCGACTGCGGCGGCCGCGTTTCTAAGGAGGCGAAACGGAGAGGCGCTCGTCTGTTGTGCGAGGTCAGACACGTTGCAGATCCCCCGGTGGTTGAAATTATTCTTCTTCTCGCTTCTGTACGTACACTCTTAATCTGGTTCCACATATGCGTCAAAAAAGTTCCAGTTATAAGTGGAACTTCCACTTAAGTGGAGGTTCCCCTTATAACTGGAACTTTTTTTGCGCGTATGTGGAACCATGATTAAGAGTGTATATATGGCACGTACAGCTGTGTGTATGTATGCGGGATTGGCGAGGGTTCAGTAGATTTGCAATAATTGAGCACATGATCCCGTCTAAGACTGTATGGTATCTAACATAATAATTTAGAATTAGTGTTGCAAAAATAGTTTATAAACATTTTGAGCTGGTACGGAACAATAATCAATAAAAGAAGAAAGTTAAAAATTGGTAATAAAATTTGTATAATTTAGACAGAGAAGTGCTAACAAACAAGTCTTCCGGCCGCAATATTATAGCTATGGAGTGACTCTTGCACCGGTTTTAGTGCATGCCCTTTGACGGTTGTGCCAAAGGAGGTAAGGACAGGAATAGCAAAGGGTAGCCCTAAGCCAGCAGAGGAATTCAAAGGGTAGCCCTAAGCCAGCAAGAGGAATTTCCAAATAATTTCTTCTCTGAGGAGCATACCTCCGGCAGGAGAGGATATAATGCTCTATGGTTTCCACGTCATCGCACGACGCTCAAAGATTCCACGGCGTGAATCCAGAGCGACATAAATAAACTTTGAAGCAAGGAATTTTGTAACGTAAGAGCGTCATAGAGACCTCACATTGCCTCGAGCTGTAATATCGGATATTCCAACGGAAATTTAAATGTTCAAAGTCTGCAGTCGCAAGAAGTGACTCATGTTTCAAGGAACGCAGTATTTGGAACTGTTCAAGACGGGATATATTTAGCAAAATAATGTTAGGTACAAAATTGGAAACGAGCCCACTGGGAGCTGAATTCACTAAGAAATCGGCCATTATATCTAAAGTAATGCAGGAGTGCCCCAGAATCCACTGAAAACGCACTTCCTTTAAAGGCAAGGGAAGAAAAAACATGAGATTGCTTTAAAAGACACGTCTTCTGGCTTTCCAGAGCAGCTAAGACTGACAGGCAAGTATGATTACATGAATAATAGTAAAGGGAACGTTTTGAAGGGCCAAACCAATTGCAAGCAATTGCGCTGGTGTGTAATCCGGGATCCTACAGAATAACTTCAATCGAGTGCATGGGAGTACTACTGCTGCCTTTTCATCGTTTTGGGAGGCAGCTGTGACGTACATGCTGCTTTTTCATCGCTTTCGAAGGCAGCTGTAAAAATAGCTACGTGGCGTAGGTACTGTAATAGGCTATTTTCCAGGCGGCCATTTAGTGGATTAGTTGTCAGGTGCTTTGGTAATAAATAGGAACGACTGGTAAAAGAACAGCGCAGTACTAGCTTAAACATTACTAACACTTTGTACGGACCTAAGCGAAACTGCGATTTTGGACAGCGAGAACTGCGTAAATAGAAATTGCGGATTTGTATACTATATATGGTTAATGATTATCAAGAAACAGAGCTTAGTGTGTCATAAAAATGGGAAAATCCGCTCCAATCAGAGGCTCAAGTGCTCATAAAAAGGTTCATACAGTGAGAACCTCAAATCGAGAGTTCTTCTCGTGCAAGGGTCTCTAAGTCGATTACTACACTGGCAACTGAGTTTGGTCATCATGAACAAAGGCGTAAAGCGCGTCTCTCCAAAAGCAATAAAAGTTATAGTTGGTATCTACCAGAGAAACGAACACAACCGACCTCCAGAATTGGTGTCACATACAAGAGTATCACTGCGCATACCAAATTTGTTATTGATAATTCTAATCAGGCGGCCAAGGGCTCCCTCACCTTTCAGGTAATTGCTTTTGATATGAGGTCGCCAGTCTTAGGAGCGGTATATTACATCCAGGTATTTTAAGGACTTAACCTGTGGCTGCGAACCGCAATGCACAATAAGGGAGATATAAAGTGGGCACGCTGGTGGGAAAATGAGTACTGAGTTTGGTCACTTCAAAGTTACTGTTACCTTACCCAGCCAAACTTCGTGAGCATTCAGTTAGGTTTGAAATAACTGGTACAATGAATGAACATATTGTCACGAGTGAAAATAGAACAGCAGCAGCAGCAGCAGCAGCAGCAGCCCGTTAGCCTCCAATCACCAGCGCACTTTGGCCTCTTCGTCTTCTCACGAGGGGCCACACCAGTTCCAAAATACATGTGGCGTTACCCTCTTTGTCAATAAAAGAATCGTCCGATTATAAAAGAATAGAAGAAAAAAATGTGAAGATAGAACAGGCAATGCCAATGCGAGAAAAGAACGGCACGCACAAACACCACACTTAGCGATAGTGGTACGGTTTCAGACGGCTGACATAAACAATGTCAGTCTGAGGAGCACGACGCGACGAACGGACAGTCCCTTCAGGAAGGACTTCGTAATTAACGGCACTAGCACGGCGGGGGACCCTATAGGGACCAAAAAATTTGACGCAATAGTTTCTAGGAGTGACCTCTTTGTCGGAGGGCGGTCCATACCCAGACCTGGTTACTGCGATGATATTCGGTGTTCCAGTGACGGAGGTTGTATCGCCGAATGCGAAGCCAGTCGGCGGGCTTCTTCGGCAAGCTGGACGAATTATTCGACGTCGGAGACAGAGGCGGGTGTACCACCCGGGAGGAGCATCGTATATCTGACGTTGTAGTCACTTCCAGTCCGTAAATAAGGCGGAAATGCGTGTAGCCTGTAGTTTCTTGCCCTGAGGTATTATATGAAAACGTGACGAAGGGCAGAATAGCATGGCAGCTCTTGTGGGGCGACGTCTACGTACATGGAGATCATATCGGTGAGGGTTTTGTTTAGGCTTTCCGTCAGTCTGTTCGTCTGGTGGTGATAGGTGGTACTTCTTCGATGAGCTGTGCAACTGAGCCGCATTACTTCCTGCACTAGCTGTGCATTAAATGCGGTTCCGCGGTCTGTGACAAGAACAGCTGGAGCGCCGTGGCGAAACACAATGTTTTCGGCAAGGAACTGACCGATTTCGGCAGCAGTATCACGCTGGAGGGCTTTTGTTTCGCAATAACGTGATAAATAATAGGTGGCAACAACAACCCACCTGTGGCTCTGAGATGACTTAGGAAATGGCCCGAATGAGTAAATACCGACTTGGGGAAACGGAGATTTCGGCGGATGAACAGATTGAGCAAACCGGCAGGTTTCAGAGGAACCATCTTACGGCGCTGGCAGTCACGACAGGGTTTCACATACTGTCTCACTGTGGCCGCAAGTTTGGGATGTGCGACTGAAGCCAAAATGTCCTGACGATGGTTCGTCGTGACAGGCGCAAAGAGCAACAGGAACGACTGATAGATATACATGGGCTAAGAGGCTGCAAACGTGCGTTTCTATAAGACTTTTTTGCGTAGCAAAATCGAGGCAAGCGCTCGCGAGAAATGGCGAGGTGGTAGTGGCGTGCAGCCTTCAAGGTAATAAATGAGCGGACAACGCTCAATGTCTTCACGCTGCATTTTAGCAAGGGTTGACATTGTAACTGCTTCAAGAAAGGTGTCGTCATCGAGATCAGCGTCAGCTATGTTGAGTGTTGAGTGGCAGTGGTGCGCGTGAGAGACAGTCCGCGGCGGTGTGCTTTTGGTCATACTTATATACCACAGTAACGTTGAACTCTTGGAGTCGCCAACTCCCCCGGGCAAGGTGTACAGAAGGGTCCTTGAGGTTCGCCAACCAGCACAGGGATTGATAGCCACTGACGACCCTTAGCGGTCGTCCGTAAAGGTACGGTCGGAATTTAGCGAGCGCCCACACCACCGTGAAACGTTCTTTTTTTTTTTTTTTGTCGAATAGTTCTTTTCAGAAGGAGATAGTTCACGGCTGGCATAGGCGACGACGCGCTCATTGTCGTCCTGCCACTGTACTAGTACAGCGTCAAGTTCAACATTGCTCGCGTCTGTGTGGACGTCCGTGGCAGAGTTCTCGTCTAAGTGGCCTAAGATCTGTGACGACTGGAGAAGTATTTGAAGGTCGACGAATGCATCTTGTTGTTCCTGCCCCAAGACAAAAGGAACGGCATCCTTGGTGAGGCGAGTTAAGGGATCTACGGTTCGAGAAAAATCAGCGACAAAACGCCGGTAGTATGAACACAGGCCCAAAACCTGGCGCACCAAGCGCTTGTCGATTGGTGTCGGAAACGCCGCTGGCCACTGCGGTCATCTTGTCAGGTTCAGCGCGGGTGCCATCGGAGCTGACAAGGTGGCCTGAAAATTTGAGCTCCTCGAAAGCAAAGTGGCACTTCTCCGGTTTACGGAAGATGGTAGACATCTACACCACAAACTCTATAGATGAAATAAATGTTAATTCTCTCTCTCTCCGGTTTAAGGGACAAGCCAGCAATGCGGATGGCAGTGAAGATGGCATAAAAGCGGTTGAGATGCTCCAAAAACGTCTTAGAAAAAACAACTACACCATCTAAGTAAACGAGGCAAGTTTGCCACTTGAGGCCGGAGAGTACAGTATGCTGAACAGAGGTCGAATGGGAGTACCTTAAATTATTATACGCCATCTGGTGTTATAAAAGCGGTTTTTTACACGATCGCGCTCGTAGACCTCAATTTGCGAATAACCGCTTCTCAAATTCATAGACGAACAATAACGTGCATGGCGAAGGTGACCCAAATAATCATCGATTCGCGGAAGGGATAAACATTTTTCTTCGTCACGTTGTTTAGCTTTCTGTAGTCGACACAGAAACGTTATGTGCCATATTTCTTCCTTCACCAACACAATTGAAGATGCCCAAGGACTTGTTGAGGGCTATATAATATCATCGTCAAGCACCTGCTGGACCTGATGGCGAATCGCATCTCGTTTCTTTGAAGACACTCGGTAGGGGGGCTGCTTCACTGTTTGTTCGGTGTTTTTGGTCATAATTCGATGTTTGACAATTGCCGTCTGGCCGATTTTTTAAGAGAGAGCAAAACAGTCCACGAACGAATGCAGAAGGTTCAGAAGGTTCGACTTCTCTGGTGGCGACAGCTTGACGTAATATTGAGCGTGGCAGTAAGAGGAGATGGCTGATGTTCAACGTCGGCTGAAATTTCACAGATGCCGGGGCGCTCGTTGAGAGTGTGGATGGCTTCGAAATAAGCAACGACAGTGTCTAGGCAGTGTGTGGTGCTCTGAACTGAGGTTTGTAACAAGGAGGAGGGTAGTCCCAGCACGAAGCGTTACAACAGCACGAGTGACACAGATTTACTTCCCAAGGAGCAAGGACACGTTTTCTTCCGCGATTATCTGAGCAGTATGTTTGTCGTCACAGCTAACTGCGACTAACTTGCTGGTTCGAGAGGGTAGGCGGACGTGAACACTGTGGATGCGCAATGCCATAACGGATCGTTCTGGAGCGCTCGAGTGGTAGAAAAAGAAACTAGATTCTCGCAGAGGTTAACAACTGCTTCATATTCCCGAAGAAATCAATCCCTGGAATAAGTTGCCTGGAGCACTCGCTCAAAACAGCGAAGCATGCCGAAAAAGTAGCCTCGGGGATTCCAATTAGAGCAGTGCATTTTCCAACCGGCGTGACTGAATGACCACCTGCCGTACGAACCTGTGGCCCGTGCCACGGCGTCATCACTTTTTTTAGTTCAATGGCCAGTTCCCGACTCATAACTGAGTAATCGGTGCCTCTGTCCACGAGGGCACACACTGCATGGCCGTCAACACACACCGGCAGGTCGGCAGAAACGGTTTCGGTATCGTCCAAGAACATGGGCAGGGTGGCAGCAGTAGTACTATAGGCGTCGGGGAAGGATGTTCGGAAGTGCGATGAACAGCGGCCGCACCCTCTGAGGTCGCTGTTTCTAGTTTCCCCGACGCGGACTGGGAGACCTGCGTTTGGCAGGCTCGGAGGACACAGGACGGCTCGGGGAAAAGTGGGGAGAAGGCGACCGGAGCTGTCGGCTAAGTGAACTGAAGGAAGACAGACGGCCGGTGAGGTGCTCTTCAATTTCTTGCGAACGTTCGCCATAGCGAGGGCGAGGTGCATCAGGCGTAAAACCATGCAGGCCCATCTGGCGGTAAGAGCAGTTTCGACATAGATGGCCTCGCTCTCCGCAAAGATAACAAAGCTTGCGACATCGCCGTGTGAGCGGAGAGCGCCGGTCACCAGCAGAGAGAGATGCGCCAGAGCACCGAGCCGGTGTACCTAACAAGCGACCAGGTAGGCAAACGTTCTGTTGTTTCAAAATCGGTCAAAAATGCACAACGCTGCTGGCGGTGTGATGGCGAACACAATGCCCAGGGATGCTGATTCCAGACAGCCACATGTAATTTTTGCCACAAGCGAGGGCATATTGAGAAAGCATGCATTACGAAGCGGAAGCTTGTAAAGCTAAAGTCGCCTTCTCAGCCTAACAACAGTGTCGACTCCTCGGAGAATACGCCGCCATGTGATGTTCATGGAGCAACATCAGCAGCATCATCAGTGTTGTATGATCTTAACACCGTGAACCTCGGCACGCGACCGAAGATTTTTACCAAAGTTACAGTACTTACATCACAAGCTGATTAAGTTCGAAGTGGACTCCGGCGCAGCCTGTACTCTGATCAGTGAGGACACGTTCCGAACTTCATATCAATCAGACGCACCACCCTTGCAACAAGACGACACGCACCTGCGGACGTGGTCAGGACAGAGCTTGCCACTATTGGGCTCTGCCAAGGTGCTGGTCAGTTACAATGGCCAGACACATATGCTACCTCTGCTTGTTGTGAAGGGCTCAGGATTAAGCCTTCTAGGGAGGAACTGGTTATCTTCATTTGGGGACGATATGCGGCATACACCAAACGCCGAGCCACAACGTCATTGAATAATTGCAGGAGAAATACGAAAGAGTATTCTCTGAAGAGATTCCAGGAAATGAAGAGCCCCCAGCCACACTAGAGTTGTTAAGCGGCTTGCAACCGAAGTTTTTGAAGGCTAGGCCGGTGCCCTTTGCTCTCAGAGGTTCAGTTGAAAGGGAGTTGGAAAAACTGGAGCAGTAAGGTGTCATCGAGCCGACACAACATTTACAATGGGCCACACCACTGGTTGTAGTTCGCAAGAAGAACGGAACCATACGCCTGTGCGGAGACTACCGGAGCACCGCAAATCTTACGACTAAAGCGTCTTCTTACCCTCTGCCGACACCTGGAGAAGTGTTCAGTGTGCTACGCGGCGCAAAAGTCTTCAGCACTCTGGACTTCACCCAGGCCTATCAACAGCTGAAGGTGAGCGACCCGACGTCAGAATTGCTGACAATCAACGCACTGAAAGGCCTGTACAAGGTCAAGAGACTGCCCTTTGACGTAGCTGCAGCCCCGGTCATATTTCAGAAGTTCATGGAGACAGTACTTCAGGGAATCCCAGGAGTTTGTGTCTACCTGGATGATGCCATAATCAGTGGTGCTTCCACGGAAGAGTATGCGGCGCGCCTAGAGTACGTTCTTGAAGGGCTAGCAAGCTCAAATTTGCATTTAAGCAAAACAAAATGCTGTTTTCCGGTGTCAGAGGCTTATACCTCAATTTGCCAAAACCAAAACTATTTTATGCTGCAAGGCACGTTATAGCACCAAGAAAAAATCTTCGTCAGTCATTAATGCCAAGCTCGGCTAGCTCTCAGATATTGAAGACAGGATAAAAGCAAGAGAAGGCAAAAATGTGCAGCTAAATGATGAAGTATATACCTGCGCTGAGCAGACTGTCTCTAAAGTAAGGGTAGGTGCAATTTCTGGGACACCGAATTGATGCAGAAGGCGTCCACTCTACTGAAAACAAAGTGCGAGCGATCACCGAAGCACGGGCACCAACAAACAAAATGGAGCTACAGGAGTTTCTCGTTAACGTCACGACCGCTTCTTGGAACAAAGAGCTACCGTTGTCAACGACTTATACTATCTGCTGCGGAAAGATGTTAAATAGACATGGTCGCCACGCCATCAGAAAGCATTCGACGCCCTGAAAGACCTGCTTCGAAGGTGTACAGTCCTCAGCCACTACGACGAAAAGAATTCCCAGCTTTTTTATTGCGACGCATCTTCGTATACGGAGTCGGCGCGGTTCTTTCGCAGACTGACGACCAAGGAAGGGAGGCCCCGATTGCCTTCGCCTCACGTACGTTGTAACAAGCGAAGCGCAACTACGCGCAACTGGACAAAGAAGGGCTAGCCATCATCTACGCGGCGACGCACTTTCACCAGTACATTGCCGGCCGAAAGGTGATATTTATAACGGACCATCGACCGCTACTGGGCATTTTGGGGCCACGAAAGCCTATGCCACCGACATTCTCTCCGCGAATGACCCGTTGGTGCATCAAGCTCTCAGCATACGACTACGATCTGGTCTACCGCAATGGGACGAAACATCAGAATGCCGACGCGCTAAGCCGCCTGCCACTGAACGAAACAGTTGACGAATCGCCTCCGCTCGGAGACGTTCTTATGTTCTAAGCACTTCCAGAACCGCCGCTTACGGCAGGTACAGTTGCAGCAACTACCCGGGAGTTCGCAACTCTCCGGTAAGTTTACACAGCTGTTCAACAAGGCAACGTGCACAAACTCAAAGGGGACAACTTCGACGCTTACCGCAGGTGAGCTACACAGAGCTGAGCACCCACCGCGACTGCATCCTGTTTGGATCCCGAGTTGTGATTCCGAGAGAGCTACGCGCACAAGCTATGTCTCTCATCCACGCCGGACACAGGGGCATCATTGCCATGAAAACGTGTGCCACAAGTTACATGTGGTGGCCTAAGTGATCACGACACTGAAACGACAGTCCGAAATTGCAAGCCTTGCCAAAGCAGCCGTTGCAGTCCGCCGAAAGCTCCTCTCCCGGAATAGGAAAAGCCACACACACCTTCGCACACCCTGCTCATTGATTTTCCAGGCCCAATTGAAGGCTGCACTTTCCTTGTGCATGTAGATGCCTACACCAAATGGCTTGAGATAAAGGAAATGCGACAGACCACTTCGGCAGCAGTCATTGACAACCTCCGATCACTGTTCGACACGCAGACACTTCAACCAGCTGCGTGGATTTACGGCGCCTTCCGAGGGCAGTCCCGCACCAGCGAGGACATATGCGCCATCCTCCCACATAGCCTGGTATCGCTCCTCAGACGAGGGGACTGCACCCAGGGCAGACCTAGAAAGCACAGCGGACAACAACCAGCCTATAAGTGGTTCTTCCCTGTGCCCACAGAGCCAGCGCGTCTCCACGCGTTCTCGCCGACCCCCTGCACACTATCAGGCAACTTTTATGGGGAAGGAAGTGTGTTCAAGTGTTGTGTTCTCGGGTGGGACTAGAGTAGTGCGCCTTGAGATGCAGTTCACGGTGCAAAATGTGAGAGAAGTGATAAAGACCAGACCCTTATTTGAAGTAACTTTTTATGCGTAGCCCAAGTCATCGTGAGACTATGAACCGTTTCCTAACCGAGTTCAAACTTCTATGGTTTTATGGTTTCATCACTGGAGCCGGTAGCTGCGAGTTTGCGGAGCTTCGAGACAATTTCGATGAACACGCCCTTGGCACGTAAACCGTCTTGAGAGCGTGCCGGGAGAGCGGAATGCTGCTGCTTGCGGAGCCGTCGATATGAACGAATTGCTGCGGCGGTTCCTGCGGGAATAAGTGAAAGAGAATGCATGCGCGGGAAAATTAAGTAAGACTACAGATTATGCAGAGATTTTTTTTTTTCGTCGGTTACGAGTAGTTAACATACATGTCATCAGACGACAGAATAACCGATTACGCGAGCGGAATGCAGGTAAGATGAATTAATTGGCATGCGTGCGTATTGGATAGAACGCGCATTATTCCCGCAGTGAATATCAGATTGACCAATTGATTGATTGATTGATTGATTAATTGATTAATTAATTCATTGATTGATTGATTGATTCATTCATTCATTCATCCATTCATCGATCACAAACGTGTGAAAAGGCGCGGTTTCCAGTGTGTTCCAGCTCGTGAGATCGATAGTTGTCAGCTCAGTAGTCGCGCTCAGTTGCAGCCGCTAGATGAAGCTAAAACCAAGCCTACCCCTTCTACACGATATCAGAAGTAATTGAGTCTCAATTCGGGGCATCAGCCTATGAATGCGTACCAGGTCCCTACTGGGGCAGGCGAAGAGGTCCATGGTGACGGCTCCCTTGGAGCCGGCTCGCTGCACATGCGAGCTCCAGGCGATCACGTCCACCTGCGCGTGCTCGTGGACGGCGCACAGGGACCGGACAACACCTGACCGGCTCACGGGAGCCGCAGAGGGCTTGAGGCGACGCCATAGCGTTCCCAGGGATACCATTAGGCTGCGCAGCAGGCGCCGAATCTTGGCCAGCCAGCGGCGCTCGTCCCGCCACTGCTGCTGCTGCTGCAAACTGTCCTCTTCATCATCGCGGGGTGTCTGCAGCTCGATCTCTACGAATGGGTCCAGATCCGAGGCGTCCTCCAAAATCATGGCTGCAGTGCACGCAGCCGTCGCCGCCGCCCCGCCCCGCCGCGCTCAGCCCCCGCCCGACCATGGACCATGTGCCATGGGATAGTGATGGCGTTACTGATTTTGTCATCACCATCATCACCGGCTACAGCCATACATTGGAACACAAGGCAGCATCCAGTTCGATGATGATGATGATGACTTGAGACAAAATTGCATATACCCACGGCGGGGCATTGGCCGGGTGCATTGTAGATTGTCAATATTTGGTTTGGTTTGGTTTGTGGGGTTTAACGTCCCAAAGCAACTCAGGCTATGAGAGACGCCGTAGTGGAGGACTCCGGAAATTTCGACCACCTGGGGTTCTTTAACGTGCACTGACATCGCACAGCACACGGGCACCTTGCTTTTCGCCTCCATCGAAAAGCGGCCGCCAAGGCCGGGATTCGATCCCGCGTCCTTGGGAACAGTAGTCGAGTGCCGTAACCACTGCGCCACCCCGGCGGGGGTCAATATTTGTGAACAATATTTGTGTTCAAGGACTGGAGTATTCAGATAAATATGGATCTATAACTAGAATTTGGAAAAAATAAAAAGGCAAAGAAAAGGTAATGAAATCGTACCTAGCATAGGAATCTACCTGTTGAAATTATGTAATCATGAATAAAATCGCAAACTGGTTTTAAGGCATATCCCTTGACCCAGCCAGACAGGCTCCACTTCGTCTTCGCACCAGCGTGGCTTGATCCCCAACCTGAATGACACGATATCTAATATTGTTGGCTATACTACTGCAAAAACACTCCGTCACACGGTAGATGTGCATACAGCCATTGTGCTGTTTTCTAGGCTCATATCAAAACTGCATTATGAGTGATTCCGTATTTATAAGTGCTCCAGATCAAATTCAGCCACATGGGTTTCTTTAAGGGGCCTGTAATCGCGTAGCACAAAGGCGGACGTTTCTGCATTTTGCCTCAGCTAAACTGCGGCCTTTGTGCAATGTAGAAGGCTAAAAATCTTATCCAGGCCAACCTCTCCATCAGTCCTCGCACTAAAAGATTTTCTTTCTTTCAGTTGACTGATGTCGAATAAAGAGAACGTAGGCGCGAATGAGTGGTGTGATTATCTTACGCCTTAGTGGGAGCACGGTCCCGTCCTGAGTTATGTGCTCCGCAGTAGACATGTCGTCTACATGCTTCAGGTGAGCGAAAGCTGTACCACAAGCTTTTTAGAAGTAGAATTGTGCCCTTCCTGCGCTACTGTACTCGTAAAATACGTTTAGTCACGTTGTTTCTCAGGAAGTCTCCTCATGATTCCCGATGATGCGGAAATTATAATCCTGACTCCAACGTGGAGAAATTTCTGCTGTGAGCCTTAGTTGCAGCAAAAGTGACTCCTGTCCCTTCCTTTCCTGTCGTGTCTGCGAGGTGGATACTGCGCACCTGCTCTGAACGATCCGCTCTCTGGGCATACCCTCCGATAGAAACATCATTCCCCGATGCGGGCCGCTTCCAGTTAAGATGTTCGCAGCTGGATATCAGGTCCTCATTACCAACTTTTGCTAGATTTCCTTCGTGAATGTGGCTTATACCTCAATTTTCCAAAACCAAAAACTATTTTATGCTGCAAGGCACGTTATAACACTTTAAAGTCTTCGTCAGTCATTAATTCCAAGCTTGGCTAGCTTTCAGATATTGAAGACAGGATAAAAGCAAGAGAAGGTAAAACTGTGCAGCTAAACGATGAAGTTATACCTACGCTGAGCAGACTGTCTCTAAAGTAAGGGTAGGCACTCCAACCCTATTATGTACTAGTTTGCTGAGCGCGGCATGAAGTGGCAGAAGGTTTAAGGAAAGAACTGACAAAATAGCAGATCATAGGAAAGATGAAATAAGGGCACTACAACAACATAAGCATTACGCGCATGAACACAATGCATTGTTAGGAACGAAGAAATAATTGCTAAGATTCGACCGGTCATATCAAATGTGCTTTATCACTGCGACAAAGTGAGAATTTCAAATACGCCTAATTTTCGGTCAATGGCGATTTTTCACTACGTGTTCGAAACATCCGTAAAGACCCGTGTAGAATTTGGAGGAAAAAAACGAGAAAATGGCAAAGAGGCGGCTACGTTAATGGGTGTTTGAATAAACAAATGTCAATTTTCGCTTTGAGATTAACGAGCAAGGAACAAAGTGCTTGAAAAAAGATTTGTAGTCGGCGAGAATAGATGTATGGACAAAATGCGCTGCGGGAAAGGCGCAACGCATTCAAGAATGGCCGATGGATGACTATTATACTGATCGTCACTCAGATCGTCATGTACTCGACTGCAAAATTATTATCTTGGATGACGATTGCTTTATGTTTTTCCGACATAAGAGGAGTCCACTCTAGATAAAATTTCGACAAACGTGGCACATTTAAACTATTTTTAGCCTCGCGTTTATTTCGGCCTTCTCAAGCAGGTTATTCAAGAATCCTATGTGTTCCACTTCAACATGTAACTGCATTTTAGACTTGGCATTTGTCGATTTTAAAATTGTAATTCCAAACTCTTCAGTCGCTTGGGATGTCAGAGAAGGCAGCTGGAATATTAATGACACACTGTGGTTTGTTGCTGTCCTTGCTAAGTACGCAAACAAAGCCTGAAACCGTATTTACGATAGGGTGCGAGTTAATGTCGTGAATGTTACTGACTTCTCTAATCATTCGCTTTCTAACTCTGAAGGCGGTGCTGCTGAAAAATAACAACGAGCGCACTGTGGATGTTGTTTTTAAAAGCTTTATCGAACACTGTCTTACAGTCCCCACAAAAGAAAGAAAAATGAGCCGTTTCAAATTCTGAGACATCACCTTTTTAACATATAATATCGGCCATCTAAAATTCGAAAATAAGTACTCTCATGCATAATTACTCTAACAACAATCGGATATTCAGCGTTATATATAAATTCACAATCAACGACTCCAAACAGGAATACTCAAGCGAACTGCTTATTAACCCCATGAAAACCGCACAGGAGCCCTGAAATTTTTTGTGCAGTTTTTGTACGATACGTTTCAACGATATATGAAGACTGAAAGTGCAACTAGACCCTTTTACCATATTCAGAAGCTCTATACAGCGAACAGTAATTGAATAGTTAGTAAACTTCAGTTCGCAATTTGGCAATTGCTTGCTACCTGAAATTGAAGTGCATCTGAGATCTTGAAATAAATATCCTTATCGGAACGATGCTTTGCGTGCCCGCCTGCCGCGCAAAGGTCACCCATCTCCAATGCCAATCAGTTTATTTTATTGAGTTGCTTCCGCTCGCCCCCGTCATTATCATTTTTACGGGTGTCATCAAGTGTCCACGAAGCCGACCACAGCAACGACAAAATACTACAGCTAAAGGAGCTTTCGCATAATGAGCTAGTAACTTTTTCTCATTAAACAGTAACGTTTTCTCATTAAACAGCTTCTTCAGGTACAACTTTGCTAGTTCGACCGCTGCTAGTTGTTGTCTGGTCTAATTGGCTTTACTCTCTAGTCAGTTTACGTTGGTATGTAAGAGAAGTGCACATGCTGGGTTGTTTACCAGAATTCTGTGATCATGCATTGCGAAGTGAGTATTTTCACGTGTACTTATCCTGATAAAATCGATACCGATAAAAGAAGCTGATAAGAGGGCACTGAAAAAACGAGCTGTCCGCTTGTAAGTCAATATTGGTTACGTAAATCAGTGTCATACACAGGTACAACGTAATGCAAGTTGATATGTTCGGCAAGGTTCCCATCTTTTCATAGCAAATATTTTGACATGATATGACCTGAAGATGTCCACGTTACTTCGTAGTGGTGCAACCGTAGCTGTATTTCCAAGGAAGGGTCCCTTCTGCGTCTCCTCTTGTCCAACTCCATATCCAGCCCAGGCGAATATTCGCCTTCAGTTAAGGCGTCATTACAAGTTCTGAGCTTAGGAGCCTTGCGTCAAAAGGCAGCAAGTGAGAACGAAAGGTTTTTTATTTTTATTTTTTCAATATAAAGGAAAATGATACAGTGCAATGACATAAGTTTGACAGTGATACCACTTCTGCATGCGCTATATTTCGATTGTTGGCGGAGCCATCTTGTAAAGTCTGGCCTGTATTGCTTGCCTCTGTATGCCCTGGTAGCACACAGCGACACTGCTATACTGGCTCACTGCAGTCACTCACAGACACACACTGCAACGCCCACCCCATCACTGTGCCATGTTCCTAAGCTGCTTGAACAGCCTCAGCGCTTCGATGATCCTGTCCTCGGCTGAATGAGTATTCAGATCCCTCGTGGCACTCTGCGGCCTGCCGATGGGGGGACGGTCTTCCACAGTATAGTCGCCGACCGATCGCTGAGGCTGACGCACAGGTGGGGCGACCTGTACATGTGGGTTGAAGGGGGGCATCTGGTCGAGGCGAGCGCGCTGTCCCAGGACGTAAGGCATCGGCCTAGACAAGTATAATCGGCCGGCGTCGCCCATCGATGCTGCCTCCATCACCATGCTTGGGCTGCTACGTTGCAGGAACGCATGCGCAGAGGAAAAAGCAAAAAGCGTGCGTGCATCAGTGAGACAAATGCGCTAAAATGTCAGAAATCGCTGTTCAAAGCACAGTTAGCGTGGCACAGCGAACGTCTTTATTTCAGTCAAGGAGTCACGTGTCTCTGCAGGAATATATGTTACTCGCTACGAATAGGATTCAGATGTCTACCGCTTACTGGGAGCATGCCTATTTTACAGCTATTGACATTTTTCTCAAACTATAGGTGGTGCCACAGTCGATCCAATATGGCGACCATATAGGACGGGCTCCGTTCGTGGTCTGCTTGGACACTAAAACAAGTTTCGATGATTGCACGATTGAATCGCAGTGTTGCCTTAAAGGTGAGCGCCTAGTTTTAGCTAAACGTTTCGTACCAGATGATGTGACATAAACAACCGATCATTAACTGGACAGGCTCGGCCTATGTCTGCAAATGTCCACCGCCCGAGCGAAACCCCACACGATCATCGATTGCTGCAGGAGAATTTATAATGATGTAACGAACGGCAGCGATTTGTGTACCTGCAAGTCGGAGGAAAATGAGAAAAACGTTAGCACGTCTCGGGTTGAATGTTCATTGTTTAAGATTACCTAGGCTTTGCGAAATCATTGCATCGCGCTGACAGCTGGAATGTTTTGCGACGGTTTCGCTTTCAACTGTGACCTGCTTGGATTTCAGTTCACGTGTGGCCATCACTTCGATCGAACAAGTAACGTCTTCGTATGCAAATTCGTGAGCACAATTTTTAGGACGCTAGAGCACGGTGTGCTGCTGAACAAATCCTAGCACGAAACTGCTTTATAGTGTATGCAACGTGCTCGTTTCTTGCTTTCGTTTCTAGGCAGTATCGCTTTGTCGCGACCACAGGCCGTGAAACTCAGTACTTGCTGAAAAATTTCGCTTCGTTAGCTGCGCATTTTGCTCTCGGACTCTTCGAGACAAGCTTCCTCACGCGACACAACTCATAAGGTGTGAGTAGCAGAGGCGCTCTTCTTGATTCCCTTCCCGGCAATCCTATGTCTAGGCGTGAAACGGGTGAAGTGCAATTTACTGATGGGATCCAGAGCGGAAACTTATCTTTTATGCCCGCTAGCCACTACTTACTCAATGCACTCGTTTAACACCGTTTCAGTCTCTTCACTCGATATTTTATTTTGAGAGCCGTGAAAGAAAAGTTTAGAATAGACCGGCACCAATGAAAAAGTATAAATGAAATAAAAAATTAAATTCTGATGCTTTAATTTCAGCTTGAATTACGCCATAGTACAAGTTGGCAAGCGTTACGTCTATCGTAGCCGCAATTAAATCGGCCAGTCATGACTTATGAGTAATTAAAAGAAAACAGAACTGTAATGGCACCGGGTCTTATACCTGAAAGCAAGAGGCACTATTCCTGAAAATGCTGCAAACACATGGCAATCAGTGCTGTGACAGCCTTGCCAGCCCGCTGTGTCTGCACCCAAAGCTGCCTCCTCTTACACTAGCTGCTAGCGGGAAAGCAATGGAATGATATATCTCCCATCTTTTCTATCTCGCTGATGCAAAAAAAAGCAAGCAGCAATACTGCCGAGCTTTCTTTCTGCCGTGATGCTCCAGGGAGACCACCTGAATATATATATATATATATATATATATATAAGCAGATAAATGAAGGGGAAATGAGTATATATATAGGTGGAAACTCGATCGCGCTTTTGATTTCGAAGGTATGGCTTTGGTACGCGCCCCTTCACAGGTACACAAATCCCTAGTGCGCACGCTTCTGACACTACCTGCTCGCTCCAAAGTAGTCTTTGCATTAGAGCGGCGCAAAGTAAGCGTATTACCCCCCTAAGCTTTGCGCACCTCTTCGTCATCATTATTTCGCTGAACCCCATGATCCATCTAATCAATGGGGAGAAAAAAAAACCCAAAGGAGAGCGCGCTCGTGCCCACCGAAATTTTCTTCCCTCCGTGCATGTAATGTTTACGCTAACCATGCGTCTGTCCTCACTTTCACGCCCATTGCATTGTTACCACTTATAGTCTAACAGGGTCGGTGCATGATCTTATCAGCGAACGTGCACGACAGCGGATGAGAACGTAGGCTGCTTGTGTGCGCTGGTCTTGTCAAAATATCAGTGGCGATGGTTGCATTCTCCCTTGGCTGTCTATGACGTCATAAGTCACAGCGCCTTCCATGGGGGCGCCCCTATAAAAACGTGGCTGTGGTCACGATTGCCTCATTCATGAAAAACCTCTTATAAAGATTTTTGGTGTTAAAAATCGACTCAGCCACTCTACAACGTTTAGCATCATGTGCTCCAAACAGACCCGCCGCACTTCTCGGCAACTGTGCCTCATACACGTGAATAGGCCTTACGGGTACACTCCTTCCGAGCTCACTTCTTGCATGTTGATTACGTTGATTACGACACTGCACCTCGTGTATGTCATGAAAATAAGCACCTTCGGTAAATGAAGGTCGGCGCGTTGTGGGCCCGCGGGATCATGTCCGGCAGAGGATCTTTCTCCAGCTCCGTCCGGCCATCGGAGACATCACTGTCTGGATCGCCTCCGCGTTGCCCGAACAGGCTGGACAGCGGGTTCCGCAGACGGAGCGCATTCAAGAGCTGTCCGTGGCATGCGGGCAGTAGCAACAGCAGAAGTGTAGACGTAGCAAATACTACAGCCTGAAAATAAGGACAGCAAGCGCCCAATGTACATTTTTACTTGCGAGGAATTAAGCCTCACAAAGCCTGACAATCTCTTCAAAGAGAATTAATGTTCATTCTGACGAATTTAGTGGCTTTTAATGAGAGGAAGTGCTCACATCTCTGCTTGAACATATTTCTGTAATTTAAGAAAAAAAAATGCTGACGAGTACGTTACTTATTAATGCTAGCTAATCAGCTTTTTTCTGCTTTTTGATAGACTGAGGCAAAGAATTTGAGCAAGACATGAGTGTACAATTACAGACAACTTTTTATTTTTTACACATATTCCTTCTTCAAAACACTCCACTAATAGTTATTGGTCTAAACGCATATGTGGCCTGCGCTACAACAGGAAAGCTGGCGGTGGCACTAGGCGGAGTAACCATAGCGGAAGTAGGAGTAACTGTGCACGCAGCGCCAAACGAAGGACTTCCACCGGTTGCCTCGCTCATGGCTTACAACTGGCAGAAAATAGGCGGTTCGCAGTGACGAACGGCGGCGGCCATGCGTTTCGGCTCGGACGGTGCTGACTATCGAGCGTTTCATCGAACACTCAGCGTTCCGTTGAACGCATCAAAGTTCAACGGCGTTGTAATAATAATAATAATAATAATAATAATAATAATAATAATAATAATAATAATAATAATAATAATAATAATAATAATAATAATAATAATAATTGGTTCACAGGAAGGGAAAGGAGGCGCAGTATCTGTCACACTTGCTCTGTGGACACCTGGACCACGCTGTAAGGGAAGGGTTGAATGTGGGAGTGAAAGTAGAAAGAGAGAAAGGGGAGCCGTAGTGGAGGGCTACGGAGTAAATTCGACCACCTGGGGATCTTTAACGTGCGCTGACATCGCACAGCACGCGGACGCCACTTCGTTTCGCCAGCACCGAAACGAACCCGACCACGGTGGCTGCGTTTCGGTGGAGGCGAAACGAAGCGGCGTCCGTGTGCTGTGCGATGTCAGCGCACGTTAAAGATCCCCAGGTGGTCGAATTTACTCCGTAGCCCTCCACTACGGCTCCCCTTTCTCTCTTTCTACTTTCACTCCCACATTCATCCCTTCCCTTACGGCGCGGTTCAGATGTCCACAGAGCAAGTGTGAGATATTGCGCAGAATCCACTTTTATGCCGGGAAAATGCGATGCCGACAGTCACTTTCCTGTTACACTCGGTCAGCACTCCGCGGCGGCGCTCGCATGCGTAGTGCACAACCTGGTTACGAGCGACAACGCCGACGGGGACGCCGCGAAACGCAGAAACAGGCGCGACGTGTGAATTGGGTCTTGAGACTCTTTTAAAGCTATACGAGCCGTTTTACAATGAACGGGGTCATTATATATAACTTGACAATACTCTCCAGAACTCAAAAGTTATGCAGTTCATTAAGACGAAAGGATGCCCGTTGCTAATTCCGGTTGAAAACGCGGTGCTCACTAATGTTACCAAAGCAGAAGAACGAATCGAAAAGACGAACTAGAATCTTTACAAAATACGACCCCGGATGACTGCTTCCGTCCAAGCCGAGCAGTACATTGTAAATCGCGAAAAACTGGCCTCTGGCTTCTGATGTGCAGATGTGAAGCAATGCGAACTGTATATACCACTATTGTTATATAGAAACCGAGATAAAAGACCCGAGTGCAGTAAGATTATATGAAACAGCGATTGCGATCATCGCCGCTTCAGACTTGTGGTGTTTTCACAAAGAAGGGCTCCTTTTCGCGCGCTCATGACGACTTCGACTAAGTCGTGGAATGACGTCGAAGCTTCGCGATTCGAGAGAGCTCAGGGTATTACTCTAGGTTGTTATTTGCATCCTCAAACTATTATGCGTAATTCTCGAAAGCATCAAAGTGCTGCTGTTAAAAGCGCAGTGAATACTGCAAAGTGATTCCTGTACAGAGGAGGCGGTTTCTCAAGTCGGTAAGAGGGATAACGAGGGAGTCCCGGCTAACAAACTTGATCACAGACAAAAAAAGAAAAACAATTCGTGATGGAGAGCGTACTCACCGAGAACCCGTGCATGATGAGGTTGGTGAGAGTCCTGGTACTTCCTAGTGCACCGAGCAGCGCCTACTGTCTTCTAGCTAGGCTTTTATAGCCCTGATAATGCCTTTCTAACACCCTTGCAACCATTTCTGGAGGAGGACGATTGGTTGTCTAGGAAGAGTCCTTGGGGAAATGTGTGCTCGCAGTGATTCTGGCGCATGCGCTGACCATAACCTTGCTGATGAGATTCTGCTTCAGGCTTCTGGAAGAGCGGGCTGCAAGTTCCGCCTTGGGTTGTTGTTTCAAAATGATACACGAACCTCGCTTCACTGAGAAATGAAGCGCTGCCTTGAGTGTGTTAAGTACACACGGATACTTTGTCAGTGACAGAGAAAGAAAAAAAAAGGAAAAAGGTTTAAACTAACTTTGAAGTCGATACGGCTGCGCGTCAGTTCCGGGAGAGGATGCAGGCTTGCAGAAAATGTACCGATATCAGTGCAAGCGATGTACGGGTGTATGCGTGTCCATGTTCAAAGAAAGCCATGGTGACGCTTCATATGAGTTGTGACCAGTCTTACTGACTGTATCGTGTTGCGTCTACGAGGGCGTTTTTGTAAGGAACTGACATGAATAAACACAGGCGGAAAGGGGAAAAATATCTTTAAAAAACTTCACTGGGGTCAAGTGTACTGAATTGAGGGACTGCAGCGAGTCTTAACAAAGGCGGCTTGTTCTTGTTCAATGGGTTCCAAAATTAGCACACCTCCCGAGTGCTATGTGCTCCTGAAACGAAATTTAACGACTAAATGTATTGGCGTAGACGTGGCATTGTGTAGAACTTGCGCGCCAACTTTTTATGGATCACGCTTCGCGCCCGAACTTCGCAACACTTTTGCCTCCACACTTCAAAGCTCGCCTGGAAAATCACTCGCGATCACCTGAATAACACTACCTGCATGACTACACAGTGCGTACATGTCCGCGCAGGTAGAAGAAAATAGATTATCCACGTTGTTTTTGCCCTCATAAAAATGGCGCTATCCAAGCGTAGCCGGCAGGAAGAAGAAGCTTGTGAAAGTAGACGATAAATCTAGCTGGACCGAATACACGGGTGTCTGTGCAGGCGAATGGTGAAAATGCATTTTTGCAACAGTTGCGTCTAGAGCTTCACGCGTATTCATATGCACATTTTTCATTCCCTATCTTTCCGTAGCAATTCTGCTCTTGTTGCGCTCTTTAGCACCTTCATTAATACCATCAGTATTGATGTGTCAACCATTGTTTTCAAAAGTTGATTTTTATCAAGTTAATGAAATAAAAAGAAGTAATGTGAGGTCAATATTATTTAAAATAATGACTCAGTTGATGATTTGTACTAGAAGTCTGACGACGTTTCACAGCTACCGCAGTGTTTCAGCATGAGAACTGAACTCTAGTTGGAAAACAATTTTTAGTGCCCTTGTGTGCTTCAAGCTTGCCAGGATGCCACGAAAGCAGGAGCGGCGTCCTTAGCTGTTCGCCGCATATGCGCGTACTGCAAGAAAGAAAATCCTACGCCTTTATTCTTGGCATATGTGCTTGATAACTGATTGCACTTTCAGGAGTTTGGCAACATGCAAAGTATCCATGCAGCCACGTAGATAACGGTGAAAAAGAAAAGCGAAGGATTGGGAAACATTTTTTGATGTTAGGAAATGACATGGCAACTCCAACATTTCAATCGCAATGTATTGATACGGCGCTGCGTAAGGTCTCGTCACGCACGAGTGGGGCTGAACATCACAGAGATATCAGCTACTGTAGATGTGTAGATGAAAACTCAGCCTGATGTGGTTGCGTTGGAAGTGACACAGACAGACGCTGTTCTGATTAGAAAGGTAAGAAGTATACTGTGCAGCGATATTTGTGGATTTAAACGGCACGGAACAAGGAATATGAAATAGTCGAGCTGTTGACCAAAGCCAATTTGGCATGATGATGTCGAGAATAAGTAGACGTGAATAAAAACTCAAATGGTTTATATCGGGGCCTATGGGGTTTGACATCCCAAAGCGACATGGACTGTCAGAAATGTCGTATATAGTGGAGAGCTCCGGATCAATTTCAACCACTTGGGACTTTTTTTTTTTTTTTTGCGAAGTTTATTGCTCAGGGCATAAAAGGAATGTTATTATGGATGAAGGCTGGGGTCAAATAAATGAAAAAAGGTTGACCGATGCAATGAAATCGAGGAGTGAACGATGATGCGGTCCCAGCGTCCAAACAGCATATGACTGCGGATTATGAGAGGAAAGGCCAGCTGCCATCAGCTGCCGGATCCGCGTCGGCTTCAACGCTGGACATTGCCACAGCAGGTGATGGATGTCAGCTTCTATATTTTAGACTTGCATACGGGGCACCCAGGGTGTGGATATAAATACCGAAATTGTGGCCACTTTCGGATCACTGCTGGTGTTAGGGCCACTCCAACAATTCTCCGAAGCGCAACCTCCTGTGCACGGGTTAGACCGAGGGGGAGGCTTACCGTACACGGAGGTATAAAAGCACGTTTACGGCGCCGGAGGTGCTCCTTTCTTGTTAAAAGCAGGGTAGCAATGTCCAATTTTATGAGGTTTGGCGATGTCGAGGTTGAGTTTGAAAGGCGAGTCGCAGAATCCGCATGGCTTTGAGCACTTAAAGGGCAACTCCGGGGTTTTTTTGACATTCGAATATCTTAATAAAAATTTTACTGTAGATTCTCCTCTCCGTCCTGACGCAGTCTACAAAATTTGGCCGCCGTACGATAATCCGTTCGCGCGCAACACGACTTTGAAATATGTTGTTTTCATGGCTTAAGTTGTGACTATTTCTGCCGGCAACACTGAGTTTCTGACGTCACAAACAGTATACCGGCGTTACTGTCCACTTCCCGCATGATTATGAAATTGTGAGGGTTATATTGAACTACCTCAGACATTTTATGCAATGCTTCATGATTTCCATACTTTATTTTCAGCATCCAACGCACGTACGAGTGTTTCTTTAATACTGAGTGTGACGTCACTATTTCGTCACCTGGGACGTCGTTTCTGGTCGTGAAAGCAGTTTCGATTTCGATTTGCTGTTTTTTCTTTTTAAAAATACTTCTAATTGAAATTTCGAAAAACGGTTTTTTGTGTTCGAGTCAGGACGTGCCGAGGAACGTAATTCAACCAAAAACACCAAATGATGGAAAAACCACCGGAGTTGACCTTTAAAAGGTCACGCGGAGTCCATTCAATACGAATTGGATTTGGTATGCGAGCCGCTAGACTGTGTATGTTTTGGCAGATTTCCGGGCTATTACTAACGCGTCTAAGTAGCTTTATCACCTGGAGGGCATCAGTACGTATGACAATACGGGACGTGGGAAACATGGGAATGGCGGTCACAGAGCGAAGCGCCTCTTGCACTGCAAGCAGTTCCGCACAAAAAGAAGACGGAGGTTCCAGTAATTGAAATCTTGATGTCTTGTTCATTGAAGACTTGTAGCGGCAGTAGTAGTGAATGTGTCGAAGCATAAGCCCTCATAGCGCACGTTGCGTGAGAGAGTGTGGCCTTAAGCCTGCGTGCATCACGTCGTTGCTGCACCAGTTCATCTATTGTGTTCAGTTGTGCGTTTTCTTGGAGCGCCACGATTGGTGTAATGCGAGGAAGGCAGGTGATGACCTTCATAGCCTTTCGATTTATAGCCTCAAGTCGATCCCACTGTGCCCTTATCAAAGCTGAAATTGGGCTTGATAAACAAGGCGCGGTTGCACAACTGCCCGCACCAACTGTCTTGCAACATCTGAGCGAGCGCTGCCCATTTTTGGAGCAATGCGTCTAATCAGACCTAGAGTCTGTAACACCTGTTTTTTAGCGCCAGATAGCCATGAAGTTCCAGTTCCTGACTCATTAATTGTTAAGCCCAATATTTTTGCTGTTGAATTTTCCTGAAGTGGGGTTCCGGATAGATGTAGACGAATAGGTGTTGCCGATAGTTTACGGCGGCCCCAGCGGTTGGCGACTTATATGAATGTTGTTTTACTGGCGGAAAGTTCAAGCCCAATATAAGATGCATATGTACACGTAATATCCAAAACTGATTGCAGGGCAGAGGAGTTAGATAACTGAGTGACCATAAACTTCAGTAATGATGTAGAAGAGTTATCAGGCAGGGCAGCAGAAGAGTTTTGGAAATCGGTGAACGGCACGGAAGTATGGGACATAATCGTTGGCAAGGCAGCATTGATATTCGTGGCCTTGGATTCTGTTGCTCGCCTACGACGAGCAAGCAGTTCACGATGTTTGCGGATCTTATCCCGCTCCGCTAAAAGCCTTTCAATTTGATCGTCAACTGCCGTCACATTATCATGCGGAGATTCCGGCATGTCCTTCACGTTTGTACTCTGTTTTTTGACGACGGTGTGCACTCACATTAGCTCTGTAAGCATGTGGCTCTGTCTCTGATAGCTGTGGCCATTCATTGTCGTCCAACTAGAGAGCCTCAAATCTGTTGAATGTCTGAATCGGTGGTGAAGTAACATGTTGAGACCATTGCATCTGTATCCCACGACGGACCTTTTGAGTTGCTTTGTCTTGTTGAGCAAGTTGGAGAGGTGATCTCATGGTCATTAGCTTTGCAAAGTCCGCATCGGTAGGATACTGTTTCTTCTGGCATAGCTTCATCTGGTGTTGTAAAAGGACAGGACTTATGCATATGTCCAGGTCGGAAACAGCTATAATAGTAGACGACACTTGTTTTATATGGTTGAGGGCGTAGAATGCAGCCTTAACAGTATAGACGAGTTGGGGAGTCATGAGGCCTTACAAGGTGACGATGCAAGAACGCCCCTTTCCCATGCGACGAGCTTGAATCACGCGGTGAGTATAGGCAGTAGAGCTCACGCTGAAGTGCAGCCTGGTTCTGGTCAACGTCTACGTTGCAGACAATAAAGCGTTGTAGATAGGAACCATCAACAAGATAAACCTGGACTGGAACCTAGACTTCGCTTGTTACTGAAATACACTTAACTGTTTGAAGACACTCAACAGCAGCCAAACTCGGAAGTCAGACAGAAATGGTATTCGACTTCTTCCTGGCCGTGAAACCACTGAAACCCTTGGTTTCAAGACATGCGTCCAGGTTCGCCTGAATGACTCTATTCGGTATTTCAGTAAGACACTTGGTTGTCAGAGCCTTAATGGTCACTTTATGGGATGGCGATCCGGGTGTCGAAAATACCGGGTGATCAGTCGTTGTACAGGAACGCTTGCCTTGTGAACTGTTGTTTTCGGAAGATGACCCCGGTGCAATGTCTTCTGAAGGACGCTTCTGAGCACCACGCTGTGCCGCCTGTCCAGATGGTAGCGCTGAATACATGTCCATTAGCGTGCTCGGCTGCTCACGCACATTGGTGGGAACTCCATCACCAAGTGGAAGCATGGTTAGCCATTCCCGGCCTCCGCCCTGGGGACAGATCACTCACGGGCTGATGTGCATTTTGAGACGGCAGGATATGTGCTGCAACCGATGGACCAGGAGCAGGAACCAGAAGTTGGGATTCAGGCTCGGATATCAATAATTGTGCGGTCGGTAATGCCGCCGAGACAGGCGGCGCCGACGAAGGTACCTCCGCCAGCGTGCCATCGAAGGCACTAGGCCTAGTCCCGAAGCGCAGTTCAGCTGCAGGAATTATGTGATGAATTCCACACTACCAGAGGATACATGAGTGTTCGGAACTTCCTCGGACTCTGAGGAGTCAATTCTCTTGATGTAAGGATCGTATTTACGCGAAAGGTAAGGCTTTCACTCAAGCGATGAGCAGCCACCTCAGCAAGGATACTTCTCCCTTCTTCCTGTCTTTTTATTTGGGACTTTTTATTGTGCACTGATGTCACCACTAGCAGTGGTACCTTGCTTTTCTTCTTCATCAGAACACGGCTGCCGAAGCGGGCATCGAAACCTGCGTCCTCGAGCTCAGCACCGGAGTGCCCTTACCCCGGAGTCACCATGAAGCCAACACTCGAGTGCAAAAGCAACTAAGATAAAAAAGTTATTAGACTTGCTGGGTTTAGAACCAAAAAAAAAACGAAATTAGAGGTCACTCAAGATCAATTGTTAAGGGTATGATGTGATAGCGTTTCGCACACACGGACAATGTTTATCATTTTCTTTAATATTACATTTTTCAAAATGTTTTTTATATTACTTTCTCTTTTTTACTTTAATTTTATACATCAGTACTTAGCATCAGCAAACATTGGATTTCCATTCCTAAAATTTGGCACCTTTGAACGCATTTCTCACTTTTCTTATTTATTTCAATTATTTCAACAAATGCCCGCTCTAAAGTTAGCAGCATCAGGTATTGGCTTTTCATTACGATCATTTTGGCACCCTTCGACCCCCATTTTTCTCATTGTTTATTTTTCAGTATTTCAAATTACAAATAGATCAAATAAACGCTCTATATTTACCTAATTACCATTATAAATCATTGCATTTTCAGTCAGAGCATCAATCATCAATCACTAAAATCACAAACTGCCATGGTGCATTTTTTTTTTAGGTAGCCCCTGATTGTTTCCGAAACATGTGGTGCCTATAGCAAGTACTACTATGACACCAACAGCTTTTTGGTCGAACAACCTGTATAAGATTTCGCTTAATAAAAAGGGGCATGATTACCAAAACGGAGAGCCTTGAAATGTTGAAAAATGCCGTACCAACAACGGCCGAAAAATGATGTTCTATAGGTTGCCCACGCTACTGAATGAACTGTACCGCTGTGACGGTCTTGCTCTGCCAGAAATGTATTTCATAGAACTTCGCCAAATATTAGTATTAATTATTAATTGGTTCACAGGAAGGGATAGGCGTACTGTTTGTCACTCTTGTTTCTGTGGACACCTGAACCGCGCAGTAAAGGAATATTCACATTGTAGTTTTGCTGCTATTGCCATTTTGCTAACTCGTGTCTTTTCATTGTTCGATTTCCTCTTCTCCCCCGTAGTCCTATTGGGTGTTCCTTTTGTACTATGTGTGTAACACGATGCTGATGCATTCATTATGTGTGTTTTTCTCAAGTTCATTATAGTCACCTACTATCATTCTTTTCTGTCTACCAGCGTAATTTTATTATCGTCATTGTTGTTATGGCTGTGCAAAGAGGAAGTCGAGATCTCTCATGCTGTTCGTGCAGCTTTTCCCTGGCTTCCCTCGACACTTCTCTTTGCGAAATAAAACTTTAAAAATAATAAGCACGATTTTTTATGTAATGTTTATTACCTCATGATATCATACCATGGCCGGACTCGAGTGGTGGCACCGCCTTTGCCGGCGATTGAGTCCAGCCATTGATATACAAAGCAATGAGTCCATGAGTGAAATAATAGGGATGGTTAAGGAAATAAAAATTGAGAGACGCACTTACGTCTCCTTACGCGGGGAAATGCAAAAGCATTGCGAGTTCCGTGCTTAGTTCCGTTAGGAGCTCGTCCTTCATTTCGTTATACGTATTTTTTTTTTACTTTACCTATTTTACTCTTTTATTAGGGTTTATTTTCGCGAAGATCCATTATGCTGCAAAGACAATAAAGATGACGATGATACAGACGTCTGTGCGCCGGAGTATAAGGAATGCACAGTGATAGGAAAGAACCGTGACTCTTAGCTAAGGAGATAATAGAAGCTCACTTGATAGGAAGGCTCTCGGAAGAATGCAGCAGTGTTTCATCTGTCGCGTTGTCAGAAAAAGAAAGACGGTACCTTGATTGTGAATATTGGCAAGTGCCTGCTCACTAATTTTATTGTATAGTTCACACGCATGTCAACTGCCTGTTGACACGTGCCTGGTATACTTGTGGTATGTCATTTGCTCATGTCGAGTGTGCACTGCATTCCTTCTGGCCGCCAGGGAGGTATTTATACTTGCTGGCCTCCAATAAAACTTTTAGGTGGGAGTCAGCGCTGTGTGGTGTCCCTCCTTCATCTCTGTCCTGTCTTTTGCGCTATAGTTATCGATCATCGAAAACACCAACTCGCCCAACAACTGTTTTTGTCAAGATTCATATTAAGGCGAAGGCCTTTAATGCCTCATCGTTGTCGATAAAAGGTTCTCAGCAGAGGTGTCACGCTTTCGAGAGGGAGAGTGTAAAATAAATTAATAAACCTTGTCTCCATCGGAAGCCGAACCCCCATCTCTTGAATCCCAGCGCTTTACCAACTGCGACATGCCCCGGATTTTTTTCTTTCTTTATTGCATGGAAGCACTTCGAGCCAATTTAATCACGTTACATCCCGCAGCCTGTCATAAACAGTTACACCAGCATCGAGCTCTCAGTTTGGCCACACATCAAAATTCCGGGAGACATATACATGCATCTAGCTGGTAAAGGTAACCAGGCAGGAGGTTGCTGCTGCGCAGCATATACTCCCCGCACCATAGCACACTGTTCTCTGAACAGCGTTCTATAATTCGTTTACAGGAAAAGAAAGGCGCATTATCTGTGACTCTCGAAATCCCGCTATCATCCTAGCGGCAGACAAGCGGACTTATGAAGAACATTTCACGATCCGGGGCATGTGGCTATAGTGCTCTAGAATATAATGTCGCTTCTTGCGCTGGAGTGGAGGCGCGTATACTGACAATTGTATTGTAGTCACTAACAGAGCTTCTGGGCCAAGAACTCTGTTTTCCGCGTCATACAGCTCCAGCAATCTAGATAGTACGCTATTGACTGTATTTGGCAGAAAAACGCGACAGTAGTTGGAAAGGCAACGCTAAGCAAACTGGGTAACCTCCTAAAAATTATATGAATTGCCTCGTAATAAATGTACAGATAAAGCACTTAATATTAATCAGACGGCCTGCGCAATGAACGACACGTAGTTTCTGGAGCATCTACACAGTAAAAACAATCACTTAAATGTTCGCTTTTCCCGATAGGGAACAGCTTTGTATTTCCGGCGGTTGCAGATGTCATTTGATTTTGCGACGTGAAGATGCTTACAATTCTGATTGCAGACACACTCCGAAGCTAGGAACTGCTTAGGTATGTCGGAAGATAAGGAAAATTATTTCTGTGGTCTAGAGATTTTGTGTGTGCACTGCGACAAAAAAAAATTTACCGATAGCAAAGAAAGACGGGCCTTCTAATTTCCGTCGTACGACAACCTCGATTATCATAGCATTTTGTAGTGCAGCTTCTTTCTAGGCAAGCAATGTTTGGTTTGATTTGGTTTGGTTTGTGGTGTTTAACGTCCCAAAGTGGCTCAGACTATGACAGACGCCGTACAGAGGGCTCCAGAAATTCCGACCACCTGTGGTTCTTTAACGTGCACTGACATCGCACAGCACACGGGCGCCTTGCTTTTCGACTCCATCGAAAACCGGCCGCCGGGGCCGGGATTCGATCCCGCATCCTTGGGAGGCTAGCAAAGTAGTTTCAGGAATTTCGTGCTGCCATTGCTCACTTCGTATTTGTGCGCAGTTTACAGCCGGCCCCTTTTTGAAAAGTTCCGCGCGAGTGTACAATTTTTTAGCGTAAACACGGCAAAGCGTGCCGCACTGCATAATCAACGCAGCCAAGCGAGCGCTAGCAGAGAGTTCGCGAGCGAGATACGTGCGGCTAATGCTGTTAGATGATCAGATACACTTCTTGCCACCAATGCCGTCTGTTGACTCGTCTAACCGGGTAGCCAGCTGCATTAGATATCTGCAACACGTAGCGATAACATCTCAATAAAGGCGAACGAATATGAATGCAACGTGCGAAGCGCGCAGCGACCAGAATTATGATGTGCCGTCCAACTCTCCAGTTTCTTTTTTTTTTTTTTTTGAACGCAGCTCTCGTGCGCCTGTTCGTCGTTTGAGCAGTGTCGCAGTCAGAGTTGCCGATATAACCGAGCGGAAGAACGTGTAGAAGGCGGGAGAAAGAGCTAAGAGCTCTGCCCACGCTTTTGTTGTTATCGTGCGTTGCACACAGCCAGCGGGAGCTGGCCGGGTGTGCATTCGTTCATCTAACAGCTTTAGCCGTGCGCATCTCGGACGAGAAGTCACTGACAGCGCCTGCGCTGATTGTACAGTGCGGCATGCCTTGCCATGTTCACGCTCATAAATGTTATAACTGTACAAGTCAACCCTTGCCCCATATCAGTTGCTATGCGTCTGACTCCCAAGAAGTAGTGGCCAACTAGTTTTTACCCTCTTCGCATATCGCGGGCGGTATATCTTAAGAACAGATATTCGCAATAAGCATCTTACCGTGCCTAGGAAACCAGTTACAACTGTTGAAAGAAAATCTATTGGTTAAAGTTGCCGCCCTGCTTCGCCTCGATGCCGCTGCATCTGAAAACGCTCGCGCGATAATGCTGAAAAAGTGGCCGAGTGTGCCTAGTAGTCCAGGAGTAAAAGAAAAAAGTCCTTATTCAGTATTTCGTTCACTTTTTAATCAATCGTGAAAATTTTCAGGGGAACCAGGTTTAGCAAGTGCCCAAAGTAGGTGAACTGCTGAACTGAACTGGTGTTTTTATTCGAAAGCATTAGAAACGATTTCGTGCCCTGAGGCTTTCATCGATCAGTTGACCGCCACAGTCGTCGAATTCCGACGCCTGTCCCAGGAGTACCGCCCGCCTCATTACAGCCTGCGCTCTCCATTACGCCCTCGTCAAACTTGGGCTCAAGCTCTCCACCCATCTGTTAGTACCACCGGCGCTTCCGACATGGCGCCGCGAGATGCACATCTCCATGTTCGTGGTCCGAAAATGCCTGCTGAGGCACACTGACGGCGGCCTGTGATCTCGCTCATCGTACCAGCCACCATTTATAGGTTACCGAAAAGCTCTCTGCCGCTCGGTTCCTCATAGACACGGGAGCGGTAATCAATGTAGTTCCCGAGACTAGGGCTGACCATCTGAAGTACACGGATCAGTCCCTTTGTACTGCCAATGCCTTGTCTATAACAACAAATGGACTTGGCTCCCTGACTCTCTACTTGGGACTCCGCTGCACTTTTCAGTGTGTTTCCGTCATCTCTGACGGTGTCCATCCCATTATTGGCTCGGATTTTCTGTCCTACTTCGACTTGGACGTCAGCGTGTGGCATAATCAGCTGAAAGGTGCTTTGTCTCGCCTCTTCATCTCTGGCGTCCTGTCCGGTATTCTTCCCATTGTCATCCTTACCTTCCCTTTCGTTCGAGAAACTCCTCGGGGAATATTTGCCACGTTAACCAAGCCGTGCGACCTTACACGAACCCCTAAGAGTATGGTGACACACCACGTCGTTATACGCGGCCCACAGTAACCGCTAGACCCCGCCGCCTGTTTGGGGACCGTCTGGATATTGCCAAACAGGAGTTTGACCACATGCTGCAGCTCGGCATTATACGGCCGTCGTCCAGTGCGTGGACGTCTCCGTGCCTAAGCGGGATCCCGATGACTGGCGTCCCTGCGGAGACTATCGAGCTATCCACGACAGCTATCCGCTGCCGCACATACAAGACTTGATATCGTGCATGGACGGCTATATAATATATTCAGCAAAGCGGACCTAGTTAGAGCGTGCCACCAGATTCCCATCGAGCCAACGGACATTGCTAAGACCGCCATCACGGCGCCCATTGGTTTGTCCGAGTACGTGCGGATGCCTTCTGGGCTCCACTACTCAGCTCAAACCTTCCAGTGCTTCACTGCTGAGGTCACACGGGGTCTCCCTAATATGTTCGCGTGCACCAATGACGTCCTAACTGCCAGTCTAACGCCAGAAAATCGTGAGCCCCATCAGCGCAGCCTCTTTTAATGCCTATAGCAAAGCAGATATGGCGTGGTTCTGAACGCCACCAAGTCTGATTTCAGTGCATTTATACTCCCGTTTTTAGGCCATCACACCTCATTGCATGGTATCCGTTCACTTCTGTCCCACGTCAGGACCATCCAGGATTATCCCCAGCTTCACACCCTACGCCAGTTACGCCTACTCCTGGGGCTGGTGAGTTTTTCCCGCCGTTTGTACAGCATTGCGTAGAGCTTCTCGCATGCTCACAGACTTCTTTGGTCAACCGCTGGCCCATTCTCAACCGTTTCCTGATCATCAGAATCCCAGGTCGCCTTTGCTGCTGCCAAGCAAACTGTTGCCAACGCTGTGCTTCTGATCCATTCGCGCAGCACCTACCCTACTATATTGATGGCGGATGCCTCGGCCGTAAGAGCCGTCTTGTCACAGTACATCAGTGCCGAGTGGCGGCCGTAGTCATTTTACTCACGCAAGCTACTTCCTGCTGAGATTCGCTACGGTGTCTAGCCGCGAGTTGCTCGCCATTTACGCTGAGATATAGCACTTCCGGCATTTTCTAGAAGGATGCTAGTTCCATCCGCAGAATGATCACAAGCCACTAGCGTATGTTTTTCGGACCAACTCATAGCAACGTGCCCCGTCAACTTCGTCATCTCACATAAATATCGTAATTTACTTCCGACATCGGCCACGTGAAAGGTGCCAATAATAGCGCCTCAGGATGACTGCGCGCTCAATGTTTTCCGGGAGAACCCTCGTTCTCCCCTACTTCGGCTTTTGCCCCATCCGTGTTCGGCTGAGACGCTATTGTGCGATCTCTCAGCCGAGCTTCCCTACCCTTCTGTTCCGGCTTCATTATCGCGCCATTTTCCACTAGCTACACGATATATGTCATCCAGGCGTTCGAGCTAACCAGCGTCTTCTCACCCAGCACCACGGTGTAAGAATAGTGCCCAGCACTATGCCTGGCCCGGATTTAATGGTGTTGTCCGAGCGAGGACGCGCACGCGTCTTTCCTTCCAGGCAACAAAAGTCTCCCGTCATACCAAGACACCTCATCAGGCCTTCCTTCCACCTGGTCGTCGGTTCCACCAAGTTCATCTTCACATCGTGGGTCCTCTGTCCACGTCACAATGTTATCGTTGCCTGTTCACCACGATCGACCGTTTTTACGCTGGCGAGGGCTGTGCCTATCACCACCATATCACCACTGGGTCTGTTTCGCGCACCTTCGTTTCTGCGTGGATATCTCGCTTCGGTTGTCCTGGCACTGCAGCAACAACAGATCATGGGCACCTATTTGAGCCCACCCTGTTTGCTTCCATCAACCCCATCCTCGGCGCCAGGCAGTTCCGCACCACCGCGCGCCACCCATTTGCCAGTGGCATGGTGGAACGCCGTCATCTTCAAATGAAGGCCGTCCTAACTACCAGGCTTAATTGTATCAACTGGGTTGATTCCTTGCCGCTTGTGCTCCCAGGTTTAAGGGCCGTCTTTCGAGCAGACCCACAGTGCTGTGCAGCAGAATTGGTGTACAGCCCTTTCCTGCGTCTCCCTAGCGACTTCTTGACATCAACGCAGCTGTCAGACCAGCCGCGAGAGTACCTGCAGGATCTTGTGGATTGTGTTAAAGAGATCAGGCCTGTTCCGCCTCCTTCTTCCCGCCGGATCGCCATTTTTTATACCCAGATAGTTCCATTTCCACACATGTTTTTGTATCTCCGCGACGCTGTCCGGCCACCTCTAAACCCAAACTACAACGGAGCATTCCGCATCATTAGCAGTCACCCCGAAAACTTCCATCCTGCTGCAGAATGGCCATCAAGAGACGGTCAGTTTCGACTGTATTAAGCCTGCGTAGCTAGAAACTACGGAGGAGTGCATCGCAGTGCCGCCTGACATCGGCAACCTCCGTGGTTTTTTACTCACTAGCTGTTGCCCCTCCTGAGCCGCCGGTATTCAGTTCGCTTTCAACTTCCAGCCAGGCGGGGGTCTGTAGCGCCTTCCTCTGGCTCCGCTAAGAGCGCGACCAATATATGGCCGCTAGAACAAGAAAATAAAGACAGCGGCTGGCGGTGGCACGTGAAACCATGGCTGGCTGCTCTGTCCTAGATCCGTGTCAGTTATCTCGTCCTTCTCTCCTGAGGCCTTAAGCCGACAGGTTCCTTCACTAATTCCTCGAATTAAATTTCAGAATGTTGGGTAATGCTCTCCCGACTCTAGAAGCCCTTTAATTTCCAAGCCACGAGCACCCAAATGCGACGAGCCTGCCAACTGGCTGTATATTAGCCACCACAGCAGCCTCGTGCGGGCAGAAAGATTCCAAACAGTTGCAAGAAACAATAAATTAACATTTAGGTTATTTATATTGCCGCGAAACCTTCAAAACTTTATTTGTTGTTTTTAACAGCCGCCGGCATACGGCCTTATCACTCTGATTCTGGATCGCGTAGCAGTTCCGTAATCTTTGTTTGTTAATGCTCGATGTCGCGAGTCACACCTTTATCAGTTTTCGTTGTAGCGCAAGATGCACAGAGATCTATCTCGAAGATTCCGGCCACTCGGGTGTCTTTCTACAATGTTCCAGCCTGTGCTGTGACGTTATCTAGATTGTTCTGAGCAGCCTTTAAATTGAGCGTTGACGACTGCGACGGGCATTCTTTGTTCGACGACCGACGAGCACGTTTGTTGCTATCGCCGCCGCCGAGTTGCTTAGTTCTTTTGCGGGCGCAAGTCAGCCCCCATAAAGAGTTATTTCAGTACCATCACGCCTGTGTCTTCTTTTGGCGTGTACGGCCTTGTCACCCCTACGTGACAATATTAATAATATGTGTCGCCAAGAGAAATTAAATGCACGAATTTATGTTGGATGATTTTTGGCGACAGCCCATGCAAAGAATATAGAGTAGTTCCGAAAGTCACTGGTTCAAATACACACGCTTTGAGACGTGGCATAGAAGAACAAAAGGGTATATAGCTGGGGAAATGGTAATGCAAGCAGTGATTCCTGCCTTGCAGAGGCTGCGCTTGTCACCAAGCATGTACCCAATAAATTCTCCAATAACGTGGACAAAGATACGGAAGGAGGCCTGAAATGGTAATGCAAGCAGTGATTCTCATGTAGTACCTGCCTTGCAGAGGCTGCGTTTGTCACCAAGCATGTACCCAATAAATTCTCAAATAACGTGGAAAAAGATGCGTTTGTCACCAAGCATGTACCCAATAAATTCTCAAATGACGTGGAAAAAGATACGGAAGGAGGCCTGGTTCCACTTGCTGCGGGAACGCCGCATCATTGGCGATCGGAGGCTCTCGGAGCGAGACGTGGCATAGGAGAACAAAAGGGCACAAATCTAAGGTGCGCGGACTCTTTGGGGGCTGTACAACATTTTGCAATTGCATGAAGCTTAAAAAGATAGCTGGGGAAATGGTAATGCAAGCAGTGATTCTCATGTAGTACCTGCCTTGCAGAGACTGCGTTTGTCACCAAGCATGTACCCAATAAATTCTCAAATGACGTGGAAAAAGATACGGAAGGAGGCCTGGTTCCACTTCCTGCGGGAACGCCGCATCATTGGCTCTCGGAGGCTCTCGGAGCGAGACGTGGCATAGGAGAACAAAAGGGCACAAATCTAAGGTGCGCGGACTCTTTGGGGGCTGTACAACATTTTGCAATCGCATGAAGCGTAAAAAGATAAGGAAGGAGGTCTGGTTCCACTTGCTGCGGGAACGTCGCATCATTTGCGAGCGGAGGCTCTGGGAGATTTGTTGTCAGCAGTCTCCGATACTCTCGGTTACAGGTGAAACACTCTCCGTGGCGCTATGATTCCATTGCAGGGAATGGTCGTCCTAGGTGACACCAGTTGCGTGGTCATGGAGGCCCATCTCGTTGGCTCAATGCTACGATAGCGCTGCAGGCCGTCTTAGCGTAAGATGCTACCCACTCCTGTGGGGGCATAGCGCGGCGGCCCCCTTGTCCGGCTAGGGCCTACCTCGAACACAAACTCTCCCCCAGTCCCCGCCTGGCCCTAGGGGAAGGGGGGGGGGGGGGGGAGCCTGCCGGTGGTGTTGAACGGATGATGATGGGTTGATGAGTTATGTGTGACTCTGGGGCACAGCACTTTCGGGTGTCAATCCCCCTTCCCATCTGACAACGGCAGAGGAACAAAAGGGTATATAGCTGGTAATTGAAGCTGTAAACTGAAGGTATGCGCACTGTTTGGGCACTGTAGAACAAAGCACTTCTGAATTTGTATCCAGAACCCACCTTCATGCACGCGCATGAGCAGTGCGGAAAAACAATAGCAGACGATTACGTTACTTCCTAATACGAAATTTGAGCGCAGCTTATCTGTTTCACCTTTTTCGGTAGATTAAGGCAAAGTTTTCGAGTAAAACATGTATGTACAATTACAGACAACTGTTTTATTTTTCACACATATTCCTTCAATAAAAACTCCACTAACAGTTCTTGACTGTCATGAGGGAAGAGAAATTTGAGCGCAGCTTATCTGTTTCACCTTTTTCGATAGATTAAGGCAAAGGTTTCGAGTAAAACATGTATGTACAATTACAGACAACTGTTTTATTTTTCACACATATTCCTTCAATAAAAACTCCACTAACAGTTCTTGACTGTCATGAGGGAAGCTTTGTGGTCGGAAAAAAATGGAGAGCAATTAAGTTATCGAGAGGTTGCGGGAGGCAACGCGTGGGCCCATATGAACGTTACGCGTCGAAGAGACTAATGCCACAAGATGCAGACGAGAAGAAAGAACCTTCGCAAATATCTTATCATAACTACATGTAGGTGCATAGGCCTGTACAACCTTCAGTTTATACCGCTTATTAAGCTTAATTACGATGCCTGCAACCATCTGATTAATACTATAGAATTCATCTATATTACCCGCTATATACTTATTGACAAGGAAACCTACTCCTAGTTGTCGCCTCTCTGGTAAACCTCAATAACTGACATGAAAACGCTATATATAGCCTCCCGCCGGAGTGGTGCAGTGGTAAGACGCCCACTACTGTGCCGGTTGGTTGGTTGGTTCACAGGAAGGGAAAGGCGCAGTATCTGTCACACTTGCTCTGTGGACACCTGAACCGCGCCTTAATGGTGTTGCTTAAGGGAAGAGAAGAAGGTGGGAGTGAAAGTGGAAAGATAGAAAGGGGAGTCGTAGTGGAGGGCTGCGGAGTAATTTCGACCACTTGGAGATCTTTAACGTGCGCTGACATCGCACAGCACACGGACACCACTTCGTTTCGCCTCCATCGAAACGCAGCCGCCGTGGTCGGGTTACAGAATTACAGAACACGCAAATTAAGCGAGTGGCAAATTACTTTTCCGCTGTACTTCCACTTCACTTGGCGTGCACGTAGCGCCATCATGCGTGTGGCGCATGGAATAAGACAGGGCGTGGCCTCCGAGATCTTCATCGCGCCGTCTCGTATCAGCAACGATGTTGCCGACGAACTACGACTGCAACTTGAGGCCCGCGCGTTTCGGCAAGGTGGCTGTCAGCGCTTCTACGTCCCAGAATCACGTTTCAGAACAATTACCAAACAGTCATGCTCTGGACAAGTTGAGTGTTGTATCATGTGAACTACGTCTTTGTGTCACTCAAAAGCGCGACAAGCAAATGAGTAGACAGTGCGAACGGGTCGCCCCGCCGGGGTGGTGCAGTGGTAAGACGCCCGACTACTGTGCCGGAGTTCCCGGGATCGAATCCCGGCCTCGGCGGCTGCGTTTCGATGGAGGCGAAACGCGAAATGATGGAGGCGATGTCAGCGCACGTTAAAGATCCCCAGGTGGTCGAAATTACTCCGGAGCCCTCCACTACGGCCCCCCTTTCTCTCTATCCACTTTCACTCCCACCTTCCTCCCTTTCCTTACGGCGCTGTTCAGGTGTCCACAGAGCAAGTGTGACAGATACTGCGCCTTTCCCTTCCTATGAACCAACCAACCAACGGGGCGCGATAACGCTATCGCGTTCCATTCTTAAAGGCGAAGCTTAAACGTCCTCCAAATTTTTTAGCCCTGCCTGGTGACTTCGCACATTCCCATATTATGTGATCTAGTGATCCCCTTTCCTTAGATAATGAACATAGGTCTGATCGTATTTCTGGGCATATATGGTTGACAAGAACTGGGTTCGGATATGTATTGGTCTGTAGCTTTCTCTATGCTACTGCTTCCTCTTTGCCTAATGTGGGGTCTGGTGGTGGTAGGACCCTCCTGCTCAGTCTGTAGTGCATTGTTATCTCGCTATAGTAAATCAGGTCCTCTTGTTTGCCTTGCTCCGGTGGCACTCCTCCAGCCCGGTGTGTGAGATCTCGGGCTAGTTTGTGTGCCGCCTCGTTTCCGGGCACGCCTGCGTGGGCTGGCGTCCAAACAAGGGTGACGTCTCTTTTTATTAGCTTTTGATCGAGGATTCTACCCGCGATCTTTGCTATTACTCCAGCGTTGTAGCTCCTGATAGCGCTTTTTCTGTCACTGACTATGTATTTTGCCTCGGTCTGAGCAAGTTCCAGTGCTATTGCAGTCTCTTCCGCTGTCTGTATCGATTTTGTTTTTATAGACACTGCTGTAACCATTTCTCGCTTGCCATTGAGTACGACTGCATTCATTTTTCCTTTGCCGCAGTATGCAGCGTCTACATATGCAATTCTACCTGAATTTCTCGTCTCCAATCTCCGTGTCTGTGTTTCGGCCCTTTTCTCTCGTCTTTGCTTATTATATTCAGGGTGCATGTTCTTTGGTAATGGGGGGATATGGATCCGTTTCCGGACCTCCGTTCTCATTTCCTCTGTCGTGTCCCAGTATTCCTTCGGTTGTATACCTATTTCCGGTTCTCGTCCGCCGTAGTCAGGATCGAACCCGGGTACTCCAGCACAGTAGTCGGGCGTCTTACCACTGCACCACCCCGGCGGGGCGAAACTCTGAAAACATGAAAAACGACACGCGAGTAGCACATCTTCTTCTCTAGCGTGAGGATGATAGTAGTGATGATGATAGGCTAGTCAGCGGCGCATTTAACTGATACTAATTAGTCATGACAAAAGAGTAATGACAAAGATGACTATGACGCCCCCATGGTGGCGTCATTATGACATCGCATCCGGTGAGGATGACAGTAGTGATGATGATAGGCTAGTCAGTGGCGCATTTAACTGATACTAATTAGTCATGACAAAAGAGTAATGACAAAGATGACTATGACGCCCCCATGGTGGCGTCATTATGACATCGCATCCGGCCATGGAGTTCCCGGGTTCGAACCCGACCTCGGCGGCTGCGTTTCGATGAAGGCGAAACGAAGTGGCGTCCGTGTGCTGTGCGGTGTCAGCGCACGTTAAAGATCCCTAGGGGGTCGAAATTACTCCGTAGCCCTCCACTACGGCTCCCCTTTCTCTCTTTCTACTTTCAACCCCACCTTCCTCCCTTCCCTTACGGCGCGGTTCAGGTGTCCACAGAGCAAGTGTGACAGGTACTGCGCCTTTCCCTTCCTGGGAACCAACCAACCAACCATTTGGCCATGGCTAACAACCTGAAGTGACGTCACATCCGGTCAAGGCGTCACGACTGGCGATTACGTCACCAGGCGACTACAGTGAACTAGAATATTATACGAAGCTGACGCCGCCTGGCGTTTGATAGCGTCCGCGTGGCGTCTTTCATTTGACACGCGTTTTTCTCTCCTTTTCTTTTTCTTCCTTCTCTGTTTTCTCTTCTGTCCGCACGAGGCAGCGGAGGTGGCTCAGCTACAGAGCCAGTAGCAGGCCCATGCATTTTCGTTGCCTTCTTTTTTCAGTCGCAACAACAACAGGTCTGCGGACCGGAGCGGGCGAAAATGGCTGGGCATTTATCTCGGACCGCGGATACAGTGCTCTAGAATATGGCGGACCATAGTAGCCAAGTTCGATCGATCCCGAACCGCAGCGGCTGCGCTTCGATGGAGACGAAACGAAGAGGCGTCCGGGCGCTATGCGATGTCAGCGCACGTTAAAGATCCCGAGGTGGTCGAGATTACTCCGGGGCCCTCCACTATGGCTCCTATTTCTTGCCACTTTCACTCCCACTTTCCTCCCTTCCCTTGCGGCGCTGTTCAGGTGTCCACAGAAACAAGTGTGACAGATACTGTGCCTTTTCCTTCTGTGAACTAATTATTATCATAATTACCGCGGACCACGCCTGGCGGCGCCTGTGAACGGAGGGAGCGCGTTGGCTCCCAATGAAAGCGCATGAGCTATAGCCCATATCAACAACGTTAACTATGCGCACATTTTGAAGAGCACAAAATAACATAGGCATTGTTTAGAGTTGCGTCCGACGGCGTATTTACACAGCCTTCGAGTACCGCGCAAAACCAGACTTGTGAAGGTCTCCCCTGATGGGGATGGGGCAGGTAGGTCACCGCCGATTGCGGCGGTAGCTAGCCTGCCACCGAATTTTTATCTGTTGTAGGCCGTCATTGCACCCGCCATCACTTCAGAGGTGGACGACGGCTGTTGTTGCGGCGCGCGTCTTACTTTCCCTCTTCTTTTCCCTTTCTTCTCTATTTTCTCTTCTGTCTGCACGAGGCAGCGGAGGTGGCTCAGCTACAGAGCCAGTAGCAGCATGAGCTATATAGCCCATATCAACAACGTTAACTATGCGTGGTAGGTCACCGCCGCTTGCGGCGGGGGCTAACCTGCCACCACATTTTTATCTGCTGTAGGCCATCATTGCACCCGCCACCGCTTCGGTGGTGGACGACGGCTGTTGCGGCGCGCGCCTATTTCTCTCCCTCTTCTTTTATTTTCTTCTCTATTTTTTTCTTCTGTCTCCACGAGGCAGCGGAGGTGGCTCAGCTACAGAGCCAGTAGCAGGCCCGTGCATTTATTTTCCTTCTTCCTACAGCCACAACAACAACAACAACAACGTTAACTATGCACACGTTTTGAAGAGCACAAAATAATATAGGCATTGTTTAGAGTTGCGTCCGACGGCGTATTTACAGAGCCTTCGAGTACCGCGCACCACCAGGCTTGTGAAGGTCTCCCCTGATGGGGATGGGGCAGGTAGGTCACCGCCGATTGCGGCGGTGGCTAGCCTGCCACCAAATTTTTATCTGTTGTAGGCCGTCATTGCACCCGCCACCGCTTCAGAGGTGGACGACGGCTGTTGTTGCGGCGCGCGTCTTACTTTCCCTCTTCTTTTTCCTTTCTTCTCTATTTTCTCTTCTGTCTGCACGAGGCAGCGGAGGTGGCTCAGCTACAGAACCAGTAGCAGTCCCGTGCATTTTCTTTTCCTTCTTCCTACAGCCACAACAACAACAACCACCAGACTTGTACTCTCTTGATGGGGCTGGGACAGGTAGGTCACCGCCGCTTGCAGCGGGGGCTAGCGGGCTAGCCTGCCACAGAATTGCACCCGCCACCGTTTCGGTGGTGGACAACGGCTGTTGTTGCGGCGCGCGTCTTTCTCTCCCTCTTCCTTTTCTTTCTTCTCTATTTCTCTTCTTTCATAGCGGCGTGTTTAGTGGAAAGTGTCAATAACGTCGGGCCCCAGCTACATCAGGAAAGAGAAGTTCCCAAACGAACACGTGCGACACCGAATGCCGCGAGTTTGCCGGAGCGGTGCCGCCGTGAGCGCGGTGGACGACGGCGCACTGACCGCGCCCTACTCCAGTCGTCACTAGGCCTAGATTGTTCCGCATCGAAGCAAGGAGCATCGAAGCCACAGCGAAGAGTGCTTTCTATTTGACTAGCGCTGTAGTAAATGACCTGCCCATTGAAATAAAAAAGAAGAGGTCTACAAACTGCCTCGTAAAAAAAAAAGAATATGGCCATATGGGCGAGGCCTTAGCAGCGAAGATTGCGTACAAGGCCGGGTGAGCCGGCGCTGCACAGGCGGCAGCTGCTATGCAGAAAGTTGCTTGTTATCACGCTATACCAGCCACTATGTATGAGTCAGCGATCGCCACGAAGTGGTCAGTTCAGATACGCCTTTATGTTAGGCTTATTATTCTAGGAAAGACTCACTACGCATGCTGGCACAAGCGATATCTGCCGCTGCCGTAGCGAGCCTCGACGCGGCAATAGGAACAATGCACGGGACGATGCTTGAGCGCGCTATGGTGTTATAAATAATCTAACCGCAGCTTCATTATGCTGATCGCCTAGCTGAGGGCCGTAACAGTTGCGAGCTATGCAGCAGTGGTGAACTGCTATTAGTGTTAACTGTGGTTAAGTTCAATATGCAGTTAAGGCGTCCGCGTATGTGGATGTGGTCCCTCCTTCATCTTTGCGTCTGGAATTAAACGAATTAAGTGGAATGCTGTGAATTCTTAGGTGTGTTGTTGGCGCAGCACTTCGTCTAGGTGCGTCATGTTTATATGAGGCCAGCCTATAGACGAAGGCCAATAGCACAGGAATATTGCCCGAATGCACGCCGAATTGGGCATTGTAAAATAATGTAAAAAAGAAATCGGAGGCAGTGAGCAACGAGCTCGTCGCGAAACAGCGAGGTAAAATAGTCTAGCCCTTTGGCCCGCCCCGTGGTCCGGCTTGTCGGCTGCTATTTTGGCCCGTCGTGTGGATGCTGTCGCGGGCCAAACCGCCCGCGATCGACACCACGTGACCGGTGCGCGGCCCGGTCCGTGGTCCGTCTTGTGGATACACTTTGCTATGTACGATTTCGAGGCACGTCCGACGCCCGTGCGCTGTGCCTTCGGGGCTCCCGGGCATGCCAAAAATGCTTTCCTGCTCAGGAGGCCAACTGTTTCACCTTCGGGGGCTAGCCTGCCACCATATATTTATCTGTTGTAGGCCGTAATTGCACCCGCTACCATTTCGGTGGTTGACGACCGCTGTTGCGACGCGCGTCTTTCTCTCACACTGCTTTTTCTTTGGCAGTAATCGATGGAGACTACGAGATGGTGGTCGCCGGATCCCTCAACACTAGCGGAGGAGTCTGCCCTGGCGTGAGCCTACATGGAGCACCAAAGCCAAATTCATACTTTGCGAGCGCAAAATAGCATGCAGCAAGAAACTTTAATAACGGGATCGTTTCGAAAGGAGCGGTTAAGATACGTGGACAATCGTCATTTGATAGGGAGATCTCCATTATGTGGGTCCCGGCTTACAAGGGGAAGTCTCGCCCAAGATATCTACACCCGGGCGGCTGTGGAAACCCGGGTCGAAGGATCCGCTCATCACATACACGGAAATGACGGCTGAACACAAGAATGAAAGACTAGACCTCCCGTGCCTCCAGATCGGTCTCTCACACCCAAGGAGTGCAGAGGCAGGAGAAAGTACAAATAAACATATTCTTTCCACCTATACGGGGAGGTAGGGGAACCTCCAAAGTTCTGCACAAAATGCGGGATAATATACCCAATCAGGATCATAATGCCCCGAAATTCCCGGGGTATATTGATGGAATCACAGAGCAATAAAACAGGGATACTTTCTCTTGAGCCAGGCTCCGGAGCAGCAAGCTCATCCGCGTCTGGCTCGGGACGCTTTCCCACTTTCTTGGAGGCCCCCTAGGGTCTTAGTGAGGGAGCTTGAACTTGGGAGTGTCCACCAAGCAAAACAACAAATTTTTTTGCCTCATCTAGTAGGAACAATTAACATATGAATGAATCCAACAGTCAGGAGGCCTAATTACGCTCCAGTCACATCACAAAAACTGCTATACTTGTCAATCATCCCCATTCGGTCCGTCAGTCAGAATCGACCGAAAGGAGCGCGGCTAACCGATCGGTTTGCGACAGGTTTGTCAGTTTGTCGTTTAGTTTTTGTGATGTGACTGGGGCGTAATTCGGCCCCTGGCGTCTTACATGCTTGCTTGACCCGGCGCTTGACTACTGTTCCCAAGGATGCAGTATCGAATCCCGGCCTCGGCGGCCGCTTTTCGATGGAGGCGAAAAGCAAGGCGCCCGTGGTCGAAATTTCCGAAGTCCTCCACTACGGCGTCTCTCATAGCCTGAGTAGCGTTGGGACGTTAAACCCCCAAAACAAAACAAACAAACAGATCATGTCATTTTAAGCGTTTTTAAGGTGACAGTTTTCTGGCCGAGTATGGCTTTAGCGGGTTTAGCCGAAAACAGATAGTAGCCTCTACCAACAACATTGTGCCGGCTTCCTGGCACGTCGCTTGTTGCAGCCGCTGTAGCTGTAGCCAGTGTAGTTTTGATTACGTGTGTTTGCTCGAAGCAGCTATGAATACAGTTATTTCTCGAGCGAACGCAATATTTGCGTTTACATTAAGCGTACTTACAGCGTTAACCTTCTGCTGTTTCTTGTCCACAGCATTTCATCGCTACCAGTCTGAAGTTGAGCTGCAAACTATCAAAGCTGTCGTGTGAGTTGCCTCGGATTAGGAACACGTCTATCGTTTGGAAATGTTGGCTTTTGATTAATTTCCGAAGTTCTGAATGGTTCTAGCTGTCCATATGACTGCCAAAGGTTTCCAGACTTCATGCAGGTTTTGTTAATACTATCATCGTAATCTTTTTCAGCAAAAACGTTCAGGACTTCAGTACAGCAAGGGGAAAGAATGATCTTGGCTTCGTTACATTCGACCTCAAGGCCAGTATCCTTTGCAACGTCCCGGTGAAGTAATATTACACAATAGCTGTCTTCTGTTGATGCTCTTTTCAAGTGTTTGTGCCTGTTTACGTCTAATGGGAGTATAAGCCTTGACTCCAGGACAGACCTCACCCAGCTGTTCAACTGGAACGTGAAACAGCTTTTCCTTTACGTGACCGCTGAATACGAGACTGAAAGCAATGTAAGTATTCCTCTGTTAAGAGTAGCCCAATTGTTTAGTCTTTTCTCTTTAAGGGTTCAAACGGTGAATGAAAGTGAATTTTACATACACCTCTCGCTTTACAGCGGTGTCGACATTTGATGTTGTGGGCTAATATATGTGGTATACTATTCGGCTTAAACTCCTAAGTGATATTTATCGGTTCCAAATTGTAAGTAGCTGGTAAACTTAAGAAAAAGAGCACCATATGCTAGTCACCAAAGCTTTTGCTCGTGGCCAGCAAGAAACAAGGAAAGCAAGTGGTCATAGATATTAAAGAAAATCTAGACACCTATGTAAACTGATTCTAGGTTTATAGATATTGCAGGCTAGATAGATTTGGATGAAACTGCAGCGCTCACTGTGTGAAAAAACAGCATGTTGTGGTTCTAGGTGTCTTTTATGGAATGTATCATACGAAGTAGAATTAAAAAAAGCATGGAAGAAAAAAAAAAGAGAAAGTCTGTGCAGCTCTCCCATTAACACAGGTGCCGGATGGTGAAGTACGAATTCGTTCATTCAAAAGCAAGCGTCTCGGCTGAACATGGTTTTGCACGGCAAACAAAGTAGGCAAATAGTTGTGGCGATATAAACTGTTCAGTTACAAGAACGAAATAAAATTCACAGGAAATGATTACGATTCATGGGATAAGTATGCATTAGCAATGCACTCTGCTATGTGTACAAAGGTTAGGTTTGAGATAATATTATGATTATGAAATGTCTTTATTTGCTTATGCTTCCTAAACATTTTTGTATTAAGGGGCAATCAATTTGATTGATTCTGAAGCAATGCAAAAGCATATCCCTTTTTATTGTGCTTATGTAGAATGAGGAGGAACACATTAGATATTTCTTGAAAAGTTTTGATGCAATAGAGTTAATGTCGTCATTCTCCAGGAAATCTGGTGTTGGCGTTGTGAGTGAAGTCATAGCAGGTGGTAGTTGGCCAAGCCAGTGACATGGCTGTGCACTGACTGCATCAGCTTGCGGGATATCATGAGACCCACATCGCATGGCTGAGTTTGCAGGTGCTGCCAACGTGCGCAGCGCCTTTGAAGGGCTACTCTGGAGGTTCTTCGACATTTGAATATTCAGATACAAATTTTACTATGGGTTGTCCGCCCTGACGCACTCTACCAGATTTGGGCACCGTGCGATAATTCGTTCGCGCGCAACACGGTTTAAAATTTGCAGTTTTCGTGGCTTCTTTTGAAATGATTTCTACGGGCAATACTGAGTCTGTGACATCACAAACAGTACGGCCGTGTTACTGCCCACTCCCCGTGTGATCATGAAATTTTGAGGCCTGTATCGGGCTATCTCAGACATCTTAAGTACTCCCTCATGATTTCCATATTTTAATTCCACCATCCAACGCACTTGTGAGTGTTTTTCGATTACTGTGTGTGACGTCACTGTTTCGACGACTGGAAAGTCGTTTCTGGCCACGAAAGCAGTTTCAGTTTGTTGTTTTTTCTTTTTAAAAATAGTTCTACTTGGATTTTTGAAAAACGGTTTTTTGTGTCGGAGTCAGGACTTACTGAGGAGTATAATGCAATAAAAAAACCGAAACAAAACCACTGGAGCTGCTCTTTAGGATGAGAGGGTGAGTGAGGTTGGAATGCAACTCTCCAGGATCCTTTAGCCCCAAGTCAGGCATGATGCACCTAGTCCACGCTGGCATATTTGTACGGCTTGGTTGAAGCATGGCTTTTTATCTGTGAAAGATAGCCTTTCATGTAATGTGGTAGCTTACCACTGTATTCTTATGCGTATGTGTGGGATAATAGGGGAACAAATTAAAGGATTAGTTATATATGAGCAGCAGAGTGCATGTACAGTCTTTCTGGAAAAAAAAAATTCCAAAAGTGCAGTAATGTGAAAGCATTGCGAGTTCTGTCAAGCCGCTTGGTAGATTTGGCCAACACTACGCTAGCGAACATTGGCCGCACTGGGCGAGATGACTTATGTGTATGGCATATTTAAAAGAAGGAGCCGTGCAGAGGAAACCTGAAGAGACGTTCACTGCACAGCATGACAGTGTGTTGCAGTCAGCACTTTATGGAGATGACGATGCTTAGTGCACAGCTCGCGCGTGTGTTGTAGTTTTACATGAGGTGCGATAGACTTCAACGGTAGTATAGTGCTCTCAAGCCTGGGACAAGGAAGCTGATCTGTTTGTTCTGGCACGGGTTCAAAACCCAGTGGCAGCAATGTTTTTTTTTTTTATTATTCTTCATTGACAGTTCGTGCGGGCATGCTATATCCACAAATCCTTTTGCATTTATATGCAGCCAAAATAGGTTTGCTTTCAAGCCCTGGGCTCCTGGTGCATCTCCAGCATTTACAATCCAGCAGATGACGCGAAATCTCATCCTCACCTTTCTTGAAATTAGGTGTTCCACGACTGCCTCCAGGGTCCCCGTTACTGGGCTTAGAAGCAATCCCCTTGGGCTGGATGTTTTTGACAGACTAGATATATAAAGATAGCCGGCAACCAGGAGCCATTAAAGCTGTCGCATTGTGTCCCTAATTGCAGAGCTTAATTCCCGCCTTCCTAATTTTGTTTCACACTGTGATGTTTCCTTTATGATACTGCTCTTTGTTTCTTCACTTTCATTTTAAGTCCTTGTGCTTTCTTAGGGCACTTCCATCATATCAGAAATCCTTAGTAAAACGGGGAGTTGGGCTAGTTGGTACTTACTGATGGGAATAACAGTGCTGAGACGAGGGACAAGGACAAGAGTCCCGTCTTCTTTCGTTGTTCCTTGTATATTCATTATTCGTTTAGCTGACTTCTTCATTGAGTGCTGTGATTTTGGCTTTTTTTTTTTTTTTGCATCCAAGTCTCGTTTATTCCAAACGTTTCATTATATCCATGTCTTTTGTAATCTTCGTCTTCTGTTGCGTCCAAGCCTTTCGTCGTTTTTTTTTCTCCCACCTCTTCCCTACGAAAGGAGAGGAGAGATTTTTCCTCTCATAATTTTTGTGTCAGCTATGTCAGACAGTTCTTTGTGGAGGCTTCAGAACCATGAAATTTTTTTTCCCCATTTTTTTTCGTGTGTGTGTGTATATGTGTGATGGTGACCTTTTTATTTAACACAATAAAGTGAAGCCTAGCTTGTTGAGAAGAAATCAGATGTCCAGAGGTTGAGTTTATGCATTCTTTTGTTTCAACGTTTGCTATTTTCAGTGCCACACAGAACAAAGTGGCAAAGGAAAAATTAAATGATAGCACAATAAGATAAAATGCTCAGATGGTGAGGTAAACAGTAGGTTTGTTTTTTGCCGCAATCAGACTGCTTCATTCTTTAAGTACTTTCAGGTATTCTTGGCACTGTAAATATTACTATTTAAGCTGTACACACCCCATTTAAATGAAATGCTGATTAATTTTTTTCAGGCCCTGAACCAAGTCGTTTTGTGGGACAAAATCATCAGGAGAGGCGATAAGGCTGTTTTGGACTATAAAAATCTAAACACAAAATACTACTTCTGGGATGATGGCCATGGACTTAAGTGAGTCATTTTCATGCTACAGTGTTTTGTACTTTTTGGTGTTTGTATTAAATATTGGAGTGACATTTTTTCGTTTTTATCATAATACAATTTTATTGATTTAACAAATGTTGTTTCCCATAAAAAGCATTACCATTTCATTCTTTTATTTTCTTTTCTGCTAATATATGGGCACCCTTGTTCCATTGAAAGTCTTGTACAGTTTATCTTAGGTTGTTTATTAGCAAGAGTAGTACACCTGCTAGTAATTATTGTTGAACTGGTTATGTTTAGAGCAGTGGTTGCAATATGCAATATGCATTTTGCTCACGTAGGCAAGCTGAACCAGGTCTCTTCTGTCTGTGTCAGAGTAGCTGACTCTTCATATCGAAATAACTGCAGTACTGTAAATATATTATATTTGTTGCTTCAAACAGAATGCTAACTCCTTTATTTGTGGAAGAAACCATGAAAGCATTTAAGCTCCACTGAATTGTCACCGAAGCCAAAACTCTACTCATTTCTGTCGCGCTTGTGCACTGTTTCGGGTTGATGGCAGCTTGCTACAGTTACAAATGATTGATTTCCCTTACATGCTGTGGAAACTCCTTAATCAAGTAACAGCTCTAATAAGGCAATGGCAGCTTGCGAGTGGAAAGCATCGTGCTAGTAGACGAGGTGGTGAAGACCAGTATTGTTCTGCCCTCAGCATGTACCTAGAGTAGCGGGACAATGCTTGGAAGTATGCAAACCGTAGCATACCTCTTGCGGATACTCACTTTCTTCAGTTAAAACCAAATTTCCTCGTATCATTTCGTTTTATGGGGTTTAATGTCCCAAAGCGGCTCGAGCTATGAGAGATGTCAAAACCATATTTCATGAAATTAATTTAGCATGCTACAGTTATCAAATTTTCTTGTTTTACACTGATAATCATACAATACTCAACTAATAAAATGATAACTGCAGTAACTACTGCGATAACCGTAATATAGCTATAATATGATTCCTATGCTAAACCGATAACTGACTTTTTAACACAACAGTATGGCTTACTTTCTAGAACATGGTGAAAGAAAATGAAGTATGGCGTAGCTCTCATATGCCTGGATATATGTAACGAAAAGCAGCGGCTACCTCGAGATCAGAAGAAGTTAATTTCTCCAATTTTCTGCACCATTCGCCAGCAGCTAAACTCTCCTTGGCTTTCATGTCGAGCACGTCTAAGTTCACCGGCGTTCTATAATTCGTTTACAGGAAAGGAAAGGTGCTGCATTTGTCACTCGCAGAAGGCAAGAAGCGCCGCCCGGCGGCGTTGGAGCGCACTCGTTCCCGCTTCGTCCTCTTAGCTGACGACAGATGGGTGACGTCACATACTTGACGTCACCCTAATTAAGTGACAACTATTTTTTAGTCTATTTCTCTATGTGCTCCGTGGTTCGGCGTTCGAGGAAGCGCCACATGAAAGGCGCCGCATGGACACAGGGATGGAATGCCCGGCAGGGTCAAATTCGTATATGCGTGAACCTCCTTGTGACGTCACCACCAGTCATGACCGGATGTGACGTCATTATCATTTCCAGTTATTATACATGACCGGATATGACGTCATGGCCAATGACATCACCATGTGACGGCTATGGACGTCCCGAAGCGTCTAACCATTACTATTGGTTAGTGATAGTTAACCATGACTTGCACTTTTTGAGTGCTAGTTAATGTCTGATTAGTGTTAGTTAAACACCCCTTAACTAGTAAGTGATGGTTAGTGATAGTTACGATGACCTCCAGATGCATGGGTTCCTATGGGCATCTGCAACGCCGGCAGAGCTCGGCGAGGGGGCTGCGCAGCTGGTTTTGGCGGTGACGTCACTTGGTCGCGGCATACGGCATACGCGAAGCTCGGCTCTGACCCTCATAGTGAAGCTTTTAGCTTCAAATTTTTGATATAGCTTCCAGGCTTGATTAGATTGGCTGTAAAATATTTTCTGTGTAATCATCGAACACAAAGAAACCAGCAGATCAAGAAGCATCTCTTACAAGTGGCAGACTACTCAGCAGCATGTCATTACATCACAGACTGCGGAAATATCATTGCAGTTGGGAATTTGCGTCTTGCATACCTACGTGCCACCTGGCTTGCCCTTCATTCACACACCAGTCCTTGCCCCGCCGCAGTGGCTCAGTGGTTAGGGCACTCAACTGCTGATCCCAAGCGTGCGGGTTCGATCCGAGCATCGTTGGCCACTTTTTGGTGGTGACAAAAATCAAGTTCAGTGTTCAGTGTCAATGCTCATTTAAAGAACCCCAGGTGGTCAAAATTTTCAGAGCCCTCCACTACAGCATCTCTCATAGCCAGTTGCCTTGAGACATTAAACATTGTACGCCATGAGCCATAAATTATACATTAGTAATTGTTGATAGCAAAATCTATCAACCAAGAAAAGGCTGCTTGTATACTGACTGCGTTTTGTGCTGTGCGCTACCCACATTGGTTCCACATGCATGATCTGGATGTCGAGAATTCACAGAGCTGTCAGTTAAGGGAACGTGCCTACACAAGAATACTTGAATGAGGACACATTCTTTAAGGTTAATTGGCAAAGTAGTTCCTTTAGTGACAACTGTTTATAACACCTGTTTAAATAGAAAAAGACTTGAGCTGAGCCGTACAAAGTATGTTAAATTTTCCTGTTTCATTAGAAGAGTTTAGCCTATGTCAAGTGCCTCCTTGCCTTGAATTACTGTTTTAGGTGGTGACCATGGCATTTACTGTGGTTTCAGGGGAAACAAGAACGTGACACTCACCCTGTCGTGGAATGTCATCCCCAATGCAGGCAGCCTGCCCAACATAATGGGTACTGGCATGCACTCCTTCGCCTTCCCTGTGGAGTACACTTCTTCAAGGGTGTAACGGGGGCACCTGATGGTTGTAAATTATCTTAATTTCATTGTACAAATTGTGGCGCTACATATTTCCTAGGGAGCAACAACATGGTGGGGGGCAATAAATGGCATTTTTCTACACTTTGTTTTCAACTGCGCTGTATTTGCATATATTAGCTGCATGTGGTACATATTGACATTATTGACATAATTTTGTTCCTGCTACAGTCATACACACAACTAGTTGCAGTGACGCTGTGCCCACATTATTGACTGCCACACTCACTCACTGTGACAAGCAAATACAGTACAACCTCGTTAATTCGAAGTCATCGGGACCGCGAGAAATCTTCAAATTAAGCGGGTTTTCGAATTAACCGAAAAAATTCGTTGCAGGAACGTGTTACCTTTATTCGGCATATTTTGAATTAATACTGAAAGTAATCAGAGATGCTGGTTTGCCGCGTCCGGTAGTTTGCGGCTCCTAAGGTCATGCTCTCGATTTGGTCAAATAGACGAAACATCTCTGAACTTGCACCGTCGTCTGCACCGTACTCGCTAAGCAGCGGCGCCAATGTGTGGTTTCTCCAATCCTCGACAACGCTCTTGTTAGTGCTGCCGTTCTCACCACAGACGGTGAGAAAGGTTAAATTATTGCGTTCTTTAAAACGGCAAAACCATCCATTGCTGCACTGAAATTCCTCATGCCCAAGTTGTAGAGCTAGGTCGTTGGCCTTCTCCCGCAGTAGCGTTCCATTGACGGGAAGGTGGGCAGCGTTTTCTTTCTGCAGCCAGCGAAGCAGAGCAGCTTCCACATCTTGATACGTGGGAGCCCGCACTCGTGACCGCTTCGAAGAATAGGTCTTGCCGTAAGCCTCTAGTATTTTTGACTTGTTGCTCAATATTGTGGACAACGTCGAGAAGAGGGGCACGCCATGCCTTTTGGCCAACTCGGTCTTCGAACAAGCGCTCTTGCCTACTTTCTGGATCAAGCAGAACTTCTGCTGCAGCGTTAAAGTCTTGTACTTTGGCATTTCTGCACTGCTACGGTCACAAAGCTAGCACTTCTGCACAGTCCCGCCCAAAAAAACGGCACAGTAGCCGACCCCTAACCACAGCGCACAACACAAAGAAATGGCGCAAGCGAGACCGGCGCGGCAGTGGTGGTGGCGTACTTGCAGCGTCGGAGGCACGGGGGAAGAGTGGGCGAAGCACACCAAGGGATGGAGTGGGGGCGAGGTCACGTGATAAAAACCGGTATGCCCGCCGTGTTGCAGTGAAGCACGTCTTCTCCTCTGCAGGCGTGTAATAGTAATATGGCATTACATTAAAATATGAAAAAATACAGCTGAAGAAAACATGCAAGGCTGCTACAGACAAAGAATATGATGGATTTCATAAATTTATGCACACTTTTTGACAAATCTTCATGACAAGGGGGCTCTCGGTAAATGTGGCAGCTTTATGAACACTGACAACTTACCTTTGCTGCACGTGAGCATTATACTCAGCAACGGCGGTATTAACATCACGACCTGTTGCTGCAGGAAAGTTCCCAACCTTGCTAAGTTCTATTTTCAGCTTGGGGATTCAGCATGCCATTTCAGAGCAAACAGCATATTGAAATGGTAATTAAAAAATCACAAGCAGGTTACCCAAATGCTCATGAAAGAGTCATGATTTCTTGACAGGGGCCATTTAACAAAGTCAATTTGCATAGATGGGTTCTTTGACCTTGCATCAAGGGTTAGCATGGCGTTTTCTTTGTACAGTGTTTTTCTGGAATAACTATGTCACAAATACATATCAGAGTGATAAAAGGCAGCAGAGATATTTGTTAAATCTATTGTTGCACCATAGCCACACAGATTTCTAACCTGAACACTTTTTAATAATTACAGCTTGCGTTTACCACATAACATGTGATAACAGTGGCCTAGCTCAACCTCAGTACAGCAAACTTCTAACGTTGTGAATAGCTGCGAAAGGCACAAATGTCTTACAGGCACAGAAAACCATAAATGCCTGTGCACGGTTCAAGGTTCAGTCCTATGTAAAGCCTATAACAAAAACGTGAGACTGCTTCTGGAGTGCTAGAGTGCATATGGCAGGTGTAAAATAAAACATGCACCTATCACCCAGATAGCATAGATGAAACTTTTGGTGCACGATAAAACACTGTGCCTCAATAGTGTTGCTATTTTTCGTCCACTACTTGCCCCAAGGTGACTCGCACTTGAGCAAAGGAAGCAATGGTGCTCTAATTAAGAACACTGACATTACTAGGAGTTTACAGTCTGCATTTCAGGTGGCCTTTTAGAATTCGGTCAAATGGTTCTGTGTTGAGAAGCTCGGCAATGCTTCCCAGCATTTTGATGGTTGAGTGCAGACTGGTAAAGCCAGAGTCAATGCAGTAATCACACTCATCGTTGGCAATGCGTACATTAGCGACCAACTGCAGCAACATGTCCTCAAGGGGATTCTCTTTCACCATCATTGTTATTGCCTGAGACCTTTGCCAGAAATTCCTTCAGCTCGGCTCTAAGGTGCAAAAAGAAAACCTCGCATTTTAGTGGAGGGAATAATAATGCAGCATAGACGAAAATCAAGCACAGCAGACAATGTAATAGAAAACAGCATTAGGTTCACAGACACGAAATTTGCTCATACGCAGAGCTGCCAATTCTCCCAAGAAATAATGTTGGGACCTTGGGCGAGGGGAGCACAAGGAAGCTGAGAAATGGAAATGAGTAAAATTGCAGCAACACTAAGCATTCAACTAAATAAGGCATGCTGCTTTGATGGGTACCCGCTGAAAGCCTCTGCTACATGTGCCGCTACACCGGAGCGACGTAGCGCTGGTCGAGGCTCTCATTGGGTGGGCACAATATGCTCCTCAGCTAGCATGCACAGAAATTATAGCGGTCTCTTTTGTTTTCAGTCTGCTCTCAAACAACAAAACTTAGCTTTTGCAGAGTGGGAAAGTGATACACCTCCCATTGGGCAATGCTATCTGCATTTGACCGCAGACCATTCAAGCCAAGGGAATGTGCTCTTCGAAAATCGGTGGTAATGAATGCTGTGTTTCACGAGCAAGATGGACACTGGTTTTTGAAGGTGGGTTTCGTTTATGGATTCGACTAAATGCAAGGTGATACCCATAGCCGATGCCCACATAGCGGCATTGCATGAAAGATTCCTAGACGAAGAGCAAATCATGTGAATGTGGTAACTAGTACTTGCTTGCACTCAAACTAGGATGCGCATGGCGTGAACGAGGCGAGCCATTACTAGACGGCACACCAACACAGGTTCACTTGCTCCGGCAAGTTCTTTGCAGTTCTGTCCACGACAGGACCTGGAAAAATCAGCAAATTATCACCGTCACCACTACCACCAACGTGACTACATCCATTGCAGGGCAAAAGCCTTTCTTATATCCCTTCTATTAATCCGGTCCTGTGCCAGCTGCATCCTTTTGATCCCCATAAACTTTTTAATCTCATTTTTGTCACCCCTGCTACGCTTTTTTTTTTTTTTTTGTCCACAAAGTGAGCACTATTTATACTGATTGATTTTACACTAATTGCAGCACTCCTTGGCAAGTCAGGGCTGCTGCCGATCAATAGACGTAACTACATTCACAAGTATATTCTTAGACCAGTATCGTGTATAATTCGTGCACTTTCTGTGTTCTGATTAGAAGTGCCATGCTGGAAATCAATCTGGAAACCTTGCTGTAGGGCCCTGTCAATCACATGGATTAATCCGCTACTTTGTGAAAGTCGCCTTGGGCTTGTCTCGTGTAATTACTGCTGTCAAAAAGGACAAAAAATATTGAGCAGCTTAGAATGTTTCATGACAACATTCAGCATTAAGTCAAACTGTTAAAAGTTTTCCCTGCAAATACTGTTTCTATCAACTTCATCCATTTTACGTGATCTTAGGCTTCCACCATTGTTATGTGAATCCCAATAGGCAATAGGTTACGATAAATGATGTGGAAGAAGAGTAAAATATTTTTTGCAGCATGTTTCTCTTCATCACTGCATTTTATGGGACTGCATTTGTATTGTAATTTAAACTTTCCATTCTGATACCTTAACGACTCAGAAATTGTCAGTTTTATTTGCTGCCAAATTATATTACTCTTATCTGCTTGAGGCTTTAAAGTTTGAAATTTACACACTCGCGCACAGGAATAATGAACAGGGTTGCCTCGAGTATTAAGCGAAAGAGAAGCAGTGAGTGCTTTATAACTCAGTTGGAAGCTGGAAATCTTTCAAGAAGAAATTGGCTTTCAATAAGAAGAGCAAGTGTGTGTTCACTGCAGCTTTTACAGTTCTAGTAAAGTTTCCCACTGTAAATAAATCGTGTATACTGTCCGATATGTTTTCCCACCTTTTAATTGGTCAGGAAATTTTGACTGAAATAGTCAGAGAAAATATGGAAAAGCTAGGAAATTTGAAAAGAGCAGCCTGCTACTCATGGTCTTAGTTCGAAGTGCTACTTTTGGTACCATTCTGACATATCCTGCGCTTATAAGGTGAACGTCCTTGATGAGTGTAACCTCTGTGATGAAACTTTACCTGCTATTAGTCAGATGACAAAGTTATATACTTACAAGCCCATCCAGATTGGCACTTCTAACTTCCTCTGCTCCCCTCAGCATGACACGCACATGGCCAGATGTAATCGCAAATGTAGAAGTGCAGCCCACAGGACAAAGGATTAAGCTCGATAGAATCCCCAGAGAAGACCTGAACGTAAGATTGTGGTTAAGCAACAAAACATGCCAATAGCCTATCAACTACTACTCATCTCTACTATCTTCATGCACCTTTTGTCAGGGAGCACATTATTTCCATCATTTTCCCCCTTTGCACAGTCTGCAGTTTAAGATCTGATAAACACAAACTATGCCCATTCTTGTGACATCAACAATCACCAAAAGGTTAAACTGTCAGGGCCAGTCCCCTCCCTCCCACTTTAACGTTTGCAGCCACAGCTCTGAAGAAAGCCATACTGGTTGAGCCCATTCACCCCTCAGTCACTGCAGTCCTCACAAAAGCCACTGACCACCATGAACATTTCCAATTTTGGTAACATAAAAAATCAGTCATTATGAGCAGTTAAAGCCCTGGGGGCCCTGGCCTGTAATATACCTGTATTTGTACGCCCAGAATACAGCCAGTCTTGTGATACATAACCCACTAGTACTGAAAGCATACTGTGAGCAAAAAGAAAAGTTATAAACTGTGGAGTTTGACATCCTAAGCTGGCATATAGGCTATGAGAGAAGCTGCGATGAAGGGCTCTGGATTATGTGCTGACATTTCTAGGCACATGGGAGCCTTTTTGCCTCCGTTAAAAAAACACCGCCATTGAGGCCAGGTTTAAGCCCGGGTCCTCAGATACGAACACTTCAACTACTAAGCAAGCGCAGCAAATCTCATGCAAAGAGAATTTCAATGCAAAACACGTTTAAACATTGCCTTTGTCTTTGCCAGAAGCAAAATTATTTTAACGTGGCATAGTGTTAATGGCCTCATTCTGTGCTCATGCGCTGTGCACATACATGTGAGCAATTGATAATTGATTTCATGTAAAGTGCTTTGCCTGAGGGATGTTAAGTGCATGACAACACAATCATGCTTTTAATAATTTCAAACATTAGCACATAATATGTGCTCACAAATCAGTAAGATGCAATAGTTTTGCTGCTTTCAAAACTATACGGTGCTTCATCTATATGTAATCAAAGCTGTCTTTTGTATGAGTTTTGGAACCTGTATGGTGGCCCCAGCACTCTAAAGCAGATACCCAACTTTGGTTCTGCAGAAACCTGTGTTCCTTGGAGTGCATTTTAAGGCAAAACCATTACTTGGCTCATGGTGAAAGTCGCATGGCCGAGTCTGTCCGCAAGGTCTGTCCACGAGGTTCCCCGAGATTCCGCGGGATATCAGCGGAGCTCTGGTATATAGTGAACGATAGTTATATTTAGTGATAATGATAGTCAGTGATGAGAAAGAGAGTCTCTCTCTTAACTCGAGAGATCTCTCAAAGAGAGAGAGAGAGAGAGAAAAAGTGACCCCGAAATTTTTATTTTGTTTTATCCATGGATCCCTTGCTTTGACCTCCATCTTTCCTCTACCAAATTTATTTTCGTAATTGCTCAGGAGTGTGCGTATATTGAAATTTTCGAATGTGAATTAAATATGACTATGAGAAAAAAAATGCTTTGAATACTGAATCAAATATATGATCAGCGAAAAAAAAAAAAGGAAAATAAAAAAATGGCAAGCATATAGGTATTGTTCGTCTTATTTCAGAATCCACATGGTATTGCAAGTAAAATTACTCTAGAATTGCACAGAAATGTATACTCTACTGAATACCCAGTATAAAGTTTATACTAAATTCCACATATCGGTTTTAACGTGATAACTTTAAAAGGGATGTTACACCGAAACTCCGACGACGTCTGTGTCGGCTTTGGCGTTGTGAGCAAAAAATCACGGGCATAGCACCCATAGCACTGCTTGGAGACAGCTCTGCATGTTAGCAAAGAGTAGCCTGCTAACATTTAACAAAAGCAGCACCTAAGAACAGAAATGGTGCAGTATTTATACGCTTTCCTTAAAAATTTATGTTCGGTAGCAAAGCTAAGCTCTGAACTCTATGCTTCACATAGCAGTGCTCTAGCCAATGTTTAAGTGTTTTTCCATTCTTTAAAATCTTCAAATCACAAAACAGAACTCACAGTCTGAAAGTGGCACATGGTGGTAGCCCACATTAGTCTTGGTGTCATACGGAACCACAAGTCCTGCACCATGAAATGCGACACTCTGTGATTGGGGCTGCTTTTTGGATGCTTTCTGCAGTGAGTGACCCTTTGCCTCGGCAAATTTCATCAGCGCTCCGTTTAACTTGCACAACTTTGCCTTCCTCTGGGCTTGTTCGCAGGCTTGCAGGGCGCTGGATATTTCTTTGCTGGGAGCGAAAAGGTGAATGACAGTTCAGCACATCTTTATGAAGCAATTCTATGTTTGTGAAATGTACAGTACAGCATGGTTCTATAATGCCTCTTACACAAATTATGTGTAAAATGCATTTAAACTACTCTTCAGATGAAAACCTGGCAATGCAGTTTGCAGCGCTCCTTTGTTATGCAACACAATCATCATATGAGCACACAGTAAGTTTCTTGGATGCATAGCTTACTGTTCAGAATGTCTCCCCCGCCTGAGCACAGCAAACAAGTTTCCTGCAACTTGTGTTATTTTGCAGCTCTCCAATGCAGTACTGGACGTCAAGAACACAGGCATTTGTCCGGGGGTCATCCCTGAAGTGAACCATGAAGCATTTTTCAAGTGTATGCTTTCAAGTGCAAGATAAGCATGGCTAAGTAATCTGATTGATTAGCAAAACTAAATCATCTACTTAAGGCAAGTTCACGAAGAAAACAAAGGAAGAGTTTAGTTCAAATGGGCTACGCTGAGCACTGCTAGCAACAGAGAAGAGAGCAACAGCTAAGAGTGCCAAGGAAACTAGAAGTATGACATGTAAATAATAGCTATTCGTAGGTTGCTGAGTTTTGCATAACTTAACGCATTAAAGAGAGAATCATGACACACACAAATATTGACTCATGGCTTTCTCATTAATTCACTAACAAAATCTCCTCAATCGGGTTTGGCGCCTGGCAACACATTAAGAGAGCGTAAATGCGGTATGAGCAGTTATGAAGCTACAGAAGCGGTTATAAGAGATGTTGTAGTGGGAAACTACATTAATCTCACCATTTGACTTTCTCCTAATGCTCAGTGAGATCTCACAGCACATAGACATTTGTGCATTTTGCATCCTTCGAAGTGCAGCCTTCATGGCCAGGATAAAAAATGCGCAATTTGGGAACAGCGAACAGCTAGGAACAGAGAAAGAGATGAAAACACGTGACAGAAAAGAAAGATGAACATCAACTTTGCATGCGTGTGCGCCTATTGCTTTCTCGTGTACTGTTTGCAGTGATGTGACTAGGGTGAACAGCATCCTGTGCTGTAGCATCACGTGTAACAGCTCCAACGCTTTCCCAATAGAACTTTACTTGTGCACATGGAGAGCGCAATGCACTAGCAGCTCGCTTTGTGATTGCTTTCTTTAAGACCAGTAAATAAAGCAGCATATGGTACCCTGCTGCAAAGACTGCAGCCAGCTGTTTTTCAAGATAACCTACAGCTTCTGAATAGAGCCCATAATAAGAAGTTTGCTATTTAATCTCTACTAATTAATTTCATATAAAAAAAAAACATACTGCAGACTCAGCAACGCAACTCTCAACGGCCCTCAACTGTGGCCCTTAGTCTGTTTGACATGGCTAGGGTACTCAGTCTTTTTTAAATTTCTGATGACGTTTCATCCTTCTATCACACCTGGCTGGTATGTTTGCCACAGCACAGCCAATGAAACACTCCAGTCTACTTATCTTTATGGTCACATAGTGGCATGTGTCGACAGATTGAAGCGCTTACCTGAAATAACCAATGTGTTGCACTGTTTCATCATCAGTGCTTAGAACAGTCTGTATTTCAAGCAGGTCGTAGAAGTACTGCCAATGGCAAACGAAGTCATCAGACGTCTTGACACTCATTTTTAGTTTTCCAGCTAAAACATCACATGTATCAACAATCCTCAGGCCCAGCAGGTCATAAAGGGAACCGGAAACAAACAAACAAAAAAAAAAAAGGAGGGGGGGGGGGGGATTTAGTGGAAAACTGCGGCACCTGCTTCGTGCGTTCTTGATCTTGATAAAAATGATCATCCAAGGAACACTCTTTTAATACTTGGAAAGCAAATCAGCTAACAGTTAAATATCTGACAATGCGTGTGTAATACGAGGACTATAATGTTACGGGGTTAGTAAAATGTACAAAAAAAGAACACCTACGCGGGCTTATTAAACGCGTGTTTACATAAGAGGTTCTTTTTGCTCACAGGCTTTCAGAAATAACAGAAGTCATAAAATTCATCCGGCATCTCTATCAGAAACTTCTAGCAGATTGACTCCCGAAAGTCGTCTAATGAGTCTGGAAGCTGGGTCACATTTTGAACTTTCGTTTCAATATCTGGTTTATAAGACCGATTAAATTTTTTTCTCTTTTCTTCGGCTATGGTACATTTGTCACGAGTGACTGTCGGTTAATCTTTGCTGCAATGCACAGGAAACGACAGCACCGATTACAAAAGCAATTAAATTACGAATGTCAAAAATAGTAAACTTAGCGGCGTCTTTAGAAGTACTGGCGTCGTCAGATGGGTCCTGCGAGCAAAATTTGGCAAGATGCGTTAAGAAGTCCGTTTGACTCTGGGTGCTTAAATGGTCCGCATTCTTACGACAGCATTTAAAGCCACACTTGCATAGTTTTTTCTCCTAGTTCTTTGCAGGCTGCTTTCGGTTTTGAGGCATTTTTTATTCACTTTTCTCACTTTAGTAAACACTTGAGATGTTCTTTCCAAGAGCAATGTGAAACCAAACCGAATGTAAGTACAGCCATCGCCTCCTCTAGAGGAGGCATTGGTACAGCGCGCGCGAAATTTCAAATTTTGGCGGAACTTGGCTAGACTTCGTTTAGACTTTATTTCTTGCAGTTAATGAGCGGGTAAATATTAAATACCTGAACAAACAAGCTCTTGCAAGTAAAGCACTGTAAAATCATTTAAGGCATCTAAATTTCTTACGCATTATTTGATAACTTGGTTGCAACTCTCTCATATTCCAGGAATTTCAGTAGCAAATTGTTGCCGCCAGGGGCTGCTGCAGCGGCACCCGCTAACATGGTGAATTTTTTCTAAGGAGCGTTGTGCCTGTCCTGTCACCGTTGCAATCTTATCCGTTTCATACGAGTATAGCCGATACGGCAGCGCGGCAGCGTACGATCGTCGCATGCCCTGAACTTTGGGGTTTGTGTCGGCCTTGACCGCATCTTTACACGGCGTAAGCACGGCTCCAACAGCGAGGTTCTTCGGAGGTACCCACAGCGTAACATGGCTGCTATCCGGAAAAAGCTTGTGATAGTCGGAGATGGAGCTTGCGGAAAGACCTGCCTCCTCATCGTGTTTAGCAAAGACCAGTTTCCTGAAGTTTATGTCCCCACTGTGTTTGAAAACTACGTGGCCGACATTGAAGTGGATGGCAAACAGGTGCGTATCACTGATAGTTTCAGGGAGTGCTCGCTATCCGTTGGTACTGCCCATTCGCACTTTTAAGCCTAATGAGGTTGTGAGCGTCCCTTGCAGTAACAAAAAACGCGTGCAGTGTCCTTTAGCAAGCCGGTTCGATCTTCATAATTGCATGTTATATATGCCTGCAGATGTTTTATATATGTAGGCGCAGTCGTTTTGTTCTCAAGATCGCCTGTCGACGCGGTTTTCAGGCGTGACAGCCGTCGGTGACAAACGATCGGGCGAGGAACGTTCTTCAACCCGGCGACTTGCCGGTTGGAAGTCCATGCTTACAAACGGCGCTTCCCTTGTATTCCGGCACATGAGTATACAAGTCATTGCGCGCATTTGTAGTTTCTTCTAAGTGGCAGACCCCCATCGACCTCTGCGTGTTGTCATGCCGGTGACGAGCGCTTTATTACAGGGGGCGGGGGACAACTCTGTGGTGCGTTATCGTTTTTTGTTTTGTTTTTTTCTCCTTTTTGCACGCAGCAGCTTCGGTGACGCTTTGGTGGGCGAGCCCATCGAGGGAGCCTTCAAGGCATTCGTCTTGTTCGAGTTCGTAGGGCGCGTCTACTGTGTGCTATTGATTCATTGCCAGTGCCTGCGGTAGCGGCGTTATCACGCGCGGCTCCGAGGGCGTGCTTCAGGATGCGGAGCGCATGACTAATCCCCGCCGACGGAACGGCTTGAGGAGAGTAGCTAGCTGCAACGCGGCCCCTTTATTTATTTTTTTTTCTCAAGTTTTGTTTTCGTCGGCTCTCCATGCCGCGTTGACGCTGGAGCGCTCGTTCATTCTCAGTCACGTAGTGCGGAAATCGAGAGCGCGAAATCTCTTCGGCGCCCCGTTTTCTTGTCTCCGGTAGCGAGTGGTAGTAGCAGACGAGCGGCCGCTTTGCTTTTTGAAATACTCCTCGAGCGCGCAGGCGACCCGCCGGTGTTTCGGTTACGTGGTCTTGGATGTCTCGCGTGCGCCGGTTTCGCTCTGAACCATGCTGGACGGCGATGCTCGAGCCCGAACCCGGACAACAGCAGCGGCGGATCGATACCGGCGGCATGTGCTCGGGGACATCCCCGGCCGCCACCCAACGTAGGCTTGCTTCCGCTTGCTGCTTGATTGCATCGTTTCGTACAGTTCGTTCCTGTTACAACCGGGCATTTTCGTCGACAAAAGAGCCTGCACAGAGCACGCTAGGCGCAGAATTAGCGATTTCTCGGAGCAGTATGCGGCACGTCGGTGCTAAGTTTCGTAGTGCAGTGAGGAAACTTGCTTTTCGCTTCTGTTGCTTGTTCCACCGGAGCGTTATTAAGTCAGTGGGCGTAGCCTTTACAAAGAGGCGAAATGTCGTCGGGGGAGTCGATGCCCCTGCAATACAACGATTACGCGCTCGTCCTGATACGCGTTCCTTGTCGTGCACTTGCTTCCGCGGCTGTCTGTAGGTCGGGTGTGCGTGCGATCCTCCGGGGAATTGCGGCGGCGTCCAAATCAGCGTAGTTGCGCGTCCTTTGCTCCACTGTCCCTGTTTCTTTCCCTTCTTTCACGGCAGTTTTGTCTGAATGCAGTGCACGGACGCTCTCCGGCGAGGCGAGTGTCATACTACCTGACCCGGTGCTCCTAGACTGACGTGGTTTAGTATCTCGCGAGGCGTAAGGAGGCCGGGTGCGATAACGGGCTGCCGGTTCCACTCGTTCCGAAAGCCCTATGGCAGTATCGACCCTTTTTAATTTTTTTTTTTCTTCCGTCTAGAAGTGCTCGGTGACATTTTGTTCGAGGCCGGTATTGGTTTAATATGGCTTGGAAGACCTGCATACTTGTGTTTTGAAAGGAACAAATGAGAAAGATATAATGGAATAGTAGATTCACTGCAGCAAACAAATTACTAAGGTTGCAGCTCAATCGTTGCCCTCAAAAAAATGAGCGACAAGCTGCGTTGACATAATATATGCTTGAATATTCTACCAGCTCAAGCAGCTGTATATGCCAGAAGCTTTAAATGACCTATATTAAATGAAAAAGCAATACATTATTCTATCATTTTATCATTCTAAACTGTGTATGCTTTGTGATTGCAGTTCATCAACTGAAATACAGCATGACATGATTTTGTTCCGTAGCAAGAGACACCTGTTTGCTGTAGCACCACACTCTATGTTAATGAACCCAGAGGCTGTGGAATCATTTCAGGGTCCCCCCCTTTATCCCTTTCCTCACCAGACAGCTCAGGGGTCCACCCTTGGTAAAGTAGTTAGTGCCTTACCTTTCCTGATAGCCGGTTAATACTTTTGTCCTGTTGCTTTCGTTAACCAAGACAGGAGATAACTTTTTGAGCAGTACATCCTGCGTGGAGTTGCTTGTGCATGTTTGTTGTACACATTGATTTCAGTGTCTGCGTTACTGTAGGGGCACGGAGGCTCGTAGCAGTCCTTGAAGCCCTTAAAAACCCTTCGGTTCTAAAATGCCATATTGAAGGCCTTGAAGACCCTTGTATTCATGGAAGTACTTGAAACACATTGAATTTTCTTTCTGTTGTTTATCAACCTTTTAGTATGAGCATCCTGCAATGCTTTGTTTGGGCCTGACTCCACCTAGAAATGCTCTTTTTTTTTTTTTTTTTCTTTCAGCATTTACACAGCAGTGCCTGCACTAGGTGCTCTTATAATGAAAAAAGAAAAAAAAATGCAGGACTGAAGTTCACTGACACCGCCGACTTTAAAGTTGCACGGTGCCGCCAGTCTTAACATAATTCACGCTGAAACCAGAGCATATTTGAAATTGCCACCAATGATCTTAAGAGGTTTAATCTTGTTACCAGTTACTTTGAGCTCTATTACTTCATGCTGGAATGAATAGACATGTGTTTTCGCTAGCGACGCGAGTGAAAAAGCGTGACAGTAGGCTGCACGCGCAGTGTTCAGGCTGGTGGCAAAACCTTCATTGCAGGCAGTTTGCACCGCTTTGGATCATTATTCGATCAGGCTTCTACCTTGATTCCAATTTAGAATGCCTTGAGGTGGCCAGAAGACTCCCAATGAAGTGACCCATCAAGGTCTTTCATTCATTTGTTGTGCTATGAATTTACGTATTTTACCTTGTGTTTAGGGCCTTGGGTCTTGTCATGCTGACATAGCTTTTAGTTCCAAGTGACCCATTAGAACAGCCTGGAAAAGGAAGGAATTTAACTGAAATCTGGGTGGATCCCGCCAGTCGTGTAAAGTGGGGCGTGTGTAATTTTGTCATATAATTCAGAAGTTTAATGTGTTATGTCTAATGAATATTCACCAGGCACTTGCTAGTTATTCATAAAATGTGGTTGTTGCATGAAGGGGCTTGTGATATCGAGCTTCTACTCTATGTTGTGGTAGTAAGCAAGTCCTAATAAATGCATAGGAACTAATATTCAGTTATGAATTGCTTATGTGTTTCAGGACAAGGATTGCCTGACTTTCTTGTTTCCTTTGTGAGGACAATGAGCAGTCTTTTTAAAGTGTTATTTTCTGCTGAAGCAACTCAATGAAACTTTGCTTAGAACTCCTTATGCAGGGTCAATGCCTTGAACATTTTTAAAAGCCCTTTATTGGTTTTCTGCAAAACCGCTACGAACCCTGGGACACCTTCATCAACTTTTCTTTCGTAGCATTCTGTCGCGCATGTTTAAAATAAAGTTCATTTATATAAAGCAATAGGTCAGATACTGATTCACATAAAAAACTGCGTGTCTAACACTGATTTCGAGCTTTGTTAACAGCATGCTCGAAGTTAATTTTTAATGTTTGTGTTGTAATGCAAGTTTGAGTTGCTAGTTCAGCTGACTGCAGTTACAAGCAGATCCTAACAAATAAAATAGAGAAGGTGGATTATATCTTTAAGCAACAGATGGGATATGGATTAAGGACTGAAATAATTTATACACCTAGATCCCTAACTTAGTGCATTGGCATCCCACAGCACATTAGAACCTTGTGTACTTTGCCTTCATCAAATTGCAGCTGCCTAGCCAGATTTGGCTAACAATCCTTTTGTATCGTTATGTAGCTGGTGTACATGAAGTATCTGCTGCCATTTGAACACGACAGCGTTAAAGGCCCAATTCAGAAAATCGGGCGCCATTGTCGTGATCATGGTGCTGGTAGGCAGTAGCTGGTAGCTGACATGGCCAAACACTAACTGGAGTAGGGCTACCTTATGTTACATTTGGCAGGAGCCGCCAACTCGGGGTATCTCCTTTCACATGGGATAGTGATGCCTGAGTCAGTGTGCCAAGAACCCTGGATTCGTGTTACCCCTATGCCACACAGGCACATTCATGTGATTTAATTAAAGCGGCACTTTATATATGGGCTAGTAGCCTACGCTATTGAATCATACCTTTAGAGGCAGAGCTTAAATGTCCCCAAACATTGTTTTATGTAGTTACATGTTCCGGGATATGATTATAAAATTGGTTGCAAGTATGTGGTAATTATGTACAGCCATGGCTTTTGTTACTGAACCAGGACGGACAGCCTTTTGTAGAAAAGGACAATCAATCACCTATAAACAGCCATTGTGTTTTCTAGTTGGTTTCTGAAATGCTGGCACATTTTTATTTTGTTTAGAGGTTGCAGTATTCTTTTTCTTTTAAAGCCATGTTTAGCTTTAAAATTTTCAAGCTATAGTAAAAAGAATAAAGGGCTTGAAGTCCATGCTTTAAACAAAAAAAGGATTTAGCATCGCACAAAGATGGACAGGGTAAAAATGAAAGTTGCTATACTAGTCTTGTTTGTCTAACATTAAAAAGATTTTCTCCTTTTTTATTTCCTCCTGCAGCAGTTTTCAGTCCAGCATATGTAGCACCAAAGATATCTATGATTAAGAGCAGCCTCCACTTTTTTCACTCGGCTCGTACATCAGGTCGAATGAGAAAGCACGAGACCGGTTCCTCATGCCGCCCACTAATGCACCTCCAAGCAAATCTTTCTCAGTTGTGTACTTTCCTTTGCCGCTTCCTCTCCCACTATGGCTGAACAGTGGAGTAGTGAGGAAACGTGAGCTGAACACATCGCAGTGTGTGTACCCTGCCCTTTTTGCTGCTGTCTCTGGCAAGCCAGCCACAACCCTTCCCTTTGATGTCACGTGGAACTTGTAACGCTATGAGGCAGATTTTTCTTGAAAGATTAGCACCAATGATCACTGCGAAGCACTGGAATGGTAGTATTAAAGAAATTGTTTGCAAATTATCGGCCCACTTGTGAGAACTTGCATGGGGCAGTTCCATGGAATTTGTTCTACGCACGTTTTGAGAGGAACCCTTTAAACACATTTTAATGCGGCAACGTTAAGGGCCCCCAGTAGTGGTGTAGTGAGCGCAAAATCGCCAGCATCTTTCTGGCAAGTGTAGTTTTCAGGCAGCATGTTTGGGCACTGATTGATTGGTGTGTTGTGCAATGTCATGAAACCACATGACGGGGTTGGGCTGGCTGGAGCTGCCAACTTAAGTAACTCCTTTGAGATGGGAGGATGAAATTGGAATCATACGTGGAACCTTTGGGTCCAGGGTCGGACATGCTGGCCCTAGGGCACACAGTCACGTCTATACAGCTTGTATATGCAGGGCTTTATATTAGTGTCGGATGATCTTGCTCATAATGCCGTAAATTGACTATGTCGAGTCATGCCCTTAAATGTAAAGCCTAAGCGTCCCTTAGGTTTTTGTGCCCATGCATCTGATGCGCCCTTTCTGTTGTGCCAGGTGGAGCTTGCGTTATGGGACACGGCTGGCCAGGAAGACTACGACCGGCTGCGGCCTCTGTCATACCCAGACACGGACGTAATTCTTATGTGCTTCAGCATCGATTCACCCGATTCCCTGGAGAACATCCTGGAGAAGTGGCACCCTGAAGTCAAGCACTTTTGCCCAAGCGTCCCCATAGTCCTGGTCGCCAACAAGAAGGACCTGCGTTCTGACCCAGCCACTGTCAAGGTGTGTCTTGATGAGCCATGCTGGAGTGTTTACAACCAGACAGGCTAAACCATCGTGTATTTTTTTTATGTGGCATTTATTTTTTTCTTTAAAAAGAAACATCTGTGTAGATTTAGTGAGCTGCAACACTGTTCTCATTCGCACAGCACAGCGCTGAACACTGACAAGGGAAGAGACACCGCAAAGCACTGACTTCAGCAAAGATTTAGTGCTGTGTGCAGCGCGTACATATACAGTACCATGCACACGTGCATCAATGAAAGAGAAAGCAAAGTGTCAAGCTAAATCGGTCAGCGGCATCGGAAATGTACGAGGATACATGCTGCATCGATACAAGGAAGAAAACAAAAAGCTTGTGAACTAAAGGCAAGGTACAAGGAGGCAGAGAAAAAAAAACTAAGTCTGAACCGTCTGCTAAGTTGGAATTCTTTAAAAATGCTCTTTTTCATTCAACACAATGGCATGCTGATTATCGGCTTTTTCCACGATTTGATCAGCCTCAGCTGTGTCTCTGGCAGATTTGTTGACATACTTATGAAGTATTGCAGTTCTTGCCAAAATGGGACCACATTCTTTGCACTGGGTGCAGCCACTGCTGTGTACGACAAGATGCCCCGATAACGTTCTGTACCATGAGCCTCTTGTTCAGACATCGGCCCGTTTGGCTGATGTAGGCTCAGCCACAGGGCAAGGGTATAGAGTGCACCGGATTTTTTACGCACCCTGCAAGGTGTCGCCGGTGCCTAACAATGCCGTATTGTTCACAGCAACAGTTGAGTTCACCTTCTTACACAGCTTAGAAAGAGTCTTTGGTTCAGAAAAAAAGCCATGTGCACACCTGCCCTTTCATTTTTTTTTCCCTGGTTTGTGGGCCATGGCGTATGTGTAAGAAATTACCAGCGCTTTATTTACCCAATCTGTATCTGTCCCACTGTTGTTTGAAACCGCATTCCTGCTTTCTCTGAGTTTGCTCTTGGAGATCGACAAAAAGTGTACACAGATAGCCAGGACCCTTTAACTGCGTCACGTGGCTTGAGAAAGCATTCTAGTCAATGCTTGCACTTTTTTGTTAGGGCATTACAGAAGTAAGACTTTACAATTGCTGTTGCGATTGTCTACTTTGGCCTACATCCTACATTGGCCAAATGGGCAGATGTCTGGTTGAGAAGCTTACGGAGTTTTCAGCTGATCATCCTCCGCCAAGCTCAAAGCTCTCCACCTGGGAGGAATGGGAGGCCTCAGGGCCCCACTGCGTTCGGCAGACTCACAGCGGCAGAAGGCCGCTACCACGTCGGCCTCGGATATGCTGCAGTGACGTGGACTGTCAGCCATCTAGAGCAGTGAGGCTGTGCCTGCCACGGGCTTACAGCCCACAACAGTGGACGTGTAAAATTTTTTTCTCTCTCTAACATGGATCATAACAAAATTATCGGTACTTCTCTTCATACAACAGTGGCTAGAATAGGAAAGTGTGCTGACTGCACTGCCGGCTTTGAAGCCCCTTCGCGATGTGCTGGAGGGAGAGATCCAGGGGACGCCGCTTACACATCCGTTCACTGTGTGTTTGCTGGCCGTGCAGTTATCGACCACATTTGAGACGTCCATTCGAACTGCATACTTTCAGCTCTTACTGCGACTTCCACTTTTGCATGGCATTTTCTTATTTACCAACTATACGTGTTGCGCTGATCTAAGTTCGCAATTCTGCAAAAAGGCCTTTTTTTTAGTGGAAGAAATACAACCCACAATCTAGGCCGGATTTCGCGCCGCGGTGGCTGTGAGGCCTCTCTGTATATGACAAATTTGCACTATGAAGACATTATTTAGGCTTCCTTCATTCTAATGAAAACCCAGAGAACCTGTTAAATACTTAAATGCTGCAAGACGTAGTAAAACAAAGCAAAACATTGCTAAACATGGCCTGTAAACATTACTTTGGCGTGTATATCTGTGCTTAGCCAATGTAAACTGCCGCTTAATTGTGTTTTTTTTTTGCTGTTTTTTATTAGACAGCTGAACTGTTGCAGTTAATTAAAAGTGCAGTATATGCAATCAGGATTTTTTTTTTTTATTGCATTCATCTCATCTTCGTTTCTCTGTGCTCACTCTGTCAGAATCGCTAGACCAGTCGTCCAGATCGCTGGCCACTCCCACATCATGCCCCCACAACTGGTGCCATCCAGTGCATTTGCAATGCCAGTATTTTTGAAGCTTTTGAGGTCAGGTCAGCTAATAGTGAGCGCCATGCGTCCAATATCCAGGATCATACCAGCTCGACGGATGGCCTCTTAATCTTGCTAGTTGGCATCAGGGTGTGCTCTCCCTGGACCATCCAGTCTGTGTACAAGTGGCGCACACAGTCTTTAAACGGCTTATTCACACAAACATGAAGGGGCTGCAACATCGAAGGGAGTTCACCCGAAATGATGATGATCTCTCTGTTCGCAACTCTTTTAGCTGCAGGTTCTCTTCCAGGTGGCTGCGAAAACTGTCGAGCACGACGAAAGATGCTAGAAGCAGGGCGCCAGGTTGCCATCCCCAGACAGTCCAGATCCAATCGGTCATTAGGTCGGCTGATATCCATCCTTTCTCGTGGGCTCGTACGCGTATGCCAGCTGGAAAGTTGGCCTTCAACACAGCTTTCTTTTTAAAGATAACGTAGGGTGGCAACTTCCTGCAATCTGCCGTGGTAGGCAGTATTACTGTGAAACGCTGCTTCTCGGCGCCTGTCGTTTTGACGAGCACGCTGCGGGCTCCTCTTTCACTGACCGTCTGGTTCATTGGCATGTCGAAGTTGATAGTTGTCTGATCGGCGTTGCCGATTTGAGAGACGAGAAATTCTTGGTCCCGCCGCAGGCATATCACAAACTTGTGAAAGTCCACTACCTTGTCTTCGTAGCAAGGAGGCTGTTGCTGACAGAGTGATGTGCGCCTCCTCAAGCACAGTCAGTTGCACCGCATAAAGCGTGTCATTCACCCATTACTCTCTTTGAAAGCGGTTGTCGCGATGTCATGCTTCCTGGCTGTGGCTCGCACGTGCTTCCTGATCATTTCGTATGAAACGACACAGCCTTCCTTTCGCAGGTCCCTGACATATTCTAGGACCTCTTCTTCCACACCAGGACACGTTCCTGTCTTCAGTCCCTTAAAGGCATGCCGCTCCTGGTTCGTAGTGCACAGCTTGTCATGTTGCTTCCGCCAGCGCTAGGACAGGGAGGCGGTGCACGGCTGCTGCTTCTGTTGCCATGACAACAGGCGGATCGAGTGAAGTGGGAAAGCTACAGCGCAGCCGTTCGCGGGACTACAAGGGACGAAAGTTGGGGGTGCGTTTATTACGCAGGAGAATAAAATACAAATTTTGACGAATAAAGTTGGGGGTGCATACATTGTGCAAGTAAATACGGTATTTAACGACATGGGCTTCACGGTAAAGTGGTGACGGAGGTCTAACATTTATTATAGTATTGGCCAGTTCCGAAGGCATTTCGAAGGAGACAGGCCTCTACATCATTGCCTGTCTTGCTTTGGCAGAAGTCTAGAACTCAATGGTGCATCATATTAGGCTTCAAAACACGACCAAGCAATGGAAGCCTGGTGAAATAATGGTAACATGAACCAGTGCAGGCGATGTGAAAGGTGATTGAGTAACAAGTGAGCAAAAGCACAAAAGTTTCCCAGGGGTGCACAGTCGATAGTGAGCTAACCTGTGTCATCACCGCACTTTGCTCCGCTCGCAATTGTTACGTCTCAGTTGATTTGTCATCATATTATTTCCCTGCATGCACGTTTGCATTTGGGTGTGACTTCCCCTTTGTAGCAAATGGTCTTTGCGATGAGATCTTGTGCAAGTGTCCTAGTGCAATTGTATAGGTTTCCCTACAACCTATTAGTCTTCATGAAAATTTCTCTCTACAACATAAGCCGTCGCTTTCATTGTTTTCACGATTGCTTCCATATCCTCAACCATGTTGGCTGTCTCTCCTATTGTCACCGCGTACCCAGCAGCCTAATTACCATCAAGCAGTCGTCGAGGCAGGAATCCAAGTACCTGTTCCAGTCAATCCTCCCTGATGCTGTTCCTGAAGCATTAGACAAAACAGAACATGTTCTGTGGGCTCTTCTGCTTGCTGTCACACTGCACACACCACATCTATTCTGTCTGCATTCCGTCCACTGCACTTCGAACACACACTTCATTTGTAGCGCCCCCGCACAGGCTTCAAAAAGCAAGAAACTTCTGGCAGAGTTGTCAGAACTGCGCCTGTTAGATATCAGTCTTTCCGGTGTGTTGCGTGCGGAGGGGCGGCTTCTTGGCGGTCGCCTTCCATTATTGTGTCTGGGCCGATGAAACCAGTTCACACAGCTTGCCACAGCTCATGCTCGTGCCCTTCAGGCCTCGCTAATAAGCCCGCAAAGGGACTTTTTGCCTGCTAGTATGCACACTCTCTTCCATCTTGAGGACAGTCAGAGTACAGGAGGTAGTGTTGCACCTGATTCACCCTGCACTCTTCACCAAGGCCCAAGGGTCGGACATCAAAACCAAGCATCTTTGTGGCAGCATGAGAGGTTGGAATTGCTTGTGGAGCATCCCTATATAACCAGGAAAGCAATCATATTCCTTCTGACGCTTCGAGAGTCAGTGTCTGTACTACTCCAAAAACTTTTTGAGTTACTGAGCGGACTAACAAGACACCGTCAACCACACATTTTCTACCTTTGATGATCTGAACACTTTTCTGTTTAAACCCAATAAAATTATAAGCGCAAGAATTTAATGTACCTGGCTTGAAATGAATCATAGCTATGTAAGCACATAACAAACATTCTCAGGTCTTTTTCTTTGTCGTGGTCAAACATTGCCTGTGATATTTTTCCACTGACGGCCTGATCTTGTCAGTTTGTCGGCACAATGTTGCTCTGGAATAAAACAAGAGGTAAACTGTCCTCTCTGCAGTTGTGGGGAACACAATTTAGCTTCAAAATGATTTCGGTAGATTGAATGCTTTTAGCCAACTCGAACCAGATGGGAACCTCTCCGTCCATTGGAAATTTTGGCTAAGCTCCTTTTAGCAGCATAGAATAATATTGCAGTTCAGCAGACGATGCAAGCGTCGATGTTGCCTAAGTCGTCACCTGTACAGACACCCGCATTTGAGTCAATTGATGCAAATTTATTAGTGCGTCACTTTTCTTCAGCTATTTTCAGGTTGAGGTTGTGCTTTTGTCGTATCCTCATACTTCCGTTGCCTCCTCCACTTGTCCTGCTTTCATTGCTTGTCATGCAACTTGAATCTTTTGGGGACCCCAAGGAGTCTCGCTTTTGCTGTCTTCTGACTGATGCATATTTCTCTTGTGGTTCGTGAAGTCCAGTGTGGTCTTAGCACTCGGTTCAGACGTCTGTGCACCCTTCAGAAGATAAACAAGTGAACTGGCATGTGCTGCTGCATCCAACCTAGCTGTCATTCTTTCTGGTTGGTGTCATGTCTGCCACCATCTGGTGCAGTTGCTCTGGGGTTCCGCGCCTTATGATGCTCTCGCTGCTGTCCTTGATCTGACTGACACCCTCTGGCATAGCTCCGCTTGCTGCCACAGCAGACTGCCATTGATGAGAAGTGAGCCTCAGGCACCGGTGGAATTTTCATTGTACTTTTCGTGCTCTTCGGTTCTCACCTCAAAATTTCTCAGATGTTCTGTCCTGCTCGACTGTGCCAGTGAAGATAGGTTATTCTCTCCCGTTGTCTTTGAAGCGAATTTCCGGGTTTTAGGGAAACTTGAGAGGTCAGTGGCAAACTGTTTACAAAAAGAAATATGGTCAGTATGGCTACTTGATCGTAGGGTCTGCCCACCTAGCTTCGGACAAGTTGCAATGTACAGACTTTCTGTCTACCCCACATGGACTTGTTGTGGCTGTGCGAGTGTGGGCACTTCCCCATTAGCTCCAGACAAATAACAATGAAAAGCAATATGATGGTACATAAATAGGAAGATATGCTCTCTGCAAATAAAAGATACAAACTAGAGCTCTCCATGAAATCAATTTGTTCCTTTACATTTCATTGAAAGTGGTGTCCAGGTTGCTTATTCTTTTAGCATAGCACGCAGCTATGCATAAAGTCTGATGGAGTAAAGATAGTCATTCCACAAGAGACAAAATGCCAACTGCCGACGTGAACATTGACACTTTCGCCGTGCTCGGTACCAGTGCAGTAATTCAGTTCCGATGCCCTTCTCTGGACACGCTAGAAAAATTAATGCTATACATTTGCATAAGTGATAAATGAGGTTAGGGTTTCTATCCAACTCGTGGACAATCCCATTATAAATAATAAGATGTATAAGAAGAAAATGATGTGCCGAACGTTATGGTACCCTTCACCAGTGAGTTATTGTGGCCTTGCCCGCTGGCTCCTACCTGCCCGCTCTACTCTCTTCACCTCAATATTTTAGTGTGAAACAAACATGTAGAATAAACAGGAAGTAGTGAAAAAATATAAAATACAGAGAAACAAATAAAAGGCTGGCGCCTGATTTGCAGCTTGTGCTAACATGTGGTAGACACTTGCGAGCTTTACAGTAGCATTGAGGCCCGCAAATAAATAGACCACCCTAGATTAACTGAATAAAAAAAGGCTGTGACACCGAATCCTCACATGGGAGAATGCGGTTCTTTTCTTGAAAATGCCACAAACATATGGTTTGCTGGCAGTGAGAAAGCAATGGAACAATATTTGCGGATTTTCCCATCTTATTGACGTACTACAAAAAAAATCTCTTAATACCAGCATCACACTGTGCAAACCATCCTTGCATGCACTGTCGATGGGACCATGGTGTGGCGGCAGTGTGGCGTGAGAGTCAACAGTATTTTCATGAGAAAATTCTGCCAGCAACCGCTCAATGTGCTTATAATGCACTCATAAATTGGCCTCCAAATGGTTCCGTGCTCTGCCAGTCCCGCTTGGACCAGTTTGCTTCGCCACTGCAGTGTGGAGTCAGTTTGTGAAAATCGGGAATAAACAAGGGATAGTGCCCTAGCAGTCTAGAGCAGTCAAAGAAAAAATAAGCAGCATTTTGTTCTGAAGTGTGCTGTTACTGAAGTGTGTTCTATAGTGTACTTTTCAAATTTTGTTCTCTTTTCTTGTGTTTGCCATTGTATAATGATAACGTTTTGAAAATAACGATGTTAAAATAACCATCTTCTACTTGCTTCTGTTTAGCACCCCAGTTATGTGACCCCCCTCACATAGTACTCCAATCTGAGCCCATGAGGTATTTGAATAAATAGACTGTTCTAAACGTAATTAGCTAGACTGAAATGGATAAAACCTGTGCTCAACTTTTAGCCATTTTACATACAGTTCACATTTTCCTCTTTGGAAAATGCTTTCAGAATGACTCTAGTAAATAACAGCGAGTGGTTAACAGTCATAATGACACAAGAGAGGGATGTGTACAAAAGGGGGGCCCTACATGAGCAAGAGAAATTATCCAGCCTTACACTGCATGTGTTGTGGGGACTCTGCATTTGTTGCTCACATTTAGTGCTTCTGTGCAGGAGCTGGGGAAAATGAAGCAGGAGCCTGTGAAGAGCGACGAGGGTCGTGCCATGGCTGACAGGATCAGCGCTTTTGGCTACCTCGAATGCTCGGCTAAGACTAAGGAGGGCGTGCGGGAGGTGTTCGAGATGGCCACCAGGGCAGCGCTCCAGGTCAAGAAGAAGAGGAAGAAGAGGTGCTGCCTCATGTAGAAGACAGGCTGGCTGCCACTTCTCCCGTTTGCGCCCCCTCTCGCACAGACTCCTCCTCCTCACTGGCAGCCTCTGGCAGCAGCTCTTTCTCCCCCCCCCCCCCCCTCTTTTTTTTTATGAAGCGCTTGATGAAGTTTATCTCTGCTTTATTGCTCCCAGTTCCCTTCTGCGCACATTGCTGCTGTGGCTTCACAGTGGTTTGCGTTTTTCCCAACTGCAAAGTTGCGGCGACTGTGCTTGTTCTCATTTTCACTTTAGGATCTTGGTTCTTTTACTAGTGCTTTACAGTGTTTACAATGGTCGCTGCAAAGCCAGTGCCCCCCACCCCACCCAGTGAGGCTTCTGCTGGTGGGAAGCTAGCCATTGATTCTCTCTGGTGAACCTGGTTATGTACTCACTTCGTTAGTCCAGGCAGATGAGCTCCTTCCAGAAGCCACTTTGGACGTGCCTCTCGAGAGTAGGTAACTCGGTATATTTGCTTGGGCCGCTGCGGGGAGGCAGTGTCACGAGACAGCAGTCACACGTTTTCTATCATGACTCGTGCCTTGTCGCTACAGTTAGGCTCCTCCTCTGCTCTGTGCTGTTTATCGCTCAAAATGCAGCATGCCCTGTGGCCAAATTGACTAGTATGCCAGCGTGACTCACAAGAACTTTTTTTTTTTGTCATTAAGTATCGCGGTTTTGCGCGTTGTCTTGCCCTGTTTTCTTTCTTATTTTTTTCTGGCGTGCTATGTCACTTAAAAAGAACAAAGTTGTTAGCGGCAATTTTTTTGCAGCAATGAGATCATGACATTGTCGAGGAAGAACAGTGAAATGCTGATAATACATTGCTTTTGAATAACCGCCGTCAAGTATTCTTTATGCAGAGTTCTTTTTTTTTTTTTTTTTTTTAGTGTTATGTATGATCTCTTTGGTTGATAAATAAATGTTGTCTCAAAGCCCATGGTCGATTTTTCTTTTGTAAATAGTGCACTAAAAATAGCAGACTATAAAGCACTAACCACGAGGCGACACTCTGCGTGATGAGCCGCCATTGCATTGTTGCTCGTCTCGTTGCTTAGGTTCTGGGTTTTTAGAATATTTCACCTGTTGCCCAAAAGCAGCTCGCAAGGCAGCCATTGGTACAAGGCTTTGGGGCTTCCCAACTTCCACTGTGGCTTTTTTGCACGGAGAATTCGTTTTAAAACTTTGGGAGGGTAATAAATGAGAAGAAAGGCTAGTGTGGCTAGATATTGTGAATTATCGAAAGGAGCGGCAGAAAGTCGCTTATTGCAAGTCTGCATTGCAGTGTAGTTTGATGCAGCACTGCGCAGCACTAGCTTACATCAATGTCTTATTGTCCTTCATGATGTTTTGTGTTCAAAAGGGAGACTAGCATAACTATACTCTCCTTGACTGAGTGATAAGGCAGGGTAACAGAGCAACACTGAAAACACTCCACTCTGTCACCAAGACCTAGCAACGACAGGTGGTGGCGTTGGTGTCGTGCGACGCATTGCCAAGGGATGTCGCCTAGTGGGGTTACCACCTAAAAGTGATTTCTCACTTCTTTGTTTGTTACCACTTTATAGTGTAAACACTTGGAGCTGTCCTTATCGGAAACAGTTCAAATTGTTCATTTAGATGCCCTAAATGGAGTGTGCATAAGATCAGAAGGCAAGAGTTTAAAAGCCAGTATGTGAACTGGTATGAAAGCTTTTGATTCCATTCACATGGGCTAGACAGTAGAGCTCTTTGAGCAAGAGCACTGTTTTCATAAATGATGCCAGGTTTATTTCAGAGCTCTACAGCTCTGTGATAACATTATGCCTGTAATGGTCTAAAACTGTGCAGAGCAACTAATTCTGTCAATATGAAGTAAAGGGTTTCTCACATTACTACAAGTAAACATATTGGCAACAACCGAGCTAATGCGTTTTAGACATACTTTGACAAAATACTGCCCTGGCCTTGTAGCCTCTCAACGTGAAGCTCGACCATGGTTGAGTGCCAAATGCACAATTGTGGCAGCTACCATGCTTTAGCTCTAATAACCTCCCCTTTCTGGCTGAGTGAGGAGATGCAGCGAGCTTAATGGTACAGTTAGCATGCCTCTTCTCTGCTCGCAACTGCAGTGCCTCAACGTCATGCTGGCGAGCTTTAGTGACTCTGCACCTTGCCTTATCTCACTTGTCTGCCGCCTCATTTCTCAGCTGCTTAGTGCTAGTGTACATAACAAATCACTATGTGGTCAAATTTAAGGAGCACTCCTCTTTGGCACTTTAGTTCTTTTTCTCTTGTCTTCACTTGCTTCCTTCACATGCATTTCAAGTGTCTGCCGAGGAATGGAACAGTTGTTCCTTTTCCAATAACCTTCCTCAAAACCAATTTCCATTTTTCAGTAATCTTTGCCCAAATCCTGGCCACAGTGGCCATGTGTTCATGGAGTTTAAATGTAATACAGTGAGTGCACAGTGCCTCCTCTGTGCAAGATGGCTGTGCACTCGACGATTTCTACACAGTTTCTCAAGTGGTGGAAATTCATGTACAGCCCTCTCTTTTTTGTTGGTTTTTAGAGCAGTGGCTGTTAAGTGGCCGTTCTTGAGTTTCGTGGCGGTATAAGGGTGGTGATGGTAGGCGCAACTGTAGAGTAGTTCCCACAGGAACCATTTTTAGGGTTGACACCATGGGTGGAGGATGATTGACGTGAAATGAGGAAGTTTCGGAAAGAGCAGAGGAATGTGCAGTTGGAGGGAAGAGTAGAAGTTCATTCTGTTGCGTGTCTCATTCAGTGGTGTTTTCCTCTGCTTTTATTATTCTCTACAGCCTTGAAATGCGTACTTGTAAGTATTGTTCTGGCGCAGTACAAGAGTGTCATAAAGTCATTTTTGAATTCTTTAGTTCAATTTAGTGTGAAATATAGATACCACAACTGTCAATGAATCGTGCGTTGCACAGCGGTAACTGCCCTGTGAGCTTGAGTTTATGGCCTCATTCTCCATACAATCTGGCTCCAGCATTGTGAACGAAAAGTCACGGGCATACCTCAGCAGGTGGTAGCCGGCAGCCGGCATGGCCTGGCATTTATTGGTTGTCTGATTGTGTGATGTCATGAGACCGCATGAGATGGCTGTGTTAGCAGGAATGCCATCTTGGACTTCTCCTTTGAGTGCGGTAGTGAATGGAATCGTAATCTCTGAGACCTTCGGATTCAGGTGCTACTACTGTGCAGGCATGTTTTAAGGCGAAGGCCTTTAATGGCTCTTGCTCACGGCCACATTCATATCCGTCTGTAACGCTTTAATTTGATGGTGTCATCAGTGGTGTAGTATGCCATACCTTAAATAAATGATGTCGTCAGTAGTGTCACATCTTAACTATACTCCGTTTCATACATCAAGTGCAACACTACCAAAGCTACAGCTCTTGTTTGCGCTCTCCGCATCCGCGATAAAAAATAGTGCCTGCTCTTGACGAGAGAAAATAAAAGTTGCTTTGTCTGCAAGCTTAATACATTTTACATTTGCCATCAGCTTCATAAAGAGCACCTTTTATAGGGAGAAAAGGTCGGATTCGGCTAATTTGTATGTTTTTCTATGTCATTTTTGTTCGTGCCGCGTTTTGCTGCCCCGCAACCTTGCCAGCTGTGCCACCAGATGGCGCTGGCTGTGCCCTCCGCGCTGCGCATCTCTTTTTGAGAAAATGGTTCTTTGGTGCGCATTTTTTCTATAACATCCGCTCTGTGAAGATGTCTAAGCATGCGAAGCATGTTATTGCAAACGTGTATGCTCGGAATAGAGCCCGTTTCGGCAGGAACCACTCGCCTACAGAACGAGCGCGTAGTGATACGCCTCCTGTTTTTTTTCTTGCGGACTACTTGCGTAGCTTTCGCTGCGTTGCACCTGATGTATGAAACGCAGTATAGTAACAGTTATGGCTAATGACTAACTAGTAGACTAAATAGTGGGAGGGTGACATTAGAATCAGCCTGCTATGGCATTTGAATTCACGTTACTCCTATGCCACTGGCAGGAGCTGTCAGCTCTGGTCGCTCCTTTTATATGAGAGGGTGATATCAGAGTCAGCCTGCCAGAACCCTTTGCATTCATGTTACCCCTAGGACACTCAGGCAGGTTCATAAGGCTTGGTTAAAGCCTCGCATCATACCCTTAAAGGCTGAGCTCGTGTCCCCAATAATGTACTGCCCTACACTGATAGGGCGTGATAGGGGAATAATGTAGTAGGCAAAAGAAGCTTTCGCTTCCATCCAGATTTAACCAGAGCTAATTACAGCTTTATACCTAGTCAAACCCACTTATAGCAATACCACTTTGAACAATATATCAGATATAACAATGGTCAACTGTAGCACTGTCAGTTTTACCATCTGTTCATGGTAAAATAACCCACATATAGAAATGCCGTAGTAGTAGATTATCAGTTATACTAATTTAATTTGGTCATTTAGTACCAACCTTATCAGGTCCCTGCAGAACTTATTCTGTGCTAAAGTTCTCACTTGGTTGGCTGCATTCAACAGTTGGATGCCCTGCAGGGAGATGTCAAGATTTCTGTGCAGCAGTCAGATTACTGATTATGGGTTCCTGCCTGCAGATAAGTGAAAAAAAGAAAAAACTACTTCCTCAGTAAGATTTCTCGTTTGTCATGTTTTCTTGTTTCGGCTTAGCCCATGCAGTTATAGCAATTATCTGTTATAACAACATTTTCTTGGCACTTAAATACTATAAGTGGGTTTGGTGTATCCATGTATATTATGTGCTAGCTTAAGACTATAGACACCAAATTTTGGTGCAGTTTTTCTCATTGTTCATGATGCTTAAAACATTCCTTCATATGGATCAGCCTCGCCTAAGACCGCTGATATTTAATTGAATTCTCTCACCGTTTCGGTTTCAGCAGCCGATAGATGGATGTTATGTCACAAAGGTCATGCGCGGCATGAAAGAAAATCGATATAGTCGCTGACTCTTGTGATTACTGTTCTTGAGGCAGGCTGGCTTTAGTGTTGTAGTGAATTCAAACGACAAAGGAACGATTTTTTTTATTTCATCCTTCACGTAACCTGGACTTTGACATCACAGCCATGTGGTTGAAACCGAAACGGGAGGAAAACTTTGTGTGGCACTTTGGACCACTAAAGTGCGATAAGGCGAAAGCCTTTGTTAGAAACTTTGGTGATTCCTGGTTTTACTGCGTCTGCCTCTGTTGGCTGTAGGGTGCGGAGTTCGAGGAAGCGCCAAATGAAAGACGCCGCACGGACGCCTGGATCGGTATGACGCAATAGCGTAAACTACCAGCCAACATATAAAGCCCTGCTTTAACCAAGCCATATGAACATGTGCCTGCATGGCCTAGGGATAACGTGAATGCAAGGGTTTTGGCAGGCGGATTGTGGTATCACCCTCCCGTATGAAAGGAGAGGCCCGAGTTGGCAGCTCCTGCCAACATAATGTCAGGACGCCCTGCGTCCAGTTAGTGCTCGGCCATGTCAGCTGGGTGACCCACCTTGACCTATGGTGGTCGTCATCTTGAGTGGCATCACGTGACCTAGGGTGGCCGCAAAGTGTGACACCTGCGAACGACAGTGTGAGCCATTAAAAGCTTTTGCCTTAATAAATTCGATTGTAAATTATTTAGTGGTTGTAGGCGAATACCACGTAGTGATCCATATGTAATGTCTTGCGCATCATTACCCAAAAATTAAATGTCTCTTTAAGGCTGCTGAAGAGTGCACATGAATAATTTAAGCGAGTCAAAAATGCATTATACGAACATTGTGCCCTTAAATGTAGAGCTTATCGTGACCGTCCAATGTTTTTTTTTTTTTTTTTGTCTTTCTTTCATGGCGTTGTTGGGGGTTCCAACCAAGAGATGAGCCTCTCCTTCCCTCAATACTAATTTTCAATGGGCACGTGCCACCTAGATGGGTTATGCGCACGCACCGCCACGTGGCAGAGCGAAAACTTTGTTGTCGTGCTCCTCAATTAAACTTTTACCTTTACAGGCCTGGTCTTGCAACCTCTCCTTTGTGCCAATAGTGTGATGAACCAAAAACAATTGAACATTTTTTTAAGCGAGAGCTTCATTGGCCGCGATGCAGCGATTTCGCCGTGGCACCAATTTCCACCGTGGTTGCACCGCTCTTTCCACTTACACTCACACTTTCTTCCCTTCCCTTACGATGTGGTTCAGGTATCCGCAGAACCTGTACAGATACTGCACCTCTCGTTTCCTATAAACCAATTAAAAAAACGAATAGGCAGCTCTGGGTTGTGCGATGTCACCTTGAGCAACCTTGAAGGTCAAATACATACTGCGCATTTACTTTCTTATACACCAGTGTACAATATACAAGAAAAAATATGAAAACATGATTAGGTGTAGGTGTCCACAATTCCATGGCGTTCTCTCAAAAGTATAAGGCTCTTTTCTATAATAATAATAATTGGTTCACAGGAAGGGAAAGGCGCAGTATCTGTCACACTTGTTTCTGTGGACACCTGAACCGCACCGTAGAGGGAGGGAGGAAGGTGGGAGTGAAAGTGAAAAGAGAGAAAGAGGAGCCGTAGTGGATGGCTACGGAGTAATTTCGACCACCTGGGGATCTTTAACGTGCGCTGACATCGCACCCCAAAACCTAATTTACGAGTCGTCAGCGTCACGGAGGTTTTCACCTTGAACATTGAAGGTCAAATACAGATACTGCGCCATTCCTTCCTTATAAACCAACGTACAAGAAAAAATATAATTATTGACCTGGTTAGGTGTAGGTGTCCACAATTCCGTGGAGTCCACGCAAAAGCAAAAGGCTCCTTCCTTTCCCCAAAACCTAATTTAAATAAAAGTTATGAAAAAACGCGGATTGAAAAGCTGGTGGTGGTGGTTAAAACATTTATTAACCATTAAATTGTTACAGAGGTGTTTGGGGTTGGAGACATTGGCCTCCTCCCCTCACAATACTAGGTGGAGCCCCTATTCCGGGGCCCCATTGGCAAGCAACGCCGCCCGCGTCCGTTGAACCAAGGCCTTTTGAGCCTTGAGGTCTTGACAGCCGAGCAGGGCCGCCTCCCAGTCCTCTCTGGTCGGATTGGCGTTGGGGTGAATTGATGGATTTGATTGGGACGCCCAGACCATGTGAAAGATGTCAGCCACCTCCACATAGTACTGGCACGCACCATCAACCACGCACCATACCGGGCACAGTACAGTATTGGTAAAAATTTTGATGAGGAGGCGCTCGTCAGCGCGATCCAGTCCCTTACAAGAGGCCGAGTAGCCCCTGTGCTCCTCCTTGTAGTAATCGGTGATGTCTTTGAATGTAAGGGCCAGATTGTCTGATGGGAATAGGCTTCCAAGGAAAGATAGATAACCCGGGGAGGGAGTGCGCGGGCGGCCTGATCGGCCTGTTTGTTTCGCTTGAGACCCTGGTGACCGGGCACCTTGCGTGGCCCAGATTGTGATATTGTCAGGCATACGCACAGAAGAGGACAAGGAAGTGCAAAAAGAGGCTCTCCGGAATAGAGGTTGAAGAAGAGGAAGCTCACCATCTGTTGGTTAGCACATCAGGCTAAGGTGCAGAATCACTCTGTAAATAAACCTTAACTGTGTGGTGGAAGGTGCTGCAACGATCACCACGGATTCCTCTCTACCTCGTTCGAGCCGACGACTCGCTGGGCTTCCCCCTTTGACTGCCACAATGATCCAAGACGGCGACGCACGGCAGCCAGGTCCAGCGGCCCCCTCATGGCAGCATTACCGTGAGCCGCGGACCTTTTCTGGCAAGGCTGGCGAAGACGTGGACAAGTGGCTCACCAATTACCAGCGGGTGAGCAAGTACAATCGCTGGGATGCCACTGTAATGCTGGCAAATGTTTTTTTCTTGGACTGCACAGCCCTGACATGGTTTGAGAACCATGAAGCGTCCCTAACGAGCTGGGATCGTTGTGAAGAGGAGATTCGAAATTGTTTCGGGGATACCACGGCAAAACGGAAATGGGCTGAGCAAACTTTATTCCAGCGAGCCCAAGGGCCTGGTGAAACATGCACAATGTACATAGAGGAGGTCCTAAAACTCTGCAAAGCGGTGAATCCGAGCATGTCTGACGAAGACAGAGTTGGCCACCTCTTAAAGGGCATCGCGGTGGACGTGTATAACTTTTTAATTACAAAAGAAAACTTACATTCTCCCACGGCCGTGATCAAGCACTGTCGTACGTTCGAAACTTCAAAGCTGCGTCGCATAACCCCGAAATTCGGCCCTCTGCCTAACGTGACCACTGTTGCAAGCGTGGATTCTCACGAGCATTCACATGAGCCTCCGCATTTGGCCGACATGATTCGCCAAATTGTCCGTGTTGAGCTCGATCCCGCCATCAAGATGTGAACCGCAGTGCAATCCCCTGTGCTAGCTGCTCCCTGCAGGCCGCTCCCATCCAGCGCTCTTCTTGGTGTTCTACCGCTCCTCCTCCCGTCCGTGATCCCCGAAACGACTCGTATGGCACTGCTCCCCTAGCTCGTTCCCACTACAGGGCGCCACCTCCTCCGCAACTACCACAGCGGCTGGACGTTACTGATCGCTTCGATCCTGTTACCGAGGACTATTATTGGGACCGTGCTCGTGAACCACCCGTCTGTTACCGCTGTGGTATGCTTGGCCACGTATCCAGATTCTGCCGCCGCCGGAACCCGGCACCACGCTACCAGCGCATATGGTCAAATCGCCGTTCTACCGCGAGTCCAGAAGTCCGTGACCCGACCTATCCCCCTCCTTCGGGCTCCTACCGCTACGTACCACCACGCATCGACTCACCAGTTTCTGATCGCAGCCTGACTCCTCCTGCCCGCCGCTCCCGACGTTCGCCTTCTCCCCGCCGTTTTTCTCCGCCACCGGGAAACTAGCGTGTGCGGCCGATGGAGGTGCGGTCGCCAGGTCATCGATATTGCCAATTCCTCTACCGGTCGTTATGCTGAAGAACCGCCTGGAAGTGTTAGTGGATGGTGTTTGTGTTATGGCCTTAGTGGATACGGGTGCTACAGTTTCCGTGATGAGCTTAGATTTTAAGACCCGTCTCGGCCGCAAAATTATGTTTGGTTGGGATAGAACTGTCATATTTCGAGGTGTAGGGGGAAAATCGTTGGTTCCGCTTGGTGTTTGTTATGTAAATGTAGCGATGGCTGGACACGAGTTTAGAACTGAATTTATGGTGCTCCCTCGCTCTACGCACGACGTTATTCTAGGAGTTGACTTTTTACAGCAGTGTGGCGCAACTCTCGACTTCAACAGTGGCGAGATATCAATAAGCCCCAGCCTTCGATCGGCCCTCATAGAAGAATCGCCGCGGGCGGTCCAAGTGTTTTCTGTCTTCGAGGTCGTTCCGGCGATGTCCGCCATCTCCGTTCCAGTTGTGTCTTCGGGCGCGGTTCCCAATGCCTTCGACGCTCTGGTGGAACCCGCTTCCCTTTCCGGTGCCAAAAAGAGTGTGTTGGTGCCCCGCAGCGTTGTTCGAGCGAACGAGGGCTGTGCCACGCTTTGGACTGTCAACCATATCAATGAACCTGCCGTATTGCCGCGTGGTTTGAAACTCGCCGACTTTGAAGAACGCCTTTCTATGCACATCGCCGCGTTCAGTGACGGCGTTGCTCGTTCAACTAGACGTCCTGATCATGCTGATTCCCAGTTTCAGTCCATGATAAATGAATCGCTACCCACCAACCACCGCCGAATATTGATGGAGGCTCTTATGAAACATGCGGGCGTGTTCGACTTTGCTCGAGATCAGCCACCACCGATTCCGCCTTCCCGCACCCATCACGTGATCGACACTGAATCTGCACACCCGATACACCCTACCGTGTTTCACCTTCAGAACGTAAGATAATTGACGAACAGGTCCGTGATATGATGCAAAGAGGAATCATTCAAGAATCATCTAGCCCATGGGCCGCCCCTGTGATTCTCGTGAAAAAGAAAGATGGCACCTGGCGATTTTGTGTCGACTATCGCCGCCTCAATACTGTCACCAAGAAGGATATTTACCCGCTCCCGCATGTTGATGCCATTGACTGCCTCCATTCAGCTTCCTACTTTTCATCTGTTGATTTACGGTCCGGATACTGGCAGATACCGATGCATCCGAAATACAAGGAGAAGACTGCATTCGTTACTCCCGATGGGTTATATGAATTTAACGTGATGCCTTTCGGCCTATGCAACGCTCCGGCTACCTTTGAAAGATTTATGGACACTCTTTTGCGTGGACTGAAGTGGCAAATTTGCTTGTGTTACCTAGATAACGTGTGTGATTTTCGGGAGGACCTTCGCCGAGCATAATAGCCGTTTAGCTGTAGTCTTTAACTGCATGCAGAAAGCGGGTCTCGTGCTGAACTCTAAGAAGTGCCGCTTCGGTGAACGCCAGACCGTTGTGCTTGGGCATTTGGTTGACAAAGACGGTGTTAGGCCTGACCCACAGAAGATTGAAGTTGTCAGCTGCGTCAAAGAACCCAAGTCTGAAAGAACTCAGGAGCTTCCTGGGACTTTGCTCTTACTTTCGACGCTTCATCCCTGACGTAGCCTACCCCCTCACATGCCTCTTGCAGAAAGATATTCCTTTCAAATGGACTCCTGAATTTGATTCTGCGTTTCGCCAGCTCAAGTTTCTTCTTACCTCGTGGCCCATACTGCGTCATTTCAGCCCGACAGCTCCCACTGAACTCCACACTGACGCAAGTGGCATCGGCGTGGGTGCTGTGCTCATACAACGGCATGACGGAAACCAAAACGTTGTCGCTTACGCAAGTCGCACCCTTAGCAAGTCTGAACGCAACTACCGTGACGGAGCAAGAGTGCCTTGCCGTCGTTTTTGGCGTACAACGGTTTCGCTCGTACCTTTATGGACGTTCCTTTACAGTCATCACCGATCATCATTCGCTTTGCTGGCTGGTGAATCTACGCGACCCCTGCGGTCGGTTGGCCCGCTGGGAATTACGCCTTCAGGAGTTCAACTTTACAGTGTCGTACAAAAGTGGCCGCCAACACGCTGACGCTGACTGCCTCTCGCGGATGCCTCTCGCAACTACCCTCTGCGATCACAACTTTGACGACTATCTTGACGCCGTTTCCGTACAATTTCCGGATCTTGCCACTTTCCAGCGAGAACAACGAAAAGATCAAGACTTGGTATCACTTTTGAAAAAGCTCGTGATCCGGAATCTGCGAACCCTTTCTGCATTCGCGATGGTTTGCTGTATCGAAAAAAATACTCGTCTGGCGGTGCACGCTTTCTGCTAGTCGTTCCGGCTAGCCTCTACTCCTCTGTTCTACACTCTATGCACGATGACGTTACAGCTGGGCACTTGGGGTTTGCCAGGACTCTTACCCGCATTAAGGAACGTTTCTACTGGCCAAATATGCGTCGAACGACTCAGCGTTACGTGAGCTCCTGCGTGCAGTGTCAGCGGTTCAAGCTCCCCATGACTTCTCCGCCGGGCCACTTACATCCGGTGACACCACCGACCACACCATATGAGCAAGTGGGTGTTGACCTCATAGGCCCGTTTCCCCGCTCGTCCAAAGGCAATCGCTGGGTCATCGTGTGCGTTGATCATCTCACGCGTCACTGTGAAACTGCCACCATCCCTTCCGCCACCGCCGCTGACGTCTCGTTCTTTCTTCTTCACGCTGTCGTCCTCCGTTATGGGCCTCCTCGTGTAATTATCAGTGACCGAGGCCGCCAGTTTACGGCAGATGTTGTGGAACAGCTTCTGCACTATATTGTACTTGCCAGTTGCGTCACTCTACAGACAAATGGCTTCGTTGAACGTAAAAACCGGTCACTGACGAACATGCTTGCGATATGTAGACTCGCAGCACAAGAACTGGGATGACTTGCTTCCGTTGATTACTTACGCCTAAACACCTCGAAGCATGAGACAACTTCTTATAGTCCATTTTCCCTCCTCAACGCCCGTCCGCCTTGACGTTCTCTCGACACCATTTTGCCATTATCTCTCGACATCGAGCCTTCTGTTACGAGCACCCTCTGCCGCGCTGAAGAGGCTCGTCGAATCGCCCGATTACGCACTCTGGCCTCGCAGGACCGCTCTAAACAGCGCTACGATCGTCGACATCAGGATGTCTCCTACCTTCCCGGCGACTTAGTGTGGCTCTGGACACTTCTCCGCAAGCGTGGTTTGTCCCAAAAGCTGTTGTCGCACTACACAGGCCCATTTATTGTGCTCAAACGCATCAATGAGTTGAATTACGCCGTGTCTCACCAATGTTCCCAAGGTCGCCCCTCTCGGAAAACACTGGTGGTTCATGTCGCAAGAATGAAGCGCTGCCACTCTCAGGACTCTGACTGACAGCCCAAGGGCTTCGTCTGCGAAGGGGGAAATGTCAAGCATGCGCACAGAAGAGGACAAGGAAGTGCAAAAAGAGGCTCTCCGGAATAGAGGTTGAAGAAGAGGAAGCTCACCATCTCTTGGTTAGCACATCAGACTAAGGTGCAGAATCACTCTGTAAATAAACCTTAACAATATCATCCGCGTTAAGAGCGTGATAGGGATGACCTACCTGCCCCTGATGGGGTTGGGGCAACTAGGTAGGTCACCGCCGCTTGCGGCGGGGTCTAGCCTGCCACAAATTTTTTGGTTGTAGGCCGTCATTGCACCCGCCACCGCTTCGGTGGTGTACGACGGCTGTTGTTGCGGCGCGCGTCTTTCTTTCCTTCTTTTTTTTCTTTCTTCTCTATTTTCTCTTCTGTCTGCACGAGGCAGCGGAGGCTCAGCTACAGATCGAGCCAGTAGCAGGCCAGTGCATTTTCTTTGCCTTCTTCCTACAGCCACAACGACAACAACGCGTGATGTATCCAGGGAAGAGAAACCAATTTGGAGGGAAGATGAAGCATGTTCAAATTGAAGAGGAGGGGAGACAAAACCGCGCCTTGAGGTGTTCCCCTCGAGCCGATGGTGTATGGCCGGTGTTCCGCATCTTGTATGCGTATGTAGGCTTGGCGGTCTGTAAGGAATTGTCTTATGTAATTGAATGTTTTATGGCCGCAGTCGGTCTGACTGAGATGGTCGAGGATTACTTCGTGCTTCACATTGTCAAATGCACCTTTAAGGTCCAAGGCCAGGACCACCTTGTCGTTACGGGGACATTTGACAGAATCTAAGATGCCGTGGTGGAGCTGAAGGAGTATATCCTGTGCTGATTTTTGAGGGCGGAAACCGAACATGGTGTCCGAGAAAATGTGATGTGTTTCGAGAAATTCGGAGGGTATGTCACGCACCATTGTCTTCATTAGCTTGCCGACGCAAGACGTGAGAGAGATGGGGCGAAGGTCTCCACATCAATAGGTTTCCCGGCCTTCGGGATGAAGGTCACGAGAGCCGACTTCCAATCGAGAGGGAGAGGAGCGTCTCCGTCCCAAATACTATTTATGTATTTGAGGAGCATGGCATAGGCTGCGTCGGGAAGGTTGGCCAAAAGCTTGACAGTAACCTTGTCGAGCCCGGGTGCAGTGCCGCGCTTCATCTTGCTTAAGACCACCCGAAGGGCGTAGAGCTGGAACGGAGTGTCCAGCTCCGTGTTCTCTTTGCCTGCATACGAGTAGTCAACCGGCCGGGTGTCCTTGGTGGTGCATAGGTATCGGTCCCTGAGTGTGTGCGCTAGCTGTGTTGTCGTTCGTAAAGTTGTGCATGACCTATGTAAGTGGCGTTGGGTTTGCGTGCGCGTTTGTGTTGGATCGATGAGCGTATTGCACCCAGACATCTGGCGCGCAGCCGTGTTGCACCTGTCCACCCGGTTAGTGTCGGCTAGCTGAGCAGCATATTCCATGACTTGATGTGTGAGTTCGAGGATGTGCTTTATGAGGCGTCTGTTATATTTCTGTTTGTTTTTTTTTCATCTTTTGGTGAGGCTGCGGCGGGCCTCCCAAAGATGTAGGAGGTGGTTGTCCACGTCCGTTTGCGCTTCCGTGAGCTGTATCTGCTTTTCGTGTTGTTTCAGTGCAGATATAAGTGATTTGTACCAGGTGTCATAACCCGACTGGAGGGGGTCTACGACAGATAGAGAGTTGTGGAAAGTTGTCCAGTCCGGGATAGAAGCTTGTGTTCGTGGGCGTTTCAGCGGACGCATGTATATGACTGCGTTGATTATACAATGGTCACTACCGAGAGTTTCCTCTGTGTTCAGCCAGTCGGCATGGCGTATGTTGTGTGTAAATGTGAGATCCGGGCAAATGTCTCGTTGAATCGAATTCCCTACACGTGTTGGGTTGGCGGGGGTCAGTGTGGAGGGTGTGTCTGAGGGCGGAAAGAAGTTCCGCAAGCTTCTGCCCACGTGTGTCCTCCTGAGGGTACCCCCAGAGCTTGCCTGGAGCGTTAAAATCTCCGGCAATCAGAAGGGGGTCCCTTCCCGCCTCCTGCATAGCTTGTGTGAAAATTTCACTGAACGTAACCTTCCTAAGTTTTGGTGGGCAGTAAATGTTTAGAATGTGTACAGGTGGATTCAGACCGCTTTGGGACAGTACCGACACCATCGTGTATGCGAATGGGTGTGTTATGGGGAGTTGCGACCTCCTGCGCAGTATATTGCTTGTGAACAAGTATACATGTCTGCGGGTTGTGTTCATATGTAGTGCAGTTTGTGAGCTTGACGCCTGTGCCGGGTTCCTGCAGGGCAACCGCGGCGACGAGGAATTCATTGGTCTCAAGGTAGAGGTGGAGTTCAGCCCGCTTCTTGTCGTTCTTGAGACCTCTGCAGTTCCGCTGTGTTAGTGTAAGGGGCTGAGTTGTTCTGGCTCTCGACTTAGGGTTGAGGACCATGGTCGGAGACGGAGGTTGGGATCACGTTGCTAAGACTTGCCTGTCCGCTAGTGCCAGGCGCAGACATGCAGGATCGAGTCTTCAGAAAGGTCAGACTCATCGGAAATGACTCTTAGATTTTGAGGGGCGGTTAACATCCCTCGTCTTCAACTGTAGTGAAGATTGCTGGAAAACGTATCAACAGCCTTAGATATGCGGATGATACCACTTTAATGGCAGAAAGTGAAGTGGAACTCAAGAGACTTCTGAGGCGCGTACAAGAAGAAAGTGAGAAGTTTGGGCTTAAACTGAAAAGACGAAAATCATGGCGTCTCGCCCTATCAACTCCTGGAGCATCAACGGACAAGAAGTGGAAGCTGTGACAGATTTTCTCTTCTTGGGCTCCAAGATTACCTCGGAAGGAGACTGCAGCCATGAAATTGGGAAGGTCAGCCAATTGTGTTTCAATAGCGGTGACCCGGGTCTCCAGAGTCGGGAAGCGACTCTCCATAGGATTAGGAATCTCCCTGTCGTTTTCCTTCTCGTCGCTCGAGGAGGGCGGAGTAGTGATTTTTGCTTTCAGCGAGTTAAGCTCGTGGCTAGTTTTTCGTTTTGACCTCGCAAAAGGGCGAGCTCGCGTTTAAGTTCCTGCGTCTCGGCGGTGCTGGTCAGGGAGGGAGGAGAAGGAGAGGAGGCGACCCTCTCCCAGCTGCCTACCTTGGATTGTTTGCAGGCACGCCGCTAGTAGGAGGGCGTAGAGCTGGGAACTCCGCTTCTCCAGGTGATGACGTTGGTGCCGCTGTCTTGCCATTTGCTGGCGTTCCACCGCTGTTCTGCGTCTCTTGTTGGCGTTTGGTTTTGCGGGGGGCCCCGGCGTCCTGGGCCTTGGCTGTTGAGGCCTGATGAATTTCTCTATGCATTCACGGGAGCTGGTGAGGTGCGGGCCCCCGCAGATTATGCACACTGGTTTGCATTCATGGGGGACCAACCCCTCAGTTCCAGCCCCCACATTTTGGCCACAAAGGCTGCACCTTTCATTAACTGGGGTGGGACAATTATCCGCCCTGTGCCCCAGTGTGCCGCAACGGTAGCACGCTGGCACTGTTTTTTTTTTTATATATCCCCTTATGAACGTACCGCGGAACGTTACGTCCCACGAAAGTGAGCATTTTATGTTTGAGTTCCCCAGCTTTCGCACATGGACGAGTTCTCCAACACGCCACTGCACAATGTGTTTCAAAGAGTCGCTAGTTTCCAGATTATGCAGCTTCCTGAGGTGCTTCGTCTACATGGACGATATCATATCATTTACAGCACCTTTGTTGAGCATTTCGAGGCAATTGAGATGCTGATCAGATTGCGAGCCGCTGGCTTAAAATTGAAACCTTCGAAGTGCCAACTTCTCCAGTAGCAGGTCAGATACCTTGGACATAAACAGTGAAATAATGGCACTGCCTGGCCAAAACGCAGAAACCGTGGCGCGCGCCTTTGTAGAAGCGGTCGTTTTGCGGCAGTGCGTTCCAAGGCAGCTGCTGTTAACGGATCAAGGGTCAAACTTTCTCTAGAGATTGATGAAAGTTGTCTATCGGCTTTTTTGGGGTTGACAAGAGGCAGACAACCCCTTACCACCCGGCTTGTAACGGCGCTGTGATGAGGCTTAACCAAACCGCAAGCCAACTGTTATCCCACTACGTTCCGCGAGATCAACGTAATTGGGATTTGTGGATTACCGTTTGCTGCCTTCGCGTATAACACGGCGGTACATGAGAGCTCCGGAGACTCGCCTTTCTACCTTTTATTTCGCCGCGACCCAGACACGCCAAATGCGATGGTTGACGGAGAGTGACGGATGCCATACGGGTAGCTGGAGGATTATCGAGCAGATCTGACATCTAGATTGGAGGTGGCTTATAACGTGACAGCGGAAGTATTACGGGAAGCAGCCGACAGAGGAAAAGGCAGTACGACACCAGGGCTAGGGCGGTTCCATTCAGGGTGGGAGACCGCGTATACCTAGAGTGCATTCAGGTAAAGACAGGACTCGCCCTTAAGTTGACCCCTAAATGGAAAAGACCATACACCGTAGTAGAGCAGCTCTCGGCAGTCAATTTCAGGATTCGGGAGATCACGGGGGCATCGACGGCTGTGGTTCACGCTAACCGGATAAAGTAAGCACCAGCCTACTCGCCTCTTGCCGACACGGTTGCCTCACGGGAACAAGAGAGGGAGAACGACCAGCGCACAGTCCCTGCCATTATTAACAACCCTGCATTAGAGCATGCACCGCATGCAGCATGCACCGCCGTTCGCGAGCCTCATGAAAAGCTCAACTACTCGGCTCGCGAACGGGCGGCGCATCACAACAAACGCCGTATTTTTTTTTCTTGATAGTCGGGCGGCAGTCGCGATAAATCATGCTAAATATTACGGTCTATAGCGCACATAGCCGCCTGTAATATCTGCGCTACCTGGCCCCTTCGCACATAAAGAAAACAAACGACAAAATACATCGCGATCAAGCCTCGTCGCACATAAACCAAACACGCACCAAACATGCTCATTGCGGCGATCACTGGTGGGTTACAGGCTTGGTGATAACTCCAGCAGTGCTTTTCATCATGCACATTTTCCTTAGATGCATACTTACCTGTAACGAAGTGTTTTTCGCACAGTCGAGAGTATGCATTCGGTTGCTAAGGTCGCCCATTCACATCTTGACGCTTGGTAGCCCTAATTTAGGCTTCACGTCGTTGTCGGTCGCGGCTCGCCGAAGGGAACCTGAAAAACTGAGTCTTGCATCCCAGCACGCCTCGAGAGTGGAAATCGTATGCGGCAGATGTGGTTGGCATCGCTTTGCCAAGCCTGTGACGGTCACCATGTCGCCAGCCCCCGTGCACTGGCGGCGCCGAGAAAGGCCTTCGACGCCGTCCAATGTGTTTCCATCAGTCGCCGCTGGGACTTCGCGCATGCGCAGAAAACTCGCGCAAAAGGCGGATTGTAGTATTTATGACAGCGGTTAGAGTCCCGATCGAAGTCCTATGCCAGGATACAGCTCGTTATAATCTAGGAATCTGTTAAGCCTAGTTTGGACCACGTGCTTCCTGGGTTCCAGCAGCTTTCGACGGTTTTACTTCCAGCTAGGGTGCCTAGATTATACTGCCTCCCTCCACTGAACGGCGAAACCTCTATCAACGCACACTACCTTCTAGCAGGCACATAAAAAATAGAGAACGCTATGCTGCCTGTAGCATTGGCTGTTTCGCTGGTCACCTACCCTCTCACAAAAGCCAATCCCCTCCTACTGTTACTATTGCTACCCCGAGAAGTTATTGTTTAGCAGACGCGCTAGCGGAGCAACCGTTTGCAGGCATATTCTGCGCGTTTTATATCGTCTGCTAGCAGACATACGTCTAAAACTGCCAGACGTATTGCGAGGGTAATGTAAACAAATTAAGCAATACTATTAACCAATGATAATGCTAAAAATTGATATGCATGAGTCTTGTCGAGAACAGCTACACAGCAATTTCTTTGCAGAAGACACGTTTCCTTTCCACATTGGTTTCAACAGTTCGTCGAGCTTCTTGCGGGCCCAGCGGCATTACATGTCGCTGGTTTACCTTATGCTTGTACGAAAATGATGTGCTACTGCTGCCTGCCATTTTGTGATTCAAATAAGCGCAGGAAGCAAGACAATGTTAGCATTCATGAAATATCAGCTGACATAGAACTGTCGCCATGATGGTTAGAGGTACTGCGAGAAAATCTGGCAGCCGCACTGCGCCTCTAATTATTCAGCGATCCGCAGTCTGCACTTCAAAGGAGGCAATTTCCGACAGAACACAAAGAAGCGGATGCTCAAGAATGGTGCTGTACCAATCGAGTGTTTTCCTTCGTGATACTAAGAATTCAAAGCCAGATAAAGTAAACACCCGCAACGAACAAAAGAAAACGGAAAATAGAAAGTTTGAGGCGATCGTCGCCTGCACATATCAGGTAATTCTTCGCCATTCCAGTGATGCAACTCGACATCGTCGCTTTGGCATAAATTGAAAGAGCAACAGTCTCGCCTGCCTCAAGGGTCCATTGTTATATCAGTGGATGCAAGCATCCAAGCTTGCGAAGCAAGAGCAGCAGTCTACTTTCCGTGCAAACCTGGCCTTAATCACACCTCCACGTTTCAGCTTCGGAACCACCTACATCATGATGTATTGATCTCATGGCAGTTCAAGAGGCACCCTGCTCCGTGGCAGCCACAACTATGCCTCCTCTAGCCCATGTTTTCATCCGCACTGACTCCCTTCAAGCACTGCGGTTGCTTCGGTGTGCAAGGCGCTGCCAAGAATATGTCAGGACATCCACCAACTCGCGGCACGCATCCCACGGTCTATAGATCGAGTGAGTTCCAGTGGACCTACTGCCTTCTCAAACATATGCAGGTTTATAGCGACCCGGCTCGTGACGCCCGACTCATCATTGGCTCAGCTCCTTAATTTGGACAACACTACACACCTTTCAACAAGAAAGGAACACCCCAGGGGCCGTACACGCGCTCTTGTACCTCCGTCTGCCGGAATCTTCCCTCGCTGTCTCACTTGTGCAGACTTGTGCTTTGCAGTATGTGTAGTGCACTACCGTACAAAGTGTTACGCATGCTACGCAGGAGACACTACAACGCCATGTCCCAACACACACTGCACGGCTGATTACCCGCACCTGGCCTGCCTCATCATAGAGTAGGTCTGTGTGATTGCCACTGCGATAAGAGATGAGACATCGAAAAAACAAACGTAAAAGAGGTTGTGCTTCGAAGGATCCGAATGTGGCCTCATTTCCGACATTTGTATCTCCGCTGAGGGTGTTCGATACGCAAATGTGAAAATGCTGAAGCCAGCATTCACCACTTGTGGGACTGCCCAACACTGAAACCGACCAGAACCCGGCACCTGACGGTAGCGGGTCTTTCACCAAAATATCCTCCTTCACATGTTTGCCTGGACGCAGGAGCCACATCATCGCTCACTCCTGGACTTCATAAAATCAGCAAACCGTTTTCCATTCATTAACCATTTCTTCGCACTTCATCAGATACCCCTCTGATGCACTGGAGAAATAAATATTGTTTATAAAGGAACAAAAGGTGGCGGAAGCTCCTGATCAGGACGTATGTTCAAATGTGATTAAAAGAAATGCGCGCAAAGCGGCGCCTTCATGCTCGAATTACCTGTCATTGTAACAAAAACATGCTAGAGTCGTCCACGATACAGTCATGGACAACTCTAGCGTGTTTCTTCCAACCCTCGGGTACCAGCGTGACGAAAAGAAATTCGAACAGCGGAGACTGTCGCGCTGTTCGCGTTTCTTTTTATTGTAATAGCGTCTATTCCTACAATATAGCATGACGTAAAAGATGGATCATTGCGTCCAACTGTGTCTTCCATTATGAGGATTCCCAATTATGTTTGATATTGACTGGAAGTTTCATTTTGAAACCACTGGAATGTGAGGGACATTGCAATCGAATATTGGTTTCCATGGTGCATTTGGAACCAATGTCCCAATGATTAACTGTTGACACCAAACACAACATGCATGACAACAGGGCCACTACAACCCTGAAGAGTTAACATAACGACACTGTGTTCTGCATTGAAAAAATTCCTAGATAACTGTGGAATGTACACTGCAGAAATGGGAAAGCCTAAGCGCTTCTGGCGCACACGGCGCATCACGTTTGCTCTCATTATCAACTAAATGCACCGTCATTACCATTGATAATGTCATAATTGTCATTATCACTAATTGCAGCGTCGCTGAAATCGCTATCATCATCACGTTAGAGAAGGAGAATTACGATCCCGGGTGTGGCGCAGTTCGCTGAAGCACTGGCTAGGGATCCAAGGGATAGAGGTTCGATTCTCATGTAGAGGCACTATTTATTTATTTATTTATTTATTTATTTATTTATTTATTTATTTATTTATTTATTTATTTATTTATGGAGCTGGTTACGAGGGACAACGCCGACGGCGACGCCGCGAAATGCAGGAACGGGAGCCAAAGACCAGCGCTCTAAAATTACGAGAGCTCTGTGTAATCTACACTGCAGATATGCGAAAGCCTAAGGGTTGCCGGCACACACGGTGCATCAGGTTTGCTCTCATTATCATTATAAACTAAATACAGCGTCATTATCATTGCTAATGTCATCATTGTCATTATCACTAATTGCAGCTTCATTTTCATCACTACTACGACCCTCAAGGTAGACAAGGAGAATTATGAAGTTCGTTCCACGATCCTGGGCGTGGCGCAAAAGTCCAATTGAAACATACAACACAACACCACACAACCAGAATACGACTTAGCACAACTTCACTAAAACGATGGCAAGGAAAGACAACACATCAACAATGGCAGCCAGTTCGGTTGATAGTCACTATCTTCGTAAGTGCCTCTAAGCTGGTGTACCATCTGGCCGAAATGAGTAGCGGGGTAGACTAGAGGCTCAGCATTCCGACCCAACATACGCGTTTTCCACAGGCTGTGCAGTCCAAGGAGGAAAATCATGTCAAAGGGTTCGTGGTCATGTTCGGTCGGTGGTTATCAAGTAACGCACACTGTGGGAATTCAAAATGAAGTCTTTCTTCAATGTTCTTTGCAGAACGTCCCAATCACCTACAGGCTGATTACTCTGTAAATAATGTATATAGCTCTACGCTGAATTTAAAAGCATGTAATAAATACCATGCTGAAAAAAAAAAATCCTGGGCGTGGCGCAGTTGGTTAAAGCGCTCGGCTGGGGATCTAAGGCATTGAGGTTCGATTCCCGGTGGGGAAAATATTTACTTATCTTTAACAGTCTTTCTCACAGTAGACAAGGAGAATTATGATGTGCGTTTCGGCTGGGGACGTCATTTGATTGACAGCTATAGTTGGACAGGACGCCGGACACCATGAGTGTGAGGCATTAAAGGGTTTTGGTTTAATATTTCTGCCTTATATAGTGTTACGACCAAGCATCCGCATTTGCGCGCTCTATTGTTCGCCTGTGGGCATGGATAAGTTTTGTGAATATGTGGTGATGGTCCAATGGCTCTAAGTGAGCCTGTTTCCAGGAATCCTGTTTTGTAAGCATGTTTTGCTTTGTGGACAACCTGCAAATGCCAAATTGACCTTGTCAAGAGAACGTCTGGAAAAACACAAAGAAACGTCCCCCTGCGGGAAATAGCAGGAAGTGCTTTCTTTCTTTTGTTCACCCTTCCAGTCGAGAAGTGCTATCCTCCAGTGATGAATGCCTCCTATCCAAAGGAGACGACAGAGTGACATTTCCGCTGACGGGCAGGACAAGAAAGGAGCATGACTCATACGGCCATTAAGTGATTTCCCGGGAATGCAGGAAAGATTTGCAATTGTCGAAAACGGACAATGCTGGGAGCGGATGCGGCGCCACGTGCACTCGGGTTTCTGAGAAGTAAAACCACTTGTCAGAACCAGCCTGTGGTTTCTTTGCTGAAGAATAGAAATGTACCTCCTCTCCTCGCCGTTCCCAAGCTTTTCCCGCCAACAAGTGATCACGCCCAACGAATGAATGCCGGACCAGTCAGTGCTTCAGACCATCAGTGCAGTGATGTGTTCGATTGGATGCCGATACCTGAGGGGCGTGCCCTGGATTTGGTTGGTCAGCATCTTCAGAGAGGGGCTGGACATAGGGGGGTTTTAAGGACGCTGCAGAGCACGAAATGTCGCTCTGGGCCCTGGGTAAACGGCTCATCCAGTCGCTTCTCGCTATGAACTCTTAACGCTTGCCATTTTGCTGATGTACCCTTCTTTTTCGTGTAAATAATCTTGTAAATAAGTTTCTCAAAGTGCCATTAAACCTGCTTGTACATATTTCACCAACTTCGAAGATTCAATCCTACTTCAACCCCGAGTCTCTGCACGCTACCAAGTGAAGGCCGGGTCGACGTAGCCCCAGCGTCACGACAACTGGTGGCAGCGGTGGGATCTGAATCTACAAGCCCCAACACTGGTGACCAGCGTTGGGATCTGAATCTACAAGCCACAACATCTGATGACTGGAGGTGGGATCTGGATCTACAAGCTACAACATCTGGTGATTCGAGGTGGGATCTGAATCTACAAGCCACTACATCTGGTGATCGGAGGTGGCATCTCAAGCAACAAGCAGGCGCAACAATCGGCCAACAAGAGAGCAGCTCGGAACATCGATCGCATGTGTGGGTGAGTGCTTGGCTTTTCTTCTGATGTGGACCAGGTTCTAGAACAGGGTTAGATTTTAGAACTGGTAAAAAGTGTTGAAACGCCTTTAGGTTTGGTAGTTTGCACTGTTGTTTTGGAAGTAGCCGACACTCGGAGCGATCATGGACCTACAAAAGCTGCAGAAACCGGAACTGTTGCAATTGTGTGAGGAATTGGGAATTGATACAAGAGGTTTGGCACGAAAACCTTTGATTATAAAGGCAATCACAGATTTGGGAGCCGATGATGAGGAGCTCAGTGAAGCATGGAACCTCGTCGCCCAAAAAAAGGAGGAGCAGCTCAGACAGCAGAAAGAGCGGGAAAAAGAGGAAATGAGGCGTGAGCGTGAACTTGAGAGGGAAAAAGAGGAAAGGGAGCGCGAACGTCAGAGGGAAAAAGAGGAAAGGGAGCGCGAACGTCAGAGGGAAAAAGAGGAAAGGGAGCGTGAACTTGAGAGAGAAAAAGAGGAAAGGGAGCACGAACGTGAGAAGCTTGAAAGAGAAGCAAAAAAGCTGGACCAAGAAATTGAGCTCCGGAAATTAGAACTAGAGTTGAGCAAGAGGTCGGGCGATTGTCCCCAGCTAGCGGTACCTCGTCTCAACAAGGAGGCAGATTTCAAGATGTCAAAGTACATGCAGCCATATGTGATATCAGGGGATATCGGTCTGTATCTGGCTAACTTTGAGCGAACCTGCGAAAAACTGTCCTTCCAGCGAGACACTTGGTCTCAGAGATTATTGACGGTTCTGCCCAGCGAGGCAGCGGAGGTTGTCGCGCGGCTAAGCAAGGAGGACGCGGACAACTACGAGAAGGTCAAAGCTTGCCTTCTGAGAAAGTATAGGCTTAGCGCCGAGGCGTTCAGACAACGTTTTCGGAACGCTACTAAGTCCAGGGACGAGAGTTACCCTGAATTCCTATACAATTTAAGAGTTAATTTGGGCGAGTGGCTAAAGAGCACTGATTCCTACAGTGATAGGGACGCTGTAGTCGAGCGAATTCTTTTGGAGCAGTTTTATAGCTGCCTCCCAGAAAAAGAAAGAAATTGGTTACAGGACCGAGGCGACGTTAAGTCGGCAACTGAAGCTGCCGAACTCATTGAGGAGTATGCTTCGCGCCGACAATTCAGCAACCCAGCAGTGGATAGGCCCCGCAATCCCAAGTTCAGTGTAAATAACCGTCAGAAAAGGCACTTTGCTAGATTTGCAAACGAAGAAAGGAAGGCTTCTTCAGGCAAACGCCCTAGAAAGGACGGCAGTGAGAAAAGTGGGGAAGTGACCAATGCGCTGAACACAAAGAATAAGCTTGAGGCTAGGAAGCCGCTCACATGCTTTAGGTGTAATGAGCAGGGTCACATTGCCGTCAACTGCCGGAAAGAAAAGTTTGCTTTCTCGTATGTCAGTGACTGCGATGAAAATATGCAGCTTTTGGAACCCTACCTGCATGACCTAGTAGTCAACGGGAAGCCTTGCAAGGTACTGCGCGATTCGGCCGCAACGATGGATGTTGTCCATCCGGCGTATGTGTCGCCTTCCGACTATACAGGACAGTGTGCATGGATCCGCCAGGTAGTGGAGGAACAGAGTGTGTGCTTGCCAATCGCGAACGTGGTCATCGAGGGCCCTTTCGGCAAGTTAACAACCGAGGCTGCCGTTTCAGGAAAGCTTCCTAAGTGCTATCCGTATTTGTTCTCTAACAAATCGGACATGCTACTGCGAAAGAGGGGCATCCTTTTCGGAGACAGAGTGGTGCAAGCCTTAACACGTTCAAAGGCGCGAGAACTAGCTACACTGCTCATTTCAGAAAAATCAACAGCGGAGGAAACGGCAGTTAAAACAGTGGTAAATGCGGAAAATAGCGGGTCAGAAAAGTTTGAGAGCGAGGCATCTCAGATAAGTCAACTTGAAAGTGAGCTTGATGAGACGCGGAATGAGGACGTTCTTGAGAGTAACATCTTGCCGCCAGTGTCTAGTAATCTCACGAGACTTTTAAGTGGAACCCGAGAGGACTTAGCTATGGAGCAAGCCAATGATCCCAAGAATAAGCTCGAAGTACAGTGGGAAGGACCTGCTAAAGTCGTTGCAGAGCTTTCTGACACTAACTACGCAGTGAAAATCCCCGATAGGCGTAAAGCAGTGCGCATTTATCATTGCAATCTTATGAAGTCTTATGTGCAGAAGGAAGCCGTGGTAAATCTAACGTTAAACCTTCCCGAGGAGATGGGGGATAACTTGATTTGCCTCAGCGGAAAAGGAAGCAACGCTCAGGAGCTTCACAAAAAGACGGAGCAGAGAGGAGAACTAAAGAAATCCCAGCTGTCCGATCTGGGCGAGCTAATAACAGAGTTTGAGGCCTGCTTCGTGGACAGGCCAGGCAGGACTGATTTGACTGAGCACGATATTGAGCTGACTTCAGACGTGCCAGTGCGATCAAGGTGCTACCGATTTTCTCCAAGGCAAAGAGAAATTCTGGATAGGGAAGTAACTCGCATGCTGGAATTGGGAGTAATAAAACCCTCGGAAAGCGATTATGCTTCGCCTATGATCTTAGTAGAAGCTCCAGGTAAAGACCCTAGGCCTGTGGTAGACTACCGAAAGCTAAATTCTCTCACCAGGGATCAAGTGTATCCTATTCCGAATATTGAGGAGAGAGTAGAACAGGTCAGTAGAGCGGCATATGTGACTACGCTGGACCTTACTCGAGGATACTGGCAAGTACCGCTCACTGAACGCGCCAGCAGATACGCGGCTTTCGTCACTCCGACGGGCAGCTACCAGCCAACAATGATGAGTTTCGGGCTCAAAAAATGCTCCATTTTGTTTTTCCCGACTCATGGATAGGGTTTTAAAGGGGTGTGAAACATTCGCAGTGCCTTACTTAGATGACATTGCGGTTTTTTCCGACTCATGGGCGGACCATATGGTACATCTAAGAGCTGTACTGAGCCTTTTGCGTCAAGCTGGACTAACCGTAAAGGCCGAGAAATGTTGCCTGGCAAGGGCGACCGTGGACTACTTGGGTCACAATGTAGGTCAAGGTTTCAGGAAACCCAGCGAGATTAAGATTTCTGCGGTAGCAGACTACCCGCGGCCGAGCACGAAGACGGAAATTCGAGCATTCCTGGGTCTGACGGGAAACTACAATCACTACATCCCTAACTATTCAGCTTTGGCTAGCCCTCTGACCGACGCTCTCCGCAGGACAGAACCGACAAATGTAGTCTGGGACGAACAAAAGGAAGCCTCCTTCGTAAACCTGAAGGCTGTGCTGATTAGCCGTCCGGTATTGCGAGCTCCAGACTATGACCGAGAATTCACGGTCCAGTGTGATGCCAGTGATCGAGGGTTAGGTGCTGTTCTCTGCCAGAGAGATGACGACGGTAATGAGCACCCCGTGCTCTACTTGAGCAGAAAACTGAGTTCTAGAGAGAGGGCTTATTGCGCGTCAGAGAAAGAGTGCGCTTGCATTGTATGGGCCATTCAAAAATTGCAGTGTTATCTTGGAGGGGCCAAATTCACCGTAGAGACGGACCATTGTCCCCTGGCTTGGCTGCAAACTGCGACATCAAAGAACAGTCGCCTTCTTAGGTGGAGCTTGATTTTACAGCAGTACAATTTTGAAATAAGATACAAAAAGGGGAAGTTAAATGGGAATGCGGACGCGCTTAGCCGCTCTTTCTAAGCGGTCCGAGATGTTCCTCACCAAGTATCCAAATTGATAATCAGGTTTTTTTTTTTCGTGCGCTTGTATATGTGTGACTATGTAAAGCAGCACGATTGGTTTTCTAGGAATACGTGGGTCCTGAACGTCTTGAGAGTGGGCTTTTCTCGAACAACAATGGCAGTTTTCTTTTGACCTGGTCTCTTCAGACGGGAGCCGAGTGCTTGCTTCGACATGTGGTTGAGTTTCAGACAGCTCGAGCAATTTGGCCTACAACAATCAAGACAACGCGACAAGCAACAGCGAGCTTCAAGCGTTCACGTGCAGGCCATTAAGTCGTCTCTTCATGCAGCAGCTGGGACTGCTGCCCTCCGAGTCTCTTCTGGCGGGGGAGGAGGCTGTTACGACCAAGCATCCGCATTTGCGCGCTCTATTGTTCGCCTGTGGGCATGGATAAGTTTTGTGAATATGTGGTGATGGTCCAATGGCTCTAAGTGAGCCTGTTTCCAGGAATCCTGTTTTGTAAGCATGTTTTGCTTTGTGGACAACCTGCAAATGCCAAATTGACCTTGTCAAGAGAACGTCTGGAAAAACACAAAGAAACGTCCCCCTGCGGGAAATAGCAGGAAGTGCTTTCTTTCTTTTGTTCACCCTTCCAGTCGAGAAGTGCTATCCTCCAGTGATGAATGCCTCCTATCCAAAGGAGACGACAGAGTGACATTTCCGCTGACGGGCAGGACAAGAAAGGAGCATGACTCATACGGCCATTAAGTGATTTCCCGGGAATGCAGGAAAGATTTGCAATTGTCGAAAACGGACAATGCTGGGAGCGGATGCGGCGCCACGTGCACTCGGGTTTCTGAGAAGTAAAACCACTTGTCAGAACCAGCCTGTGGTTTCTTTGCTGAAGAATAGAAATGTACCTCCTCTCCTCGCCGTTCCCAAGCTTTTCCCGCCAACAAGTGATCACGCCCAACGAATGAATGCCGGACCAGTCAGTGCTTCAGACCATCAGTGCAGTGATGTGTTCGATTGGATGCCGATACCTGAGGGGCGTGCCCTGGATTTGGTTGGTCAGCATCTTCAGAGAGGGGCTGGACATAGGGGGGTTTTAAGGACGCTGCAGAGCACGAAATGTCGCTCTGGGCCCTGGGTAAACGGCTCATCCAGTCGCTTCTCGCTATGAACTCTTAACGCTTGCCATTTTGCTGATGTACCCTTCTTTTTCGTGTAAATAATCTTGTAAATAAGTTTCTCAAAGTGCCATTAAACCTGCTTGTACATATTTCACCAACTTCGAAGATTCAATCCTACTTCAACCCCGAGTCTCTGCACGCTACCAAGTGAAGGCCGGGTCGACGTAGCCCCAGCGTCACGACAATAGTCCATTCACGGGACCATCCTGCTGTAGCCAGTGGCGCTTGTCTGCTGAGCGAAGTTTTTGCTTTTATTCAAGACTGCAGTTACAGGGAAAATTACGAAAACAACTCGGCAGATTAACATGATAATAATTTTAAAAGGGCCTAATTAGATCATTGTATGCCTAAGAAATGGTTTATGGTTCCCAGAGCGACTGTGACTTTGAGAGACGCCGTAGTGGAAGACTCCAGAAATTCCGACCGCCTGGAGTTCTTTCGCACAGCACACGGGCGCCTTGCTTTTCGTCGCCACCGAAAAGTGGGCGCCGACACCGAGATTTGATCCCGTCACGAGAAATCACCTTATTCAACACGCAGTTCACAAATTTGCGCGACGATTGTATATGGGTGAATCACCGTTGGTACAGAAGCACGATACTCGCAACTCTTCTGCTGAAGGCTCTGCGAAACTGCTACCCCCGTTCTGCAATCAATTTCTGACCGATTGCAATGTTGTCGATTGACCGGCAAGGCAGGGCGTGAAGTATTCATATAATGACTTGCCCAAAAGCTCTTAATTCTTGCCCTGAAATACATAGTTGTACATGGTGTATAGCTTTCTTTGAGAACTGTGAGCTTATTCTGTGAGAAACAAGAACACATGCACTTCAGGCTACCGTCATGATTGCCGCACTACTCCGAAGTACAGCATGTACCGAGTGGAAAGTTTTCAATGCCGCATATGATCGCTCTTCCATGAACACAGACGTATAAAGTAATAAAGTTGAATGGGAACAGAACCGAGATGTCAATGCGAGGCATAGTAACCAGACGGAGAAGAAAAATGCGGACTAGGGCGTGACGTAAAACATAGAGGGAGGTGAACAGGGCTTACTTCGCAGTTCGTTCGTGTAGCTCGGTTGACGTAGTCGCCAGCATCGTTTTTTTTTTTTTCATATTTACTAAAGCCGCATTGCATCGATGTGGTTTACTTTTTGCCATGCAGGACATCTGCCGTGTTGGTGGTATACCTGCTGATTGATGCATTGATTTTGTTACGTTCCTGAGACGGTGTATTCATTTAGTAATTTAGTATCTTTTGTTTTTTCATGTGCAGTCCCGGCCATAAAATTATGGAGTATTTATACAGGCTTGGTCAAAAGCCTTTGCGCCAAAGGATTTTCATCTCAGCTGCAAAATGGAGCCGTCACGGCAGCATTAAAAAGCACAGGGCCTTGAAATGTGATGAGATCGCACTGCTTCATATTGCGATAAGAAACCATCTCCTAGCATTTAGTGCCCTTTGCTCTTTAATGTTGTCGTGATGTGACGAAAAGCGACTGCTTTGAAGACTTTTAACCAAAACTCCATTGCACATATTTATCCCGTGCCTTTGGTGCGCTTTTTCGCGTATGGATGCAGGAAATCCACAACTTGTTGTGGATTTGCTCGGCTCTGAAGCCAACAAGAATTCGGCGCGTAGCAGCACGCCTTCCGCAGAATAGTCAATACTCTTATATTGCGTGGATGCACGCGGGCCTCATCACCGCTTCCTCTTTGACAACATTTGCTTGGCTAACCTTTCCTAATTTATTTACCAACCCCGTCTTTTTCTTTATTTCTTCATTCTATTTATGGTTTGAGGCAATAGTCAGCGTTATTGAAACAGCTCGAGAAACCATCAAATGTTCTCGACGTATCATACGAAAAAATGCAAAACACTGAAGCGTGTTTCGTACTCATTTAAATGCATGTTGTATACCCACTCTTCTGCTCAAATATATCCCGCGTCTGGAGTGTTTGATGAATACATTGAAAATTATGCCTTAAAATGCCAACGACAATAAAGTGGAGAACGAAAGGGGAATTTCGCAGTATATGATGCGTATATAGAAAGGTCGCATAAACCTTTTTTTCTTTCTGACCAACCTATGCGGGCTATCAGGAAGTTTCGCCGATGTAAATTCTTGGTGTACACAGGGCCTTGCGAAAGAAAGAACGTAGGCTATTCTTGGCCCATTGTCCGGGTGCGATTATTTCACGGCATCCAGAGTGCAATAGCTCGCAGAAGGGGAAGGAGGGGGGGGGGGGGGGGGGGGGGGCTTGTTAAGATATGCACACAAAAGACAGCCGCGCTGAAACAAAGGAAAGCCAGTGCAAGAGCAATTTTTGTATTTTGATTACTGTACAAAATAAGTTGCGGAAATTAGTGGCGCCAACCATGCTTATTGTAGAAAGAACTGTTTCTGGTGAACACTCTCAAGGTTAATTATGTTATATTCAAAACGAAAACATTCGAAACCAGGGGTAGAGATTGGCGCCGCCAAAGCCCACCTGTTCAATCACTACACATGACAGAAGGTCGCGAGTTTGGCTTCCAGAGGCGTATAGTTGTATTTTCTTCTGCTTTCTATGAAATTTTTATTCTATATAAACAACTGCATGACCCTAATGAAGAGCAATACGAAAAATTGCTCGGGCTTAAGCATGGATTGCAGCTATAGTGACAGAGAGAAAGCTGTGAGTGCTGCAGCGATAGCCTCTGTAACATCACCTTTTCAATCGGCGTTCTTTTTTTTTTTTTCACAATTTTTCTTGAAGTTAGGTTTCAGGGAAAGAAAACGACACCTTATACTTTTGGGTGGACACCACAGGAAGACGGACACCAGATCAAGGTAGGTCGATGTCATGTTTTTCCACTGCGCACTGTTTGTTCGGCGCAGCGAGGCTGCGGAGTCGGCGGCAGCAGCGGCGCGGGTGCAACTCTGACGTCATGCGTGGTGCAACTGTTGCTCGACGCATGCGCAGTACCGGCTTCAGCTCCGCACGTCGACCTTGGCTTTACACGACGTAGTGAAGCTTTCGATTCAAAATTACATTCATTTATGCGTTGGATTCTGCCTTCTTTTGCAAGAATGCAGGCAATATATTAGGTCATTTGCGAAACCGTTGGCTCATACATGATGTCATTATACTATGATGTGATCATGGGAAGTCATTTGCAGCTTTATTACGCAACGCGGCTGTCCCTGTTACGTAAGAACAGCTGCGCCAGTTTTGTTCACAGGGGCGGATGCGCTCTGGTGGGATAATACTGTAGATGACAGAATACTCGGGCCCGCTGATCAAGGAACCGCGCCCTGCAGGTGTAATTCCGGCGCCGACGAGAGCACCTATACTTCAGAGGTGCAGCCTCCCGCGAGGTTTGCTCGCGGGGAACTGCGCCACGGCTTTCAGCGGGCAGCTCGAAAGCTTTCTCGTGTTATGCTCCGGTCGCTATTGGTGCACATTCAAGTAAAAAAAAGTGTGGTGTGCACTGTGTTGTGGCATGGCCGATGCAGCGGCAGTGGCTACAACCACAGCCGGACTTGAGTCCGGCCGTGGTTGTAGTGTGCGACATCTATTACAAGAAATCTCCTTGCAGTTTTTTTTTTTTGTTTTTTTTTTGTCATTTTTTTACCACACAAGTATTTGCGTGAGAGTGCGGTTAGTGAAGCCATATTATTGCTTCACTGCCCCTCCGTGATTAAACGAATTAATGTGTAAAATCATTGACGGAAAGGTTACTTTTTTGAATGGATTACGATGCACTGAGCAAATGGAGGGAGGTTATAGAAACTACAGAAACCTCTCAATGAAGTAAATTATTCGAAAACAAATCGCTTACTACCATCACGACTAAACATCCTCGCCTTTCTTTCCCATTCAAAAAAGAGCTTGGACCGCTTGCCAGTAATTGAAGGCAGTAAATGTGAGCCTGTTTATCAACGCGTTTGTTTCCGCGTTAGTGAAAGGACACCTGGCGTCTCCATAAAACGTCATCACATGGCTGAGATCAACTCCTTTCGCGTGCACTGAAAAGTAAGAGACGGCGTTGACGACAGTAAACAATCACGAACGATTTTCTTCCTGAGCTGATGAGACCTCACACTAATAACAATTAATAATAAATGACAAAGCCATCTTATCGTTTGGCAGGTGAACCTAGGGCAGCGTTGGACTCGTTTTGTGCCAAGAAGGGGCCTCTATGCTAAATAAATCTGAGCAGCATGAGTTCTACACTCTCCGCTACTCGTATTTCTTGTCGTTGCTGTTAATTTTTTTTCTTTTTTTTTCACCACGCATATACAAGCGCGACAAGAAATCCAAACAGCGGAGCATGAAAGCTATCCGAATTTGTTTTTTTCGGCCCTGTACGTCAGTTATTCCTGTACACAGGGGCACGAGAGCTAATTAGACATATATATCAACCTTCATAATGTTAAGAAAGCACGTTTATTAACGCGGCTAGGATACGACATTTACTTCTTGGTGACGTCTTGAAGCAGAGCGCCTGTATAGGCGTCCGACTGCCTCAGTGTCACCAGGGAAGTTGCTAAACGTAACACAGTCCGAATTCGTTATTCGGGTCTTGCACCCCGAAATGCATGCAGCACAAGTCAGCTCAAGAGTCTCGCTTATTTCCTCCTTTGCAGAACCACGCGGTTAGCGTAAGCGGAGGAATACACTCATAGCTGGCCAGACGCTTTGGCAGCTCTGTCTGGTTAAATAAGCCTAGGCATAAGGGGTCGTTCGAAACTGATCGGGCGGTCTAAACATCAAAGTGACTATGGCGGGTGTCGTTATTCGCGGCACCGAAATGAGCAGAGTTCTGCAACAGCCGCAGCGGCTGTTTCTGCAAGATTAGCTCAATTTCAGTATTAAGGCGAAAGCCTTTAATGGCTCATGCTGTCGTGGACAAAATGTTTCCGGCTTTTGCAGCGGCTCTGATTGGCCAAAGCGGGATGACGTCAAAGAGGTCTCGACCAATCATAGAGCACCACCACCTTATATGGCCATATGTCAGTCAATGTTCAATTACTAATAAATAATTAATGAATTAATAAATTAATTACTAATTTATGCCTAATAAGTATTTCATTAACAAATAATGATTATTCACTAAATGATCCATTAAGTAATTACTTGTTTAGTGATTGCTTATTTCTTAATCAATAATTAATTATTTGATTAATCAATTACTAACCAGTGCCAGTTGCATAGCAGAATGCGGCCCTCAGGCTTTCGCCTTTCAGTACTTTAGCCACTGAAGTCCCTCGTAATGTTTTCTTTGTGAGCCAAGATCATATCAGAGCCAGCACCTAAGCCAAATCCTTGGATGTACCCAGAGCCTGACAACCGAAAACGGTTTATTATGAAAATATATACATTCACATCAGCTTCCAAACAGCTTTGATCTTGTGTACATAACAACACTCGTGTTATTGTCCGCGAATGACAGTAACTATATACTGCGCGGTCACTTCGTCATCCAGCCAGCATCTGACTTGAAAAATCAGTACGCGATCACTGTTTCTACAAAGTCACAGCTAACGCGTTTGGCTATTTTCAGTTTAACGCACAGTTTACCTTGGCTTTTTTTGTTCAACGCTAGCACTTATGAAGAAGAATTAACGCACGCTGGAAGGGAAAACCTTTCGCCCGCGAAACTTTTGAGTATTGATGGCGCCTAGGGATAAGCACCAATGTATACATATGCGGTCGATTGCTTTTCTGTCTGGAGAGAACTGTGCCGCGCAGCGCATGCGAACAAAAACTAAATTAATTCACGTTGTCGCTCTTTGCTGCCGTACGGGTGACAGATAGGTCAATGTGCATAGTCCTCACGGCAGCAGCATCTGTTCGGCCATCCCACGTGTCAGGTATTGCTTGAGCTTTGCTCGCAGTTACTCGTGAGAAACTTGAGAGAAAGCCTAGTGTCCGCCAAAAACATCGCGTCAACAGATGACTCGCAGGTGTCGATGTCATGGCGCTGGTAGATTTGTTTAAAGCTTCTCGTCGTCGTATTGAAGCTAAAACTGCATGCCAGTCACGTTTTCACAGAACCCGCTTATCACTTCTTGAGCTTGTGCGGTGCGAAAATAGATTTAATTCTGTTTGCCACTCTCTCCAGCATTGAAGGCTTCATTACGAGCTTTCCGTCAGGCCCGAGCGAGTGGTAGTGCAGGAAGATGTAGTCAAGCAGGTCTTGGAACACATAGGGAAACCACAGGAACACCACCACAAGGAACCAACGAACGAAGCCGTCGCAGCGGTACATCTGCCTCGGGTGACGCGAGCACACCGCCTTCTCCATAGTATCTACGACTTCGTCGACGTTTTCGCGGGCGAAAAATGCCATTGTGTCCACAGAGATGTGAGCCATCTCGGTGACGTAATCGTCACCGTAGGCATCCTTCACCTCCTGGGGAAGGTTGCTTTCGTGATACTTCTTGATGATCGCCTCTGGCTTCGGGAGAATAGCGGTTCTGGTTGGGGAAAGAAATGGATTCAAAGTTAATGCACTGTCCTAGTAAAAGCGATCACTAAATGCATATAGCGTAGAATAGGGCTGTGTGTTAGTTTATATGATATCTCTGCTGAAATGCTGCGTAGCTTTGCACAGGACAGCGCACGAGGAAAAAAATGCAAACGTATGCAGCTAATCTGTTTATGTCACAGCCTACTTTAGTGCGCCGGATAAAACAAGAGGTCGTATGCCGTAACAACGCAAGGTAAAAGCACGACCACGAGGGATGGTGACCAACTTCCTTTTTGATACTTCACTGTACATTCCGATCTGCCTCCCTGGTATTGTGAAAACATTTATTTCAGGAAGATATATGAAGCGCTAACGAAGGCTGTGGTGTCGGCATAGTCGCTTCTATAGTAGCTTCTAGGTTTCTGCGCTTTTCTTCTCACAATACCGTGTCTAATAGTGATCCACGCATAGTCGCAAAGCGGTTCGCCTCCATTGAAACGCGGCCGCCGTGGCAGGGATCGAACGCTAATGTTCAGTAGTCGAGCGCATTAACCACTGAGCCACTGCGTGGCAGGGCGGAATCAATAATATGTCACATACAATTTAAATCACGTTCATTCAGGGGTTTCCTCAAATCTAGTGTAATGATGTTAGCCAACACGACGCGACCAAGTCCAACTAAACCGACTCTCCATATCATCGTATGCAAAACTCAAACGCCTATTAATAATTTCACGATTATTACGTGGATAATGTGAACAAGTGTATTTAAAGCACGTGAAATGCGCAGAAAGTACGAGACGCTAATCAATTTGGCCACTTCGAAATGTTATTTTTGGGAACGAATTGACGATGTTCATGAGAGAGAGAGAGAGAAATGTTGCAAACCTTTCAGAAACTGCTTTAGTTTACAGAATTTGTGCAGTGGATTTTTCAAGCGCTCAAAGACGGGCGAGGCGTATAAACCGGCTTCGAGCCTTCTAAGTAACACAGGAAGAATGTCTGCTTACTTGTAATACGTGGGCTCCACGATACAGACTGAAATTCCCCATTTCATCATCTCTCGGCGCAGTCCGTCGCCCAAGGCTATCACAGCGTGTTTGGTCATACTGTATACGTTGTTCCAAGTAGCCGTTGCAAGACCTGCGAAGATACGGGTGAATCCCTGCAATGCTAATTTCGGCACACAGCCTGGCTCCGAGAGACACTAGACCGCTGTTAAGAAAAGTAGCTCGCTTCCATCTCCCGCGTAGCATGCTGGCACCAGCTTATAATAGTTTAAGCATCCTACAAAACAAATTCCTGCTGGTATAGCTGGCGCGTGACAGTACGACGGGCAATGCGCGCCTGCCGTATTCTGGAATCATTCCCTTAATTTCTTTTTTTTTTTAAATCAATTTAGGCATGCCAGCTGCGACGCCAAACTTAGCATGTCGGCTTAGGAGCTCCGCAACCAGAGATGTGCACTTCGCTTTATATAAGTCTTAGTCTTTTGCAGCGGTGGCCTGAGGTTCAACTGAAAACACTCCCACCATCCGCCGGCTGATGACTGAGAGAGGAAGACAATACTGTACGCTAGTATTTCCAATAACTGCGGCTACTGCCGCTGGTAGAATGTGTCAGCACGGACGTTTCGCTTTTGCCTTTCGATATTTCTGCTTCGTTTCCTTTTCCTCTCATAAAAGCGCCAAATATCGAACCGCAAAACCGCTGCATAGACGAGCTGTTGATGTCGTGGAGTTGACTGAAACAGCGGTGCTTTGAGAACTGCTTGGCTCTCCTACGGTTGATTTTTCGAAACGTGCACGATATCTGGATCGGGCGCCAGGAGAGCCACATATCTGCAGAGCCACACCTGCGTAGCTGGCCATGAGCACTATGCGCCCTTTGGAGAGCCGCAGCAGCGGCAGGAAGGCCTGGACAGTGCGCACGCAGCCGTACACGTTGATGTCGAAGTGGTGCTGGATCTCGGCCATGCTCCACCACTCCAGCTCCATGGAGCCGAAAACGCCGGCATTGGCCACCACTGCCCACAGACCTGCGCACGAGACCATCGCGCGTCCTTGAATGGCCAGCCGGCTAAAAGCGCCGTTGGCCGTGGTGCATTTTCAGAAAGAACGCCCACGGCGCAAGTAGATGCAGATGTCATCGGGTAACTGCAGTCGCGTCGCGTTAGTATGTGAGCTAAGAATTGTTGGCTTTCGGGTTAACGCATTTAACAGTACAAAGGGAGGGACGGACACTGCGAGCGCTGTCAACTGGTGGAGGCTTGGAACAAAACAAAAACACAGGGCACGTGCACGAGACCTGAAAAGCCTAGCTTGGCTACTGGCCACTTGCTTCAGGCAGCACTGGATATACCCCACTTCACCATATAGGTAGGGGAACGGAAACAGGCTCCTCGGGGATCGGGGCGCAAGGAGATGCCATTTTTTCGATTAACATCAGCAAAAATAGACCAGGGACCTCCATAAGTCTACCATATTATCAGGAGATGTTTGTTTAGTTAAGAGATTTCAAAAGTGTAAACGTTCTTTTAAGGCGAAAGCTAACCAATCCCTGCGTAAGTTCGCTAAGTTAACATGTACTTCCTTTTTGAGTTTGCAACGCACTCTGGCCAGTCCCCAACTGATAGGTACGTGCAGTTTCAAGAGAGGCCAACAGCAATAACAGCAAGGAGCCACTGTACGACCCCTCTGCATTGGTTACAGTGATTCCGAAACGACTGCATAACGACACTACCACTGGCCTGCCACATCTGGCTTCGAGAGAGATCAGTTGAGTTCTCTGTGCATCGTTTGGCGTTACAAACAGTGTCAGTTTCTGCGTGACTTCCTGAGACTAGGCCAGTAACTATATTCGGACGCTGCACAGCAGCGAGACGTGCCATTTGTATACTCACTGGTGAGGGCGGCCTTCTTTTCAGATTGTGGACGAAATCTTACCATTGCCGTCAAGGTGTCGACGCACGTAGTCCACGGCCCGGCGGAAGTCCTCATCCTTGGTCACGTTCAATGGCACCACATGCAGTTTGGTGGACGCATTTAGCTGCAAGTTCTTGGCGCCCTCGCCTTGCGGGAACAGACAACCGGCGAACACCTGCAAGGAAGTCGAAAGAATGATTCTCGAAGAACTGAGCACCCACAGCGGGAAAAGGGCTTAGGAGCGCCCGCGAATGACTGTCGTATTTCAGCGCTGCAAACAATGACAAAGCGTTGAGAAACAGGGTGCGGCTGAAAAGTTTGAACCCACGCTCGGACATGATGGGTACTCCCCTGATGGGGCTGGGACATGTCGGTCACCGCAGCTTGCGGCGGGGGTTAGCCTGCCACCGAATTTTTATCTGTTGTAGGTCGTCATTGCACCCGCCACCGCTTTGGTGGTGGACTACGGCTGTTGTTGTGGCGCGCGTCTTTCTCTCCCTCTTCCTTTTCTTTCTTCTCTATTTTCTCTTCTGTCTGCACTAGGCAGCGGAGGGAGGTGGCTCAGCTGCAGAGCCAGTAGCAGGTCCGTGCATTTTCTTTTCCTTCTTCCTACAGCCACAACATTTATCAGGGACATTTTGCCTCTGTATTCCATTGTCTCCTGGAGATCAGCAGCGCAATCCTTGCACTGCCTCGAGAACTGGGGGCGCTTCCTCAAATGCGTTTGCAGCGCACCTGTGGGGCCACGGCACACAGCCGTGAAGCACTAAAGACTCTGCCCAATTTACTCGGAACCTGTTTAATAACCTGCGCTGGCAATAAGTAGAACCCTTGAACTGAGACCACCTCATAAAAAGTAAGCAGGTAACGTCCAGCAAGATGCTACGGTTGCACATAAGTCACCCGCCACATCATAAATATATTAAATGGTACAACTGAGCGTGCCCCGCCGGGGTGGTGCAGTGGTAAGACGCCCGACTACTGTGCCGGAGTACCCGGGTTCGAACCCGACGTCGGCGGCTGCGTTTCAATGGAGGCGAAACGAAGAGGCGTCCGTGTGCTGTGCGATGTCAGCGCACGTTAAAGATCCCCAGGTGGTCGAAACTACTCCGTAGCCCTCCACTACGGCTCCTCTTTCTCTATTTCCACTTTCCCACCTTCCTTCCCTTACGGCGCGGTTAAGGTGTCCACAGAAAACAAGTGAGACAGTTACTGCGCCTATGAACCGATTATTATTATTATTACAACTGAGTGAGTACATTCACAGGCAGCCTCCGGGACCTATTGAGAGACGAGAGGCACCATAATTTCTGGTATTTGTTTTCTGTATCGTATATTTCAGAGTTACGAATAGTCAACACAGGGGTGATGAGGACGCAGCAATGCGAGGCAATACTAAATATCTTCTTCGGACTACTCTGACTGTGCCGGACGGGTCTCCAAACTCCGTGCCGTCAGTCCTTCCGCTGCCGCAGTATAGTGGCGTCGGCGCCTACGTACGCCGCTCATGTTTTCCTGGTGTTCACAGTGATCATTTCTGCCACCACCGCGGACCCCGGCATCCTGCCTCTTGCGCTGTGGCCTTAATCGCATTGGGTTTTCTAACGTCCTGAAAACTCTTGTCCACGGCAGCCGAAATACAAGCAGCTAAAGCAACGAAGCCCTTATCCTTGTCCCTAAGCGTCCACGTGGTACGCGTCTTTGGCTTTCGCCTACTGTGCCATAGCGCACGCAAACAAAAAAGAACACGGATGGATAGACACACCACAAGGCAATTACTTCGACTATTATTATTGATGCGCGCTGCGCCCATGTTTATACAAATCAGCGTTTGCGTCCGTCATAACCGATGTCGTTCTGGTACCTATAAACAAAACTAATTAGAAAATGAGTGGAGGTGCAGGGAAGAACGCAGCAACGTAGAGGCTGTATGTCACATTCACCGTAAACTGCGGCGACGGCCGTGCACCGCTCTGGTTTCGTCTCCCACAAAGGGCATCGCACTGCTCGCTCCGGCAGCTTTACTCGGCGAGACAGACGCCTGTATACATTCTCGCATGTGGCACTCAAAACCATTTGCGCAGTGAAACAAAGATTCTGCAGAGCGAGGTGCACTTGTGCAGTACACATATCGTGGAACGGCATTTACGCAAAGCTCGGGCGTTTATGTAAGCTATGGCGTTCTCATGTTGCACTGGCCTCACGAGGCCGCATACCTGGAAGCCAAGCCTATCGAGGCGCAGCGCGAGTCGGTGGCCGAAGCCGGAGTCGCAGCCGGTGATGAGCACAGCCTTTCCGGCGGGCGAGACGCCGGCATCCGGCAGAAGACTGTTGAGGAAGTAGCCCAATGTGAAAAAGCACAGCATGATCATCCCGATGGCGCATGACACGGTCACCAGGGGAGTCCAGAGCGCAGGCACCAGGCTCAGCGTCACGTAGGCCACCGTCGGAGCCAGAAAGTACACGCTCAGCTCGCGGTAGAAGTCCTCCTGCAACCGCCGCATTATAAATTCAATGACAGACCTCATTTCAGTGCGAGGGATTCGAAGATTAACAAGATGATGCATGTGCACGTCACACAACTGTCAGTGCATGGCTATCTAGGAAAGAAGTAATCAGGACAAGAAGGTCGGAAGACGCCAAGAGACTGCTGATTTGCTGAATTGTTATGGAGCTGCATGCGTAAAATGTTGTTTTGAAAGTGAATTGACATAGCGGCGTTAACGGCACGCGGTCAATTGGTTGACAATAGAGCTATTTTGACTCCCTTCCTTGCTTAATTAACAAAAAGAGCAAAACAAAAACGTACCCAACAACGCACGACAGACCAGCAAGCCTTTACGTCAAGCACGTCGTTACAGTGAGGACGCATTAGAAGTCGCATCACAGAAAGAAAAAAAAAAGCTGGAGTGGTTAGTCGTAAGATTCGCTGATTGGTCGAGACCGGGCTGATTAGCCATGAAATTCGTTTAACTGGTCATGATCCGGCGTCGTTATTCACAAGATTCGCTTGCTGGTCCATGCAGTGATGATATTACAAGGTGATGGGATGTCATAACTTTCTTCACTACAGTACTAAAGTCATCAGCTTAGTTTAAATAAATACTAAAATAATGTAAAAATATTTTACGGCCGCAGCAGGGTTCTAAACCGAAGCGACGAATACAAATCAGTTTCGCCGGCCGCAGCTTTAGAGCAAAACGCCATCGCCACTTTTTTTTTTTCAGCAACATGGGGTTTATAACAGTGGAGGGAGGTTTTATGCACATGAACTTAATACAAACGATATTGCAAGCGCAGTCAAATCAACGCAACTGCAAAAAGATTGGGTGGACACTCAGCCTTTTCCTTAAAGGTAAACGCGATGGCGCTTAAAGGCAGCCTTTTTATTCCTCGAACTTTTTCTATATTTTAGGTATGTTTTGGGGAATAGGAAGACGCAGTATCTGTCTGAATTTTCAATGGACATCTACGTTTAATTTGTACATTCGTTTACAGGGAAGAAAAGGCGCACTGTCAGAGTCGTCCGCGAACACCTCAACCGCGCTAAAGAACACAGCCTCAACTATAGACCTCCGTTTCTCCTACCACGATCTAAACTCTTCCGACAAAACTCGAGCCGCAACTGGGGTATGGCGGCGACTCTTCGACCGAAATAGCTGCATAAGCTATTGCGTATACATAGTCCAGTACGTTAGTGAATGTAAGAGCGTAGAATTTAAATCATTTTACAAACCGCTTCACTGACACTGAAAATCGGGACTTAGGCGAGAAACGAGCCCCGCCGGGGTGGTACAGTGGTAAGACGCCCGACTACTGTGCCGGAGTTCCCGGGTTCGAACCCGACCGCGGCGGCTGCGTTTCGATGGAGGCGAAACGAAGAGGCGTCGTGTGCTGTGCGATGTCAGAGGGCGCTGCGAGCAGTCGGGAAGGACGGCCGTGTGTTACATCGGCTCCGCCGAATTTATGCTCCTTTCCCGGACAAGGATTTCCAAAGCGCTTCAAAAGCAGCAGGACTTGTTCCCGGGCACTTCAGAACAACGAGGAGACCACCGTTTCTCAGGTGGGACCATTTTCAACGAGGATTTCAAGTTCAAGCGGATCGAGCGAGTAGCTAAGCCTAACAGATAGGCCTCGAGTCAGCTGCCCGCCGCGGCTCCGCGGGCAAACTCTGCCGCAAATCATGACAACCTTGACGGGGTACGACCCGGATGGAATGCGTATCGTCACCATTCCGCAGGCGAAAACGCCAGTTTTCGACAAAGTAACAGAAGCCAACATCCAACGCAAGATAGAAGAGTGGGAACGCGCATCAGCCCGTAACAACCGCTCGGCACGGCAGAAAGGACGAACGCCAGATGGCCACTTCACCGCCGCAGCTGATACGCCGCTGCAGGAGACGCCACGCACGCAAGTCAAGCGTTGGAAGCCTCCTCCGCAGCCGCGTCTCGACAAGCAAGATGCAGTCATCATAATCAAACCTAGAGGAACGCTGGATCTCAGCAAATTCAGGGGAAGCAACACTCTCGGAAGCTCCTTGCACATGGCAGCAGGCATTAATAACACATCAGCAGCGCTCAGCGTTTGGCCCATTTGGGAACAAAACATCATCGTCGTCGGCGTACGAGATGCCGAAATAATCAGAAAGATCCTCGCAATTCAAGAACTTAAACTAGGGGACACAGCACACGCAGTGTACTCCTACCTCCGGCCTTCTGACGACACATGTAAAGGAGTAATACAGGTGGACCCTAGGGTTTCCAACGGAGACATCACGGAAGCGCTTCGCTCCCCGGACGCACCAGTGGTGAGCGTGAGAAAACTAGGTTCCTCCAACAAAGCGGCCGTCACTTTCGAAGGAAGAAAGGTCCCTTTTCACGTCTTTTACTACGGAGAGGCGCTTCCCGTGCGCCTGTACAAGAAAACAACACCAGCCTGTTTGCTGTGCGGGAAACTTGGACACCGGGCGGATGTCTGCCCTTGCCCTGCGCAGTCACGATGTCCGCAGTGTGGCCAGGACGACATTCAAGAAGCCCATGACTGCCAACCCAAGTGCACAGTGTGCGAAGGCCCACATCCCATGGGGTCGAATCAATGCAAGTTCAAGTACCGAACATCACAACCAGCCAAATCCAAGACAGGTCAAGACAGTCACCAGTCCAGGGCCAAGTTTCGGGACCGGTCCAGCCGCAGAGGCACATCTAACAGCGGGGACCGACTGACCCAACGGGCCCAGTCCAACAGCAGCAACTCAGGACCACGCGGCTCCCGGTCATCAAGCAAAGGACGTGGCACTAGCGACAAGGCGTCGCACCCCACCGGCAGTCGTCCAGCTGAGAAAACAACAGGACCCCATTACAAGGACCAGCGCAACGACGGCAAGGTGAGCTGGGCAGATGTAGCTGCCTCCTCCCCCGAAGCGTTGGCTTACAAACAACTTAAAGCAGAGATCGAGAAACTAAAATCAGAAAATAGGAAATTAAAAGAGCAATTAGGCGTCGCAGCCAACCCGAAGAACACATTACCTCCATTGACACAACAGGCATGTCCGATGGAGGAGGACAAGGAAGAGGTACACCCTCCGTACCCACAGGAGCTAAATACTAGCACTATCGACAGGCAAACTGCACTAGAGACGCCACAGCAGGCGCCAATGCCGCAGGTACCACAACCGCAGGCAGCAGCACCGCAGGCACCCATGCCGCAATTTATTGAGAACACCGAAACACAGGACCGCATTACCCGCTTGGAAAACACAGTCCAAGATCTCATGGCCAATAAATTACAAATTATGATCGAGACGACAATCAAAAGCATGTTAGAATCAGTCATCAAGCCCATGATGGAAAAACTTGAACCAGTTCTAATCAGGATGCAAGCGCAGGAGATTAGAATTGACCGAAAAATTCAGGAATATTCGGATGTTTCTCACAACAAGGGCACAAAACTACAGGGCAAAATGGGAAATCGTCGCCTAGTCATCCCTGAACTTGATAAAGAACCTGAAGATCCACCACAGGATCCGACACACATTTCTAATCCTCAACATGGCGCCACAACCAAGACCTAAACTCACCATCCTACAATGGAACTGCAGGGGACTAAAGCGCAAGAGGGAAACATTACAACAATACATAGACTCTTATTCTCATGCGCCGCAAATAATAGCCCTGCAAGAAGTAAATATGGAGGCTAAGATCAGAGGATACTCAACACATCAAACAAACCCCTCGACATGTATTTTGGTCCACAAATCATGCACAGCAACCACTGTAGACCTTGACCTACACAGCGACATTGAATATACCTTCATAAAGTTGCTACCACAACACCGTAACAGCAAGGGCACCTATATACTCAATATATATAGTCGCCCCAAACAGCGCCGCGCAGCCTTTGACGCTATCTTTATCAAAGCACTAAGAGAAGCTCACACAGCTCCCCTAGCTATAGTCGGCGACTTTAACGCTTCTAGCCCATTATGGGGATATCCAAAGGAAGACACTAAAGGCAGGAAACTAGCTTCCGCCATCGCTGACATGGCACTCACCTTACTTACTGACCCGCAGCATCCGACTCGAGTCGGTACCAGCATAACTCGGGATACCTCCCCCGACCTGACGCTCGTCCGCAACGCCCGCAACTATGAGTGGCTCAATACGGGAGAGACCTTAGGCAGCGATCACTACATGCTGCAGACCATCTTTGAAAGCAACAAGCACAGCAAACCTCGTGGGCAAGCCAGAATGACAGACTGGGAGAAATTCAGGAAGGATACTAAACTAGTTACATCGGAACAAATAACTAGTTACGAAGAGTGGGCGGCATCTATTCTCGACCTTAAAGAAAACCTCACAAAAACCCTTGCCACCACGGAGGACCACCCAGCTGTTGACAACCATCTTCTACACCTTTGGGAAGCTAGGCGTAGTCTCATAAAACGGTGGAAGAAACAAAGGCACAATCGAAAACTCAGAATTCGAATAGCGAAGCTAACTACTCAAGCAGACCAATACGCATGGGACCTCGCTCGCACCAATTGGCTAAAAAGGTGCGAATCCCTCAAAGGTCGCCTAGACAGCAAGACTACGTGGAACCTTCTCCGATGCCTAATTGATCCACCGAAATCGAAGAGTGAACAACGTAGAAATTTGCATCGAGCCTTACACAACTTTCAAGGCACGGATGATGAACTCATGGATGAACTCACGCGTCGCTATATCTGCACTTCGAGAGACGCAGAACCCTCAAATCCAGAATACCGGGGGGAACCGAACGAAGACCTAGATAAAGACTTCACTTTAGAAGAAATCATAGCAGCACTAGCAGATATGCGCCGAGGTACAGCCCCGGGACAAGACAAAATTACGGTCGGACTTCTAACCAACCTCGGCACGGAGGCACTGCAGCAACTTACGGATTACGTTAACGAATGCTGGCGCATCGGCACCATTCCACAGGCATGGAAAACAGCCAATGTACACTTTATCCCCAAACCCGGCAAGAAAATCAGCATTGAAAACCTACGCCCCATATCCCTCACGTCGTGCGCAGGCAAACTCATGGAAAAGGCAGTCCACGCACGTCTCTCCAACTATCTAGAGAACAACGAGCTACTGCCACACACGATGTTTGGATTCAGAGCACATCTGTCCACCCATGATGTGCTTCTGCAACTCAAACGCGAAGTCATTGATCCAGCACGCAGAAACAGTGACCGAGCACTTCTATCCCTCGACCTCAAAGGAGCGTTTGACAATGTCAAACATTCCACAATCCTCCAAAATCTCCAGACCACTAACTGTGGCCAGCGAGTCTACTCATACATCTATGATTTCCTTAAAGACAGAACAGTCAACATCAGCATCGGCACTAAACAAACAACGCAAGTGAAGATGGGCACGAGAGGCACTCCGCAAGGGGCAGTATTATCCCCACTTCTGTTCAATATTGCACTCCGCAATCTTCCACCTCTTCTAAATCAGATACAGGGCATACGACACGCCCTGTACGCTGACGATATAACCATCTGGACAACTAGGGGTAGTATGGGAATGATGGAAGAACAACTACAAACAGCGGCAACAACAGTTCAGAATTATGCACGAGCGTGTGGACTAACCTGCTCTCCCGAAAAATGTGAACTCCTAGTCTTCCGCCAGCACAAAAATCAGGCCACGATCGACATCCACGTTGACAACTCACCCATAAAGGAAGTTCAGACCGTTAAGATACTGGGTCTATGCATCAATAACAAGGGCAACAACCACCTCGCCATCCAGAAACTCCGCCTCGTGAGCGAGCAAGTCGGCAGGATGATCGCCAGAATAACGACGCGGAAATCAGGGATGCGCGAAGAAGATACTCTCCGACTGGTGCAGGCCTTCGTCGTGAGCCGCATCGTCTATGCGGCACCCTACCTTCGTCTCAAGAAGTTTGACATCAAGAACCTCGACGTCATAATCAGAACAGCCTACAAGAAGGCCCTGGGCCTCCCTCTTACGACATCGACGGACCGGCTTTTACGACTGGGCGTCCACAACACGGTAGACGAGCTGATTGAGGCACACCTCACGGCGCAGGTGGTACGACTCTCCACGACTCTGACTGGCCGACAAGTCTTGAACGATTTGAACATCAATTGCCCCGAACAGCTAGACCCTAAAAGCGACATCCCAGCCTCATGGAGAGGACAATTCAAGGGAACTCCATTACCGAGGAATATGCACCCCGACTTTCACCAGCCAAGAAGACAAGCACGAGCGGAAGCTATAAAAAGGCACTACGGCGGGCGCGAGGGCGTGTTCTATGTCGATGCTGCGGGTCCTGAACAGGGAATGGCGGCCGTTGCGGTAGTACACCAAGATAAAACAGTGGATGGACTAATATTACACAGCCATGACACACTGGCTGCGGAGGAAGTGGCAATTGCCCTAGCTGCGACACACACTACCTCAGAATACATTCTTACAGATTCACAGACAGCATATCGCAATTACCTCAGGGGCAGGATTGCACCGCTAGCAGCTAAAATCCTGCAAGATAGTTACACCCGTGGCTACCAACCCATGAATAAACACTTAGTATGGGTACCAGGTCACCAGGGCATCCCAGGGAACGAGAGCGCACACGCCTCAGCCCGAGCATTTCTCCCCCGGGCACCCAATACGGATCTCGTGGAACCTCCTATCCCATTGCTAACTTACACCGAAATACTTCAGCACTTAAGATTATCTCGCCGGGTCTACCCTCCACCGGCAAAGACACTAGACAAAGGGGAGGAGATACACCTCCGCAAGCTACAGACCAACACTTTTAACAATCCACGCAGACTACACGCAATAGATCCAGAGTCATTTGACTCACAATGCAAATTCTGCGGGGAGAAGGCGGACCTATACCATATGGTGTGGGCATGCCAGCGAAATCAGACTGTCACTATTAATAACCAGCCAACGCAGGAGGGGTGGGAGGCAGCTCTGACCAGCTCGGACGCAAGGGTTCAAAAAGAACTCATCGGAAGAGCGCGGACAGCAGCCTACGCCAATGGGGTTCCGGACTGAGGACTCCAACCGCCGCTACAACCTCCTAATCATTTTCATTAAAATATTTTTACCACCACCGCACGTTAAAGATCCCCAGGTGGTCGAAATTACTCCGTAGCCCTCCACCACGGCTCCTCTTTCTCTCTTTCCACTTTCATTCCCACCCTCCTCCCTTCCCTTACGGCGCGGTTCGGGTGTCCACAGAGCAAGTGTGACAGTTACTGCGCCTTTCCCTTCCTGTGAACCAATTTAACTTAACTTTAGGCGAGAAACGAACAAGTAAGAAACGAACATTGAAATACACCTCGTGCGTTACACTTCGTAGACGCGTCGAGGAATTAACATTAAGCTAGTTGGTGAAATTCGTTTTTTTTTTTCAAAACTGCGCAGATAAAACAAGGACAGAGCGGAGACACATCACACAGAAAGAGCAGTGTGTGTGATGTGTCTCCGCTCTGTCTGTGACGTGTCTGCGCTCTGTCCTTGTTTTATTCGCGCAGTTTAGGAGATTGGCGGAAGATTGGCAGAACGATCACTATATTGACTGCCAGAATGCATGACCTATCGGGTGTGAGTGTCACAAAAAAACATGAAGCTTGGCTCAGACGCACTGCGAAACTTCTACGTGTGTGCAAAACAAATGCACAAGCATACACCCAAAATCGGCAACAAAGGCAGGAGGTGGCAGTGGTGAAACCTTTACTGCGGGTAGGAGTAAGCACTCGGCACATTTGTCTCGCCACTTCAGTGCGTTTGGCAGTCAGAAATAACTTTGATGCCCTGATTGCGCAGATTTACTGTTCTTGTTTTTGAACTCCGTCTGCCAAGCTTCCTTTTTCCTCCCACAAAAACGAAAGAAAAAGAAGTGAAGTGCGATTCGGACAATTACCCCTCCAAACATTTTTTTTTTCTTTTTTTACATGTAAGCATACTTCAAAAACATTCTTCGCTGCCCAATTCTTGGCTGATCCCCCTGTGTGGGTATGTGCCATATGTTATTTGGACAACAAGAAAAATTCAGAGCTTACTGGTTACCGACGCGAAAGTTAAACTTGCAATAACAGCGCTGTCCAGTGTTTTCGGGGAAATCCCTGGCGTGGAGTAGATTTTAATAAGGGAGTGATTACCGATCAGCAATCCCCTTAGCACAGCCATATGGTTGTACAAATGAAACAGTTTTCTCTGAACCTTAACGCAGTTAGAAAACTATCTTCGTCCTGGTCTGGTGATTGAACTTTGTGCCATTACTTTCCCATAAAAAGACGCAAGGAGTATGCAGCACGAAAACTGTCACAGGAGATAGAGAAACCAGCGCACGTGTCTACTGCATGGGTGTTTCATTTACGGCTGCTGCAGCTACGTCCCCAAGACACGTCACGAAGGAGGCTTTGCGGACGAGAAAGCTGCTATGACTGCATGGCTTACTCCCTGCGCTGACCCGGCCCCGCTTTACACAATGGATGTGACCCCCTGGCCGGCTTGCCAAGCACCTCAAGCGCCGTCAGCAAGCGAAGCGTACGAGGGCACGCATTTCCTCCCGGCGCTCTCTAGCTCCGGATCGCGACGTCGGTCCGCTTACGTCTCGAGCTACGTAGAAGCCGGCGCACGCAAAAGAACAGGCATTTCACCAAGCTCGGCCAGCTGGTTGCACTAGAAATGAGGAAAAAGGGGGGAAACATACGCCTTCGTCATGGTGGAACGCGAATTTACCAACCATATCAAGTACGGCTGCGTGCTTCGCAGCTTACATGTACAAGACAACACAGGTGCTCGCATTAAGCACAAAGAGGACGGGGTAAAAAACGAACGTTCACGGAAAGGAAATGCATAGCAAGCACGAATAAAAATTCGTGATGCACTGTTGAACACAACCTGCACGCAGCTGGAAATACAAGTTGCGGCAACGACATAAATCATCTCCAATATCATCATCAGCACAACCAGTCTGTCTGCGACCACTTCGGGACAAAGGGCTCTTCCATATTCCTCTAATTAATCCGGTTCTTTGGCTCGAAAGCCTTCTTTAAGGGGTATGTTCCACTGCATTCTCCGACTGCTGAATGCCAGTAGTTGCATGTCTGCCTTGGGCCAACCTGTACGCTTCAGTGTCTCTTAATGCTGCATATACCGTTTACCTTTCCATGGATCTCTGTGTCTTTGTCAGTTTGTGTTAAACCCATTTCGTTAGCCGCTATACCTTTCTGCCCCAAAGTTGAGCACCGGTAACTGTTATATGCTTTTCTCTTGAGGGATTCTGGTAAATTGTCATTCGTGATATGAGAGTACATGCCAAATACGCAGCCTTATTCTTCTAATTATTTCATTGTGTAGACCAGGCCTGTACTTAGTGTCTTTCCCGAGTGGACGTATTCCCCGTGAACGCTTACTGTTTCGCTGTCAAGCGAGGAGAAATTTAAACAGCGAGTGAATATAACATTGAAATCCTGCTTCAGCACGAGTCTCCCATTATTTTCAACTTGTTAATCGTATAAACAGGCAGTCCGTGGCACAGCTATTAAAATAGGCTTTATAAGGTCTTAAATTAAACATGGTGATCAAAAGCAGTTGTTTCAGAGTATTCATAATTTACACCAGCTTGAATGCGAGGCTGCATGCGGGTTTGTGTTAAGAGGAAATCGCTGCTATAAAGTGCCATCATCAAAAGTTTGATGCAAAACGTTATTGAGTGCTTTGCACTTGATTAGTCAACTATATACAGGCACTGCTCGGTGACGTCGCCACGTGGCAGACTGCCAAGTGAGTCACTTGGCAGCCAAGCTCCTGCGCTGCCAAGTGGCTTGGTTACAAGCTCAGATACAATACATACGAGTTTGTGCACCACTACACCTCTCTTTCTGCTGTCAAGTCATGCACTGCTGATGCTGTTAATATAGCGCTCTGCGGGTTTATGATTAAGCCACTTTCCGAGGATTAATGCACATAGTAATTTTTAACCGAATCGGATGATAAAATTGATCAACTGCCTCTTTCGAAAACTATGGGATCTGACGGCATCTCAGGGGAATTACTTTTAAATATATTTAACTCCCTGTTCAACTCCAAATTTGTGAAACTAGTATTGACGTTGGATCTTCACCACTACAACCGCTCGAGCGGCCGTGTTACCACAGTCATTTACGAAAAGTCATATTGTCTTAATATCGAAGGCTGACGATAAGTAAAAACTCCACTTTGTAGACGGTTGTTATCTCGTTTTCAGATGTTTATTATAAGATCTTAGCTGAAGGTATGTCAAGTCGACTAGTTTGCAATGTGTGCTTTTATTGGACCTTACCAAACATGGGGCCTGGGGGGTTAGCCAATACAGTCAAATCTCCATGCGGCGCGCATGGTTTTGCAATACTACAGTCGCTCTGTGGAGCTATTAGCAATTCTGTAAATTGATCTAGCATAGGCATTTGCTCAAGCGTGCCAATCATTCTTTTTTTACTCTCTTTTAAGCCTTACCAATCTTGACTCAATTCTTTCAACTAGGGTACGCTTTTGTAACAAAAGTTGTTCCACACGCTTGATTTTAAATGGCTTTCCCTCACAACTAGTCCCCATTCAGTCCTCTGTGAAACAAGGTTGTCCATTGCCCTCGTTTTTGTTTACTTTATACTTGAAACCACTTTGCAAAAGTGACAAACAGCGTAGACATCAACGATTTTCGCATTATGGGTAACGAGCTGAGGGTATCAGCTTATGCAAATGGCCTCGCATTCTTCTTCACTTACAAGGCAAGCATCGATGAGGTTTTTCGTTTAACGGTTTGTTTTGGTTGTACCAGAAGCTGTAATCAATCATTCTAAGAGCTGTGGTCTCTGGTTTGTATATGGGGTTGACACCTGTTAAATATGCTGTCATGGGCACGTAGGCCACCAAAGTACCTTGGGGTTCCTGTGAGTGACTATAAGCATAATTCACACTAGAAAGACAGCGCTGCGCCCAGACATTCAGCCTTTGTGGCCTGCTGAATTATTGGCAAGGCGACCGCCCCCAGTCGATTTCGCGCTATTGAAATTTATTTTGCACTCCAAGTTATTCATTGCATCTAACGCATTCACGTAGTGTTCGCTATTTTTTATACCAGGTCCGTCTTTTGTGCGTGAAGCGCGAAAACCTCTTTTGCCCGTGAGCGTTGGCGGCCTTGGTTTCATGGTTCGTGTTTTTACACTTTTTATCCGGTAGTACGAGCATAGTTTAGTTGCACCGACCCTCACTGTGTCTTTTCGTCTTTCTGAGCGTCCGTATTTATAGGATTTGATGCAGGAGATGCATTTGGCTGTTCGTTTCTTTTGAGTCGAGTTTTACAAGAATTATATTTGCATGCTTTTCCCTCCGGCAATATAACTTTCCATGTATTTTGGGTTAACGGGACATGATCGTGCTCCTAAGAGCACATAAGATCACCCCTCTCTCTCAATATATATATAAAGTTCATGTACACGGACTTTTCTAGAAGTTACACACTCAGACAATGCACGTTAAAACATGGTGACGCAGAGAGAGCATTTTTGTGTCTACAGTAAATTGCCCAAACTGAAGTGTATGCCCAAAAAGAGTTCGAACCGGATTGGCGCTTCTTATCTATGTTTTCTACGCTGCCTATCTTTAGTGAGATGTTCCTCAGTCGTGCAGTATTCTGCATCGTGTTGATTTGATATTTGTTTCGTAATAGTTTGTACAAAGTTCATGTGTATACAACACCGTTTCACTGTAATAAAAAATTCAAGGATGCACACAGCCTCTCACGCGCGAAACCATGCGAAACCATTGACAATTTTGATGTGGCCACATCCACCTAAAATTGGAAGTCACCACTCGCTTGGGCGTCGTCAAATTAGGTTGCACAAAAATTTTGCTCAAATTCGGTCGAACTCAAATTTGGGAATCCAGGGACCATATATTGTGGGTGTCCCACATAGGAGGTCACCACTGAATTGGTCATACTCAGATTAGGTTAGACGTCAATTTTGGTCACATTCTGGCAAGGTCAATTTTGGGGGTTCAGGAGGCCAAATGTTGCGGGTAGAAGACAATATTCGGAGGGCAGAATTGAGTTGGTCATACTTGTACCAGGTTGGACACTAAATTTGATTTAATCAAGCTTCTATGGTCCAAGGGGGGCCATTTTGTGGGTGCAAACGAAGCGTTCTGTACACACTTACTACGGACCTCAAGATGCGCCCTTTGCACCATCAGCCTGTGAATGCTTACGCATAAAATACAATGCTAAAAAAATGCCTACAGTTACGACGTTGCGTACTCTCTTCCCAGAAGAAATTCCTGGTTTCGAATCCGCACCGCTCCAGTAGTATTTTCCGTCCGAACTCGGCATACACAAGACTCTAAGTTGGGTTCGGCCGAATGCATTAGCGTTTTTGGACTGAAATTATCCGAGGCTATATCGATGATACCACATGAAACTCTGTTTGAATTACCCGCTCCAGGATACGTGGACTGTGACGTCATAATTTGGTGGTCCAGTGACCAGTAATACGAATGTTTTCGCCTTATAATGTGTCCTTGTGCTGTGCGATGTCAGTACAAGTTACAGATCCCCTGGTGATCGAAATTATTGGGTAGCTGTCCGCTACGGCAACTTTCTCTCTCTTTCCCTCTCCTTTTTTCTCTCCCGCCATTCGCTGTTCCCTGATGATGCGGTCAAGGTATCCGCTTAGAAATTATACAGATACTGTACTTTTTTTCTTTCCTTAAAAATCAATTATGGAGAAGAAAGGAACTTCTGACTTCTAGTCGGTACTTTGACTGCCATCCTTACTGACGCCACGACTATTGTTAATCTGCGACGAAAGCTTGTATCGCGGTCTGCCCCTGTCGTTCACGCTTGACTGCTCGTCGGTCGCGCAGGGCTCGCGGAACAGCAGGGCAAGTCAAGCTCCGTTTGAGACGAGACAACTTCCGGCTGTAAAGCTGCTTTTCTTTTCCTCAGCTAGTGCTGAGCTTTCACTATCACGATATTACGCAGACAAGCTCAGGCCGAAAACTTGTATGAAAGCGGGCATTTGTCTGGAACTGAATTCATAAGCTCACAGACAATGGACGGTGTCCCTACTCGGCCAGGCTTTCTTTTATATTCCTCAAGAGCCATTTAAAGAGGCTTATTTCGTGCAGCCCCAAGAGGCCGACGAAAAGAGCAATGTCACTAGTGTGAGGAACTGGATGCGACCCGCATATGATTCGTTCCGCTACTCGGTGCTGACGACCCTGGAAAGACATGCGCCCGGCTCTTAGAGATAAGCAATCCATTGTTCCTGTGGCCGGACCAGGAATGAGAAAGCGCTGACACGAATGTATAAATGACAGCTTTCTTTCTTTTTTTTTTTTATCAAAGGGCCCATGTGGAGAGGGGCACGCTGACACCCTCGCAGCGGCAGTCCCTGACTGATTTATCCTACATTTGTCAAACATGTATGATAAAGTTTTTTTTTTTTTTGGTCACCCATTGCCATTTCCACGTGTTCCATTTTACTTTCCATCGCTCGCTGTATTGTGCTCGTTTTATTTAGACAGTTTCAAAGCTCTAGTGCACCAAAATGTCAGGGACGGTGAACAAGAAACACGCACGCAACACTAATTTCCTACCATTTCAATGAGAAAACGCATAGCTCTGTATATGTGCTGCACTTCCGTGGCACCAAAAAGACGTGCGTGTAAACGGTCGGAACGAAAGCAAACAAGCTCTTTTTTAAAACACTGGCAGATGCGGTTATCAGGCGAGCACTTCCTGTAGTCTGGCTACCTTTTCTGTTGCAGTAATTTCTTGTGTACGTATACCTTTACCCTTTCTGGAATACTTATCGATGAGTAGGACAAAATTTAGACGTGTTGAAATGTACCGAGAGTCGTTCATCCTTATTGGTACTTTATTTTATTTTTTTGCTTTGCTACTATGCTTTCGAGAAGGTCATTTAGACAGAGGTTTGGCCTGCATGCTGTTGTCCGCTCGAGAAGGGACATCGGGGCCCAACACCTTGCATTCAACAAACGGAATTGGGTAATTCTCTTTGCGTTGATTGGACATGTGACGCTCAGGCCTGTTTAACTTGCATAGCCTGTCTAACTTTTCGGGTGCTGAAAAACAAGCAATACTTTTGTGCGACTCGCAATGCGCGTCGGATTATGAGATAGCGTGCAAGTAGAGAATTACTGCTAGCATTTTGCGGGATGATACAAGGGCCATTACATAAACTTTCCATTTGAAGGTGCTGTAACGCGACCGTAACGCCGATTCCTCTGGGATCAGAGGACGGGACCTGTCATAAAGTAGTCCGGGAATGGAAAATCTAATATGCCTAGAGAAGCCAAATTATTAAACAGGCTCAGACATTCTGCACAAACCTCGCACTTAGCTCTCAATGAAATTTTCACGTGTAAAGTGAACATGTATCGGCACGCGTGACTGCCATTCTTGTCTTCTTTTTTGCTCAAAATGCAATTGGTTGACCAAGGCACGAAGTTGCATTGGCGATTTTACGCAGGGTTCCACGAACCTTTTTGTTCACTCGTTTTAGTACAACTTAGAGCGCACATCAACCTGTGCAGAGCAACCGCCATCAAGACATCAGCAAGGTACAACTTAAATATCCTTAAGAGAAACGGACATTCAGCATGCGGAAGGAGGTTAACACTTCCCACAAGCACCCTTTCAGGCATCCGGTTGGAGCATTTCTTGACGGATCAACAAGATCAGGCAAAATATCTGTTAGACGCACTTGTATCTCTGTGATAGAGTACAAGTTCTGCTGGTCGCGTAAAAAAAAAAAACATGAAGCGAGAATACATTTCGAGAAGGGTGTATATTGAGAGAGAGAGAGAGAGAGAGAGAGAGAGAGAGAGAGAGAGAGAGAGAGAGAGAGAGAGAGAGAGAGAGAGAGACCGATACCCTCACTGCAAAGCGACCAAAGAAATTTCGTGCGATATTCAATGAAGACACTGAAGTCGCGGGGAATTCTCTGCACATTAAGACGCGACATGAGAAACACTTGTATCATGCACCATAATTGAGCTATGAAAAAGATGTTGCAGGCTTAAGCACGGACGAACATTGAAACTTTGCCAGCCCCGTGACCCTCAGTACCACCTCACCTCTCTTTCTTTCTATCCTTACTGCATGGCAGAGCAACAGAAAAATGACCCTCTTCAAAACTTAGATTACGGGGTCCCATTCTGCTACACCTTCATACATTCTCACGCCATTAACACACTGTCACTTCGCCCGCATTAAAAACCATAACACCACACATTCGTCTTAACAGACGGCTCGAAAACTGCACCACTATCAATGGGCGCTGCATGTTTAGAGGCAAGGTTATGCTGAGAGATTTTACGATAGGCCACCGCTTGTGGCATAGACATCGCGAGGATGTTTCGAAGGCTGTCCGCTATCAGCGGTTGAAAACTGCCGCTCGGCGCTTGCGCTGCTTTCTTTCCCTCTCCTTTAGCCATCCCTACCACGATTGCGCGATGCGCGACTAACCAGCAGCTGGCTGCAGGTGTCTGCGAGAAACAGGCAACTGTACCGCCTGTGTCTTCATCGCTATCCCAGTAAGCCAGTGTCCTCGTTTCGCCACCGATCCCCGCTGAACCCTAACGATGTATAACGCGACAGATGTACCGAGGCTGTGCAACAGTGTATCGTCACTGAAGCATAAGCACACGGAGAAGACATTATGCACGTATACCCCGCATCAGCGGAATCTACGCATAAATGCGACGCGGAAAGTTGAATCTTTTTACAGGCAGACCGCGGCGTTGTACATGTAGAGGCGCGGTCTGTGGCGGGGCGCAGGGCCAGCCCAGTGCACGCAAAAGCGATGCAGAGATAGCGGTCGAATGAAATGAGCACCAGCCTAGCTGCGTAGAAAACTCTCGTCTTTTGGAACAGCCACTTGAGCACGGATGTTCACAGCCGCGTTAACTGGGCCTGCGAAGCGACAACGGAGACACGACTGATCTTTCAAGCTAAAATTGCCTCGGCCAGATTAGTGACCGGCAGAAAGGAGTAATTCAAGACAGTACAGTCACGGGGGAGCTCCATTTCGGATCAACAGTCATGACGTTTCGCATGTGTTTCGCAGAGAGAAATCCTTTTAATCGGCATTGCAATCATGCAATATGAAGTCACACCTGAACACACTATTTCTCTTAACCGGGCAGCCGAGGTATGACGAATGCGGCAAAGCATATGTGACTCTTTTTTACTCCCAGAAATGTATACGCTTGCACTTGGCCCAGTAGGCCCTGCTTAATGTATCAGCACCAGAGATCTTACTTCGCTGTGAGCGTGGATCGTTCTCAGAGGAAAAATAAATAAAGAACGACAAGGCCGAGCCCTTGCCTGCGTGACCATGATCCCTGAGACTACTGTAGGGTGCTTTGATAGCACTGGCATTTGCGTATCGCAGCAATACAAGGCTATCTGAACGCTAAAAGCAGTTCAATGAAAGAAGGGATGTAAAATACATCAGCAGGCGCTCTCTACTGTTTTTGTCATTTGTCAATAATTAGCCGTCCTAACGAATGTTTATTCATGAATGCATCGAAACGTTCGAAAATCAAGAAAGTGTGCAATTGATAACATTCAAGGAAC
>NC_139347.1:86944384-87244384 GCF_055883805.1 Amblyomma maculatum
CAACTAAAACACGTCTTAACAATACTAAAACAATCGCTAAGAACACATCAATACAAGACACCAACAACAATATCCAACACCACATAACTAAAACAAGTTTTAACACGTTCCATACGGAAAATAATTTACATGAGTTTCTATAATATGCCTTAAGGCAAGCTTGCGTAAACAAAAAAAAAAAAAAAGTCTTAACACAGCTGCACTAAAACGGTGGCAAAGAAAAACAACACATCAATAATGGGTGCCAGTCCGATTGATAGTCACTATCTTCATAAGTGTCACATAGCTGGTGCACAATCTGTCTGAAGTGAGTACTATGGGGAAACTAGAGATTCACCATTCACGTCCAACATCCGCGTTTTCCACAGGCTGTGCAGTCCAAGGGGGAAAAATAATTCATGGTCATGTTCCACTAAGAACCGCACTGTGAGAATTCAATGCAAAGTCTTTCTTCAATGCCCTTTGTGGAACGTGCCCAAAAAATATTGCATCTTTGCAGTCAGGTGTGTCACATAGTCGACAATTAACAGAGGAAACAAAAACATTTTTTTGTGAAACCACACTTTCACAGGTATAACTTCGGCATGAAGTTTAAAGAAAAACGTTTTAGTACAAGGCGAAATCGGCATTTTACGTATTCTTCTCAACACATCATGCCCTATACAATTCGAATAGAGAGAACGATATAATGGAGGCGGGAACAGCATATATATTATCAATTCTTTGTATATATTTTTTGAAACCAAGAATAAGTACTCATAAGGAAAGCGAACTGTCAGAAAACGCACTGAATCGTAAACTTCCTTCATAAAACCAAATAATAAGGGCCGATCGGCAAAATTGGAAGAGGCCACTAAGTTGGGAAGAAGGTTCACGAATTAGTTTGTAGGGATGCTCTGATAATTGGATGGGTGCTATTACGGAAGAAGAAGAAACGAGCAACTAACTGTCTGACATAGAGATGTGTCAGACCTATAGACCGCCAGCAGAAACCGGTCGGAGTTATCGCGCCGCATCGGCTTAAAACTGGAAGACCATATGAATGTCGCAAACGTTCGGTGAAATCTTTGAATGTAGTGCCTCACAGAATGGAGTACCTGCAAAACATAACTTTCTGTCGCCAAAAACATGTTGTGGGGCGGCGTTCGTACAAAAATTTATAGACGGTGTGGAATAAAAGTGTGAGCATAGATTTGAAGGGCCGGGACCCGCTCTCTTCAGTAGCTCCCACTAGACTTGAATGCATGAAAGGGAACTGCAAGGTATTTAGGGGAAACGCGAGACCAGTCAATTCCAGCATAATGAGTCGGCATTGATCCCCATGAACCGAACCACAGACCTGAACTTTTAGAGCTATTTATTTGAGCGCCAGATACAATGCTAAATTGCTCAATAGCGGTTATAATTTTGTCGATACTGTGCTTATCAATGCGAAGGCCAAATCATCGGCGTACGCAAGCAGTTTGACCTCATTACTAAAGACAACATAACCACGAATATTATTGTTTCGCAATGCATTCAAACTAAGTGGCTCCATGTAGAGGGCAAATAGTAGCGGTGACATAGGACAGCCCTGCTTCACGCATGATCGAATTGGCACATGCTCTAAGAAGTGACCGTTAACAATCAAGCGAGTGGAACAGTTATCGCAACAATGCTGCATCCCTTTAGGTACAGTTGATCCAGCATTGGCATGCTCGCGAAGAGAAAACAGGAACGAATGCCGGACACGTTCAAATGTCTTCGCAAGGTCAAGTAGAGCAAGCTGTTCATGAGAGCCAGAGCAAGATTCGAGAATTGTACGTGCTATTATTATGTATGTTAATTTGTATGGAGCGGCCCCTCAAACCACATATCTGATGAGGGCCAATGAGAACCGCCATCGCATTTTGTAGACGATTTGATAGAACTTGCGCGAAAATTTTGTAGTCCACATTTGCCAACGTGATTGGCCAGTAGCCATCCATTGAACGCAATTTTTCTTTATTCGGGCTCTTTGGAATTAAGCCTAGTACACGTCTCAGGAAAGACCCCTACAAAGTGAAAATCTGAAGCAGGCCATGGCTCAGGAAAGATTCACAGCTTTGTAAAAGTTGCATGAGATGCCATCGGGGCCAGGTGTTTTGGGGAGGGGTAATTGGTCAATTGCTTGTTCCATTTATTCCAACATGACAGGGCCATTGATAACAGCACACTCGTCATCTGATAAAGGAGTTATAAGAGCTGTGAAGTTAGCTAGTAGGCCTGAATTAGGAGTAGCAGGAACGTCACTGAAGAGTGCTGTGCAATAGCTCAAAAACACAGAAATCACATCACACGTTTTGGCTACTAGGGTGCCATTGGACATCATTTTCGGTATCAGCTTGGCAGTAGCGTGACAAATTTCGCAGTGCAAAGCACGATTCGTGCGAGATCGAACTCGAGCCCCCCTGTATCACATCACATCACTTTATTTGCCTTAAAGACCCTTTTTCGGGGTGTTCAGCGTCCTGTTTTTGTAGGTAACATTTTACACTAGCAATTTCATATAAATATAAACCTTGTGTCTCCCATCCCATAAAGCTTATGCAAACTCTTATGCAGTACCCTCTCTTGAAACTTCCTGTAAAAAGACCAAACCGACCAAATTTCAATAGCTCTGTCGCTCGCACCTCCTGTTTAAACAGCTCCCAAGCAGCAAACAATGGTAAGACGCCTGTAAAACATAACTGCAGTTGTGAGCGTATTCGAACGGCAAACTCCTGGTCATTTACAAGTGAAGAATTTAACTTCCAAAGCTCCCTAAATTTTGAACTGTAGCAGCTGTGTAAAGTGAAAAAAGTGCCTTTTGAGATTGCGGTATCTCCAGCAATCTTTCAGCGCTTCATGGAGACGACACTGAATGGACCGCTTGATGTTTGTGCGTATTCTGACAAAATTCCGGTGAGAAACGCAGCAGAGAATAAATACCGAGACAGACTAACAATAGTGCTTCAGCGATTTGCAACGGCCAAACCTGCGCCTCAATAAAGCCAAGTTTTTCCTGAGGTCACAAGACTGATGTGGAATGAATATGTATAAAACACGATGTATACTTATAAACACCATAATATACCCAATAAAAACACTTCATGACCGCGAGTTAGTTTGGAACCCGTGGTGGCGTGAACAGATCATCTTAACTGGTCGCTGCAACGGGAACACTACGCCATCGCCTGATTTTTTTTTTTTTAATTTACTGCCGACTACTGCTTGTATGTGCATGGGCGGTATACATTTCTTGCACATGCATTATATATCAGTTAGGTTTTTTTTTTTTTTTTTCCCCGGATAACGCATCAGAATACGTTGACCACTGAAGCGTGGTCCATATTCTGCCCGCGACTGTGTTGTGCCCTACCCGCAAATCATTTTATGCTTGTGGATGCCTAGGCCCACGACGATAAGGTGGACCGCAACATTTTGTGCTCTAGCAGTAAACCCCACATTCGGCAATTTTAATTATGTTTGTTCAGTTCTTTGCCTGTGGCAAGTGGCAGTTGGCAGGCAGTAATTGAGACTATAAAATAAAACACTTCACTGGCTGATGCATTCCGAACTTTTCGGGGTGTTCTTAACTGCCAGCCTGTGTGCATTGCATATCTTCTTCAACGTCCAACCGCGAGGAATGGATTCAAACAAACCACTAACGCGTTGCCCCCTTAAAGAGTCCGCGAAAAGCTAGTTACTAAAACTAGAAAACGCACACGAGCAGTAGGCATCCCATCTGCCCTCTTCGCAACGCAAAACTATTTAAGCTGGCGTCACTAGCACCGAATCGGCGATCAAAAGTGGTGCTCCTCTCCTCTCTCAACTCACGCCGGCTGGCAAGAAAAAAAAAAAAAAAAAAACTGCGACGGCGCCCCTCCACGCCCCATTCCGCCTGCGTCACTTAGGTGCTTCCATTAGGAGGATCCACCCAGCAAGCCCTGATGACGTCAATGGGGAGGTTGCGCAGGAACATGTCGCCCTAATCGGTTGTGAGTGGCCGCCCTGGATCACTTTCTTCAAACAAAATTATGAACATGCACTTAAGCTCCGCCTTTAAGAGTATGACGGCATAGCGTAGATGACCACCCAACATATAAAGCCCCTGTTTAACCAAGCTTTACAAACGTACCTGCGTGGCTAAGGGTAACGTGAATGCAAGGGTCCTGGCAGGCTGACTCTCCCATGTAAAAGGAGAGACCCAAGTTGGCAGCCCCTGCCAAGCGTAATCTCAGGCAACGCTACGTCCAGTTAGTGCTCGGCCATGTCAGCTGCCAGCTACCGCTTGCCTGCGCATTGCTCGTGATTGTTGCACACACGGCGATACTCGGTTTTACCCATCAGAGTGAAGCTATGGCTACAAAATTATTTGTAAATTATAGGCTCCACACAGAGATTTTAAATTTTACTCGAATACTCACGAAGGCAACCTTTATGAATTTCCTGCATTAAATATTATCGCAAGTAGCGGCCGAAAAAATTTATAGTGCGCTACCATAAAGGCCACGACTCACAGATTTCGCGGATCTATGTCTGAAGCCAGTTTGACTCTGGAAGCCGAGCCTCAAACAAAAGCAGAATTCAGCGCACCTAATTTGCATTTGGCTCAACCACGCTAAATCCTTCGTGTATTCTCTGGCACGCGACTCGCTGACTTTGGACGGACGGGAACGCAACCGGGGGACAAGGGGAGAGGGACTAGTCTGCCGGTGCACCAGAGTACGGCAAGGTACGAACGAGGTCATCGTGATGACAGCGAGCATTCGATAAGAGAGAGAGAAAGGTCAGAATGAAATGACTGGTCGGCCGGTGGTAGAGACCCTGGCCTGCTACTCCGCACTGGGGAAAGAAGAAAATGGAAGTAAAGGAGAGTTAGGGTGCGAATGGAGGGTGGTGATGTCATAGTACAATGAAGTTCCTTGTGGTGATCCAAGTTATTGAGGAGACCTCGCACACAGTTGGCGACACTTCCATAGACTCCAGTTTTCACTGTATAGATATCAGCCCAATTACAAAGAGCTCTTCACTTTTGTTGCAGGCATAAGCGCGTAAGAAAGCACGCACGCACAGCACCAGAAGACAGTAGCCACAGTAGCCACAGTTCCACTTGTCACTTGTCTGCCCTTTCGTGTGCAGGCACAAACGCGTAAGCATACACATCACTGCGCCAAACAAATTCTAAATACACATCCGCATATTCCAGCAAAAACACTTATGTACGTAGGGTACGCACCGCACGCACACTGAAGCAGACGCGTACACACGTATGCTCGTAGGATATGCACAGCGCAGTACATGCAAGTGTGACAGGCGAGACTCTAGGCCTGTTTCTCCTAGAAACTCCAAGGGGGCCTTCATCGCACGCCAATTATCAGTTTCTTTCGCTCTGGCACCTAGAGTAGTTTTTGTGGGAGAGGGCGGCTGTCAAACTTCCTGAGAACAGTTTCCAAGATTATCATCTGTATAGTGAGGGCACTCGCAAATAATATGGTAAATTGTCTCTGGAGTGTTACAGTTGAAGCAGTTTGGGCTGGGTACAACTACGATGTTGTTGAGCTAACTTTTGGCGCACGTGACGCCAAGCCGTAACCGACTTCGGAGAGTTCCTTGACATTGCATAACTTATGACGGCCTATCGACGAATCCAGTGTATGCTCATGTTGCAGCAGCGCACTACGTGACCAAGAAAGACGACTTCTGTGAGGACTGCATGTCATACACAAATGAAAAGGGAGGAAAAACAAAGCATGCGCCATCAACAGCATGCGCCCAGCATTTGCATTCGTCGAACGTAATTGTTTTCTTCGACCCATATTCCCTCTCGCGCGGTTAATTACAAGTGATTGCGAATGAACGAGCCTGTGAACTAATATATTTACCGAACATAGTGCTATCTTGAGAAAATTTTGAGCGTTTATTCGGTCGTTTAAAGTTTTGGCCACGCGACTTCCTCGTCTGCATGCCATCCTTTTAAGTTATGTGCAGAGAGAATTATTCCCGCCGTTTTCGCTACGCGACCTCACAGGAGTTGGTCAATATACGACCACTAGTGTGCATCGTAAAAAAAGCTGCTACCAATCGCTATCTGTCTCGATCGGCGCTGTTGAGAATGAGCACCATCGTCTTGACGTTGCACATAGAGTGCGTTCTAAAGCCCTTGCTTACGCAATATCCTTGCTAGCGCAAACGTTGTATAGATTTCTCGAAGATCCTTGGCTGCCACGACTCTTTTCAGGCGAACGAGTAAGACGGGACTGAAGGAAGAGGCTTCTTCAGCCTCGTCTTTCGCGCAGTTTTACTCGTTCGCTTCAAATGAACCAACTAGCCCATCAGAGCGTCTTAATTCTTTTCAGGGTGATCAGTGAGGCGTGCGTTAAGCGAGCACGTGGGAAAAGAAACGAACTGCAGGGGAAATTGTCATGTACTCTTCATAATTGGAACTGAAGGGAAACAATGAGAGGTTGTAAGGCTCATCGGTTCCAGGTAGCGGCCGCATTGTCCTGGTCGAATCTATAGAAAACTCACCTGTAATATTCTAAGTGCCCACTGCCGAAATATGCCTCACCTCAGCGAAAATTATAATATAAAAGTATATTAGATTAGTGTAATGCATTTCTGTACTTGCGGTACAGGTTCTCTATTGTTCCTGTGTCTCCATCTCTCTTAAAGTTGAGGGAGAAGAAATCCGTGGACTGAATACGTGCGCAAAGCCGGCTAGGATAAAGACTATAAGTAATTAAGGAGGAATATAAAGATCGCGGAGCTGGGTAATTGAGGAATCTGTACCTAGCAGGGAATGGTGCTTCTCGAGATTGGGAACAGAAGCAGGTTAGGGCTCAAGGATGTTCTCTATAAACAGATTCCAGGATATTTTTTTTATTTAGCGTGCCCTTGATAGCGTTACAAATTTTGTTCCACCGATTCGTGACTAGTGTAACGCAGTGTTCCTCAACGTGTCATGTCAATTCGGTGACGCGTTTGGCAGGCCACCATTGTTGCGCTGAATGCGAAGATTGCGTAGAAGTTTCCGCTTTTTCCAGATGCGGACGATGTAAAGATGTGTCCGGTTCATCTAAGGAGGCTGAAGTGGAACCCTCCTGCGTGGCTTGTTTCTGGGCCTCTTTGAGTGCTTTTGTTCAGCTTTAAACACTGCCAGTCTTATTGAAGGCGCGCGAATAGCTCGGAAGGTATTCCACTTTGTGTGGAGAAATATACGTTTACCCGGAAGTATACAGCTAGGAACAGTGATTTGAATAATGTAATGGTCGCTAATAAGTTTTTTTCGTCCGTAACCTGCCAGGCAACATCTTGCAGTCCACGGCCCGCCATGAGGTCTGGCATGGTGGATTGCTAGTGCCTGTAACCTCTCAGAATAATGAAATTGGGGATATTGTAAACTGTTATTTTAGCTTCGATAATGTTTCGTTGAGTATGCGGCCAGGTCGCCAGGTGCTTGGGTAACCCAAATAACGCGTGGGGCATTAAACGTCCCCACCTATTAAAATTCGGAGTCTCGATGCAATTCTCAACTAAAGTGCATGGACGTTAATGTATTCGCACTTAAAATGGAGTCATCTTTGGTAATGGCCATGAAAATGCTGTATCGATTGCCAGTAAATCTGATAGCCTTTTAAATTTTCCACCTGTTGCGTCTTATTAGTCTAACTGTATATTGATAATGATAACGGTGTAAGTTATTAGTTCGGCTATTAGAACTTTCTCTACGGACACGTTCTTGCCATTAATTTCTTTTTCTAAACGAATAATATAACTCCTCTCCTTTGTCTACAGAACTAAACCTTTCACTAGACAAGCACTCCGCGCATGGTTTCGATTGCTCCACTTAAAACGATTAACTGCATGCCCGGCTGCTCCCGAACAGGCTCGTGTGCCGGACTGTTTAAACTCCCTGCGGAGTTTAACTCCCTCTACCTTTCCCAAGTAAAACAGCTTAATGGTTATTACAATGGCCATCTCGAATAAAAAGGCTTTCTATCTCGTAGCCGCCGCCACGCAGCTATGGACAATCATTGTGGTATCAAGACCATATAGCGCATGTCCTTCAATGTAAAATGTACCGCGGTAGGAAGCATCCCTTGTTCGCCGCTTTCAACTCGAGCCTCGCCTGACACTTTTACAATACCACCACTACTGCGGCCCGAATGAAGCGCCGGTATAGCGCTGCGTACAAGCGTTTCCCAGCAACACCTTGACGCATCGATCCCTGCGCACTGTAGCCGGCTGAACCCGCGCTTACTGCGTCCCAGGCGCGGATGTGCTTTTACCCAGGCGCCCCAGGGGGCGCCGCCAGTCACTTCAGCGGCTCGATTCTCGGTGCTTGGGAAACGAGCTGCCCAACCCGCGTCGCTTTCCCACCCAGCGCGGTGCAGCTCCCGATGCGCTCACGTCCCATGTTTTTAGGGACTATTTTCCTTCCGTCGAAAAAATAGGGACGTCCTCTGGTGGCGGTAACACCTTCTTTTCATAGATTATTCTTGCCTCAGAGACGCAGTTACTGGTGCGAAATTTCGGCAGTAGAAGTCGCTTCACAAGTTGATCTGCTGAGGGGCGAAATTCAGAACCCATTCTCCCTGACTCTGAAGCCGAGGAGCCGTCCTTTTCCGTTCTGTTTGTCCCCTCGACGGAGAGAGAGCCCGCGCGTTCAGGTGTGTCACGGTGACTGGTCCGTCGGTCTATGCGGACAACGTCAACTCGAGGCACAACTGGTCCGGACCTTGGCTGAAGCTCGGATGTTCTCGCCGGTGCCGTGTAACAAAGGTGCGCAGTGCCCGACCTTCTTTTACACCTGCTCTCTTGATGCGGCCGCCACCTTCCTCCCGGTCAAGGAACGCGGCTGCCGAAATGCGGTCACCGGATTCGCGTGCGCTGGGAGCGAATAACCAGTCTCACATTCGTCCAATAAGTCAAACACTGAAAGGCGCGGCCTCGGGAATATTTGTGTTTTCTTCGAAAGCGAGCTTCCAGGTAGCAGCAGTGAGAGTGATTGTTCTACTGGCACACTTCTGAGTGCCTCCCAGAAACTGTGGTACACTTCGCGACGGGCGGAATTCACCTAGCGTCATTAACTCTGCATGGTCGCATTTCATTGTTTGACGACATCAGTAACTAAGTGGCATTTTATGAAATAATTACCCCGGGAGCGCAGTTAACTTGTGGCGTAAAACAGTGGAGTAACGCTGACAAGTATACTCGCCTTTGCAAAAGGCCACCCAGTTTAGTTCCTTGTAGCTTCCTCCATCCTGTCGGCACGCTGGAAAGTGCGGCAGAAGATAGGAGACGCACGCAGTCATTAGCAAACAGGGAACCCGTGTGCAGTATTCTTACCCTTTTTGTGTTCTACGATGTTCGTTGGGGGCGTGTTGTAGCGCCCCTTGATTGCAAAATAAGAGAAAAAAATACTGTGCCAATTGGTACTTTATTTTCAGGTATATACATAGGCTGCCATTACTCGCATGTATGTATATCCTGAAGAATGTCACAAGACTGAATGAAAAAATAAAAGAGAGGGGGGGGAGGGGGGGGGGGGGGGGGAGTGCAACAGTGCCATCTTTTTTTAATACTTGTCGGCCGGAACATCCGTTGAGAGGAATAACTATATATAGTGCTGCAGTACGTGGTAGGGTGTAGGACGCGACGAAACCAACAGAACAGTAAGCGAAATTCCGCTACGCTCTATCCAGCCACTCATTTCTCCTCGATCTCGCCCACTCCGCGCTCGCGCTCTAATCTCCTGTTTGCATGCATTACCGCAAGCACTCCGTTTCGACTGGCCGCCCTATAGCGCTGTCATTCGCTCATCGAAGTGTTGCGCAGGATGTCAGCGAACGGGGAGAGGGGACAAAATATTACGAACTAAGACTTCGGGTATGTCTAAGGTGTCCGTTCTAAATGCGATCAAATGGTGTCGTCGTATACTGCCCTCGTGCTTGATGCGTCTCGTTTAGCTGCTGCTTGTGTGCACGGGCGTCCGCTGCACTGCGCCCTTGTTACTCGTAGGTGGCGGCCACGACACACATCACATCCGCCACGGTGGTTCAGCGGCCAAGTGGATGAAGTATATCTGTTTTAGCACCCACAAAACATGAATTGGGTGCTCTTGAAAGCGCGTGCGAGGTGCGACCCGACGAGGTCACAAAACGTTGCTGGGCATAATCTATTTTAGCTTAGCTTATCGGATGGGTGAAATGACATCTATCGACATCATCTCGTTTGCTATCGCATTATGATTGTTCAAACAAACATCTGCTTTTGTGTTCTTGGCCTTCTACAGTTCGAGCACTTCGGTCGTAAATATTATATTAGTCCAAACCGTTGTATAGGCTCGAGGCATGCGAGACGTGGTGGAGTGGGAAGGGGGAAAGGGGGCTGCCCCGCTAGAGAATTATCGAGCGGACCCCCCCCCCCCCTCCCCTCTCTCTCTCTCTTTTCTGGAGTCCATGACCCCATGACCCGGGTTCTGTTCTGGCCGCGGGCGGTCGCGTTTCGATAGAAGCGAAACGCAAACAGCCTCATTGTTCACTATACTCATTGTATTGTGCGATGTCAGCGCGCATTAACGATCCCTGGGTGGTGGAAATAATTACTTTTTCTATCGCTTTCTTCAGCCTCTGCGCCGAGAACAGCGCTGTTTCAGGTATCCAGTATCCAGTGTTAGGCAGTCGTTTTGCCTTTATCATTGTCAAAACCAACTGTTACGCCGACAGTTGACGGGGAAAGAGGAGCTCGTTATTATAGAATTTAAAGGAGTCAACCGTCTACGGGTCCAAGCCAAACGTTAGGAAAGGGGGGATAAATACAGCGCGCCGATGGTGACCATCATCGCTTTGTTTTTCTTGTTTTCTTGTTGTTGTTTTCCTTTCCGCTTTGCATTTATAATTCTTTATCCCTAAAATCATCGTAAGACTAACTCTTGTCAACACCAATAACAAACATTTCAAAAAAATTATATATATATATATATATATATATATATATATATATATATATATATATATATATATATATATATATATATATATATATATATATATATATATATCAGTTGGAAGAGCACCGGACGCGATATTCGGAGGTCGTGGGTTCGGTTCCCACTATCGGCACGTTGTTTTTTCTTCTACTTTGTGTTTAATTATCTTTCCCCTAAACAGATAACATTACTAATTTCTGTGATTATCCAAGTAAACATTAAAAAAAAAAGTCAAAGTAGCATCCCCAACGCTTTCCTTGGCCTCGCCGACTGTTGGCTTCTTTCCTTCATGTATTATAACGAGCACCCTCATCTCCCCTTAATTGATCTGTATATATATATATATATATATATATATATATATATATATATATATATATATATATATATATATATATATATATATATATATATATATATATATATATATATATATGTATATATATATATATATATATATATATATATATATATATATAACAGATAACTGCAATGAGTATATATATATATATATATATATATATATATATATATATATATATATATATATATATATATATATATATATATCCCCAACGTTTGCCTTAGACTCGTAGACTGTTGGCTTCTTTAAATTCAAAACCAACTGGAACAACGACTTCGCAACCTTGGCAAAGGAAGCATTCAGGTTATAAAGCGGCTTGCACCGACAGTAAGGAAATGGCGAGGAAATGTTAAGTCGTAACCTCGCTTAACAAACCAGGATACCGGTGACTAAAAAATGACCTTCTTCCCTTTCTCTCTACTCTGAGTCTTGAGAGTTAGCCAGAAAAAAACATATATGTAATGATAGGCGGGAATACGCTCACCTCCATTCGGCTCGGCTTATTTATATGGTGCACTTGCTTTCCTCCGTACTCCTGCCTGCTTTGCCTAGCTTCGCCTCCAATGTTTTGCACTCAACGGCGTTTAGCGGCACATGCAGTCTGCACTGACAGCACTGTCAATCGCAAGGGCAATAGTATGGATATGAGTGGAAATATGGGACCGGTTTCTTGGTGTACGTTTTCTATTTTCGTCTTTGCTTTTTTTTTTTTTGTTTCTTTATGTCATCTTCAGTTCTTCAGCCTGCAGTGCTACGTATAAAGTTTTTGAAACCGCTCGCGCGATGCCCGCAGGAACATGTGCATTTGCTCCTTCGGTTCCTTAGTAAAAAAGGTTCCAGAGAAAGAGGCAGGAAACATCTTGGCAAATAATTTTAGCAACTGTAAGATGCAGATTTTTCATTGGTAATCCAATCATTGCCTCTCAATCCTGCCGTCACGCGAGGCCACGTCAGACGCCACGTCATACGACGTGGGCAGGATTCGCGTTAGAAACGGCAGCAGGCGTAGACTCGAGCTGCGGGAACGGGAATTTTTAATAACTATTTCTACGCTATCCGCTGGATTTCGAGAACTTGTACGTGGGAGAAACGACTCGCGGTAACCTTCAGTTTAAAAACATGCAGTTTACAGGTACCATCAAAACAGTTTCATTATTCTTTGTTAACGTCTGCTGATTTCATCGACTGGCTGTTATAGCTGACTCCTTCGCTGGGGAGGTTTCATGTGCTGTTTTGCCGAAAGGCGTCTATCGCTTATCTTCCACCAGCTTTCTCTTTAATTTCTAGCCTCGATTGAGCGTCTGGCATTTGTATGAATGACGCATTCCATAAAGTAGGCGCTGGCACCTTTATATATGTGCTTTTCCTAACACTTACTTAATACCATTTTGTGCCCCCATATAGCTTCATTATCGCGGCACCTCTCTTCTCTCCTAGCCCAGCAGTCTCTCCGTGCTTTTCCGTGCACATGTTGTCTTGGTTTATCTTTGGCACCATTATGTTTTTTTTTCCTACCCCAGGTATCCGATAGCGTTGTACTGAGAGCATCTGTGCAGTGGTATGGTTTAACATCATGAAATTATCGGATTTCTTTGAGCTTAAATTTCTGGATCGTCTATTTTATCGTCATAAATATATTTAAATGATTCATATCAGCTAATAGCAAAATATCGTCAACATACATTCAACCCAGGTACCACTGCTCCCCGACCGTTCCGCCTAGTTTACACGAGAGAATATATCCCAACTTAATTTCTTGCATCCTTTTTCCCCATATTCATCTCATAATCACGAACAATATAGCTGAGATAACGGCCAACCCTACTTATCCCTTTGTGGACATTAGCTGTCGCCTCTATTCCTTCTCGCGCTATTTGAACTTTATCATACCGGTAAATCTCAATGGTGCGTACGCTGTCGTACGCAGAGCAGGAAAGGAAGCCAGTGGCAGAGGTCCGTTCTCTTGCCTAGCTATTTATGCACTCTGAGTGACCACGAGCAGGCTGTCATAGCTAGGCGACTGTCGCTTCTGCCACGCGTTCTGAAGCATTATAACATTCGGTCAATGTCTGCCTATCCCGACTGCTGGCGGCTGTGTTTCGATAGAGACGAAACGAAGAAGCGTCCGTGTGATGTGCGATGTCAGTGTACGTTAAATGTCCCCAGGTGCTCGAAATTACTCCGAAGTCCCCCACTACGGCTCCTTGGTAGAGATTGGTAGGTGGTGAAGCGTAAGAAATTGAGAAATTTCTTACGCTTCACCACCTACCAATCTCTGGCACCCAACATCATGGAGCTCCTTACAGCTGCCTGTCTGGAAGGCCACAGGATAATGTTTCAATGGATCCTTGCTCACTGCGGGCTCCATGGAAATGAGCAGGCCGATGCTGAAGCAAAAAGTGCCCTCAGCAATGGCCTCAATTTCTTACGCTTCACCACCTACCAATCTCTGGCACCCAACATCATGGAGCTCCTTACAGCTGCCTGTCTGGAAGGCCACAGGATGATAATGTTTCAATGGATCCCTGCTCACTGCGTGCTCCATGGAAATGAGCAGGCCGATGCTGAAGCAAAAAGTGCCCTCAGCAATGGCCTCCAAACAACCAACGATTTGCAACGCAGTATTTGAGTTCGTGAATATACACCATTTTGAGGTGGTTCCCCACATATGTAGCGAATTGATTCCTGGATGGCTACAATTTCAGCAGTGAGTGACGTAGAAGTATGCCCCAAAAGGAAATGGAGAGCAGTTTTTCGAGCGGGTATGACCACAGCTGCAGCAAATGCCTGCGCTGACTCAGATCCGTCAGTGTATACGTGAATGTATAATATTTTGACAAGATGTGCGCCAGAGTAAATTGTTTGAGCCCACTAAATGGCCCCTTAGATTTCTTTAATATCCCGGGAACACCTAGGTGCACTGAAAATTTATCCATCACCCATGATGGTTGGGCGGGATGATATTGGAGGGCATATCTTGTTGTTACTTGCGATTGATGGCAGCGGAGTGCACTTGTATAATCGCAGTCCGACCGCTCATCCAGAATTTTACTCAGTGGAAGATAACGGTGTCGTGTAAGTGCTCGTAAAAATACACGAAGTGGTTCGTGTGACAACTATATAGATATTGGGCAAGCATGAGTTTCTTCAATTGTGCCTTTGTTAGAGGTGCATCTGGGCAGTCCAAGGCATATCTTCAGCGCCTGCGCTTACACGGTCTCTAAAGTCCGCAATCAAAAAATGCTCATATTAGAGAGTACTGGGAGTCTGTACCGGATGCAGCCTACAAACAAAGTTTCGTAAAGCCGTAGTAAGGAGCGCTCAGCCTTTCTTCTGAGAAATTCCCTTTAGCAAGTGAGAAAAATAATAAGTGCTTCGTAACTGCACATGCATACGTATAAGCATCTCTCATATTTTTTGTCTCAATATGTCGCAAAAACGTTTCAATAGTTACACTCTAATTTGGCATCGTGATCATCCTTAAAATTTGCCCTAGTCCATATTCCGGGACAGCATTTAATTCTGAGACAACTGTGGGATCTCACAAGAGATTGTTATGCACACGTTGATGGCAAAGGTATAAGCTTCTGCTCGTGGCAAAAATTTGCTTTTAAATATTTTTTTTCTAGACTCGCAGCGTGTAGTAAAAACTGCCGTAGGAAGCAAATGGATTAAGTTTTTGAAAATAATTGAGAGGCAGTCGTGTTATATTCTAAATTACTTTTCATAAGCGTATTAATATAAATGATTTCCAATATGTAGTGACAATAAGGTTCCAATGCGTAGCGAAATTTTGCTCCGGACGTTTGTCCGCCGCTCACAAAAATATCAGGTCACCATAAAAAACCAAAAAAGCAACGGGGAGATTTTTTTGAAGCAAATAGAAAAAAAAACTACAACCCTGCAGAGGAAAATCTGAACATGTATTTATTATGATCGTGATGTTAAGCAATATGAGAAAAAATATGTTCAGAAACTGTTTCTCAGAAATGTCCAAAATTTCTGGTCATGGATTTCGATAGTGCTTCGACATGACGGTCAGAGATTTAGTCAATGGAAGTGGCGTTCTGACGATCGCTTAGACATGGTTGCTGACAATGCTAGTTGTATCCTCATTGTGCGATCCATTTCAACGGTTCAATGGGCTAAGCCATAGCCATTTTGCTTCCAGTTAAATAAAGGTGAAACCAAATTTTGTGTATGGTTACTTATCTAAGTAGGCTAATTAACAAAATGCTCCTTTTATTGAATAAATCTTTTTTTTTTTTTACGTATCATTGTATGCTGCTTCATTTTCTTTTAATGGGAATGGGTTTAAAGTGCTTGAGAGGGATGTAAATGATGTAAATGGCCAGAAAGCCGCACTGTCATCAACGCTGCTGCGGTGCGTCTATACAGTGTGGGGTTGTGCGTACACGCAACAAAACTGGGGTCTCTCAGGTGTATCTTAATGTGAACTTCGGCTTCTTGCCAAGGTATTCTACCCAGCTGCCGTCACAAAAGCCATTGAAGGATTGCTCTGACAACACCATTTACCATTATGACATCGAATTCTCCTTCACTACACTACATTAAGAAGAGTAAGAATCTGGCCATGCTCAACAATAAAATATGAGAGACTATACGGCCTTTTTGTGATGAATGTGCACCGAGAGCGAGTTATATGAAAACCAATAGCGACTTTGCCACCCGTGCCAACACGCAGTTTGACTATAAAAAACAGAGGCATCTCCAGTTGCTATTCTAGAAGACTGACAGACTGCTACATGTTGATAGTTACCATTTTGTGACGTGTGCCAGTCATCAGCTCGCGTAAGGCGCGAGCCCACACGCAGCGAGACCGACCTTAGAGCAACTTATTGCAATTCGCTTATTAAATTTAATGCATTGTTGCTTAATAAATCTTGTTTCTTCTTTGGGCACAGGAGTAATTTGTTCTTTCTAATTTTAACGCGACGGTGTTAAAGCGTGCGGTAGCGTAGAACCCCAGGGTCACAACGAAATTCCCTGATTGGCGAACATAGTGACGAACCGCCGTTGCGAAGAGCCTCGCAAAATATTCGCGTTCTTCCGGCACAGTCGATGTCGTCCGGTATCGTGTGTACACGGTGGCCAAGTTTTTATAGCACAATATCCCCACCGTGCTTCAAGAAATCTGTAGTTACCCGATCCTCCACAGCTGCTTTCCCCCTTTTCCATAGCTTGTAAAGCTTTCTTAACCTCGTCCCTCGTTACTGGCAGAACATCTGATTGCTCTTCACTGCTGCCAACCTAACTATTGTCCTGTCTATACTTTGGCTGCTGTATAGGTCAGTATAGAACTCCTCGGCTACTTTGATTACTTGTCCATATTAGCAATGGCATTTCTTGCCTTGTCCCTTAGTGCTTACTTCTAAATATTGCAAATGCTTAATTTCCTCTTCATTGTTTTAAGGCTAATGCCGTTCTTTCGAGCATATTCGATATCGTTCCTCTAACATCGCTCCTCAAAGCCTCGAAAATTTGACAACACAAACGCAGGCCTGAAACCATGCAGGCAGGGACTTGCCCAGCAGACGCAGCATTTCTCCGTTATTGTCGGTGCCTCGGCTACAACACATCAGCCAAGAACGTTTCGTTCTCCACGGCAGACATCGCATTAATTGAATTACAGAAATGAAATTACTCTAACTTAACTATAAATTGCAATGTAATAAATTACTTTTCTAGACGAGTAAGGTAGTCATGCAATTACTCATTTCAATCTAATTCAAACTCGCTCACAATAGGTGTAGCCTCACATAATATTGACCACATGGCTCCTGTTAAGTTTAGCGTCTATGGTGTTCATAAATTGCTGAATAGTATAAACGCGCCTAAAGCTTATGGATCGGGTAAAATTCCCTCAGTGGTTGTTAAGAACTGTTCAGAGACGCTGGCAACGTAATCTGTGCATTTTTTTCGAAAACTCCCTGAACGAGGGAACATTGCCTACAGACTGAAAGCTGGCATGTGTTGTCCTGACCCATAAAAAAAGATAAAAGAATTTTTCTTGAAAACAACAGGCCGGTTTAATCAGCTTTAGTATTCCTTGCAAAATGAACTTGAGCACGCGTTATGCAATTCTCTAATGAAACACCTAGAAAAATATTACTTGTGGTTTAGCTCTGGTTAACCCTAGTTAAATTGCGCAAGCAACGGCGTAAGCTTCTTTTGCCTGCTACATTATTCCCCTATCACGCCCTATCAGTGTAAGGTGCTACGTTATTGGGGACACTTAAGCTCATCTTTTAAGGGTATGACGCGAGAGCGTAAGCTACCAGCCAACATATAAAGTCACGCTTCAACCAAGTCGTGCCTGCGTGTCATAGGGGTAACGAGAATGCAAACGGTTCTGGAAGGCTTATTCTGATATCAACCTCCCATATGAAAGGAGCTACCCAAGTTGGCAGCCCCTGCTCTTGGCATAGGGGTAACGAGAATTCAAATGTCATGGCAGGCTTATTTTTTTATGAGGCGACCGTAGCTACGCCTCTTCACGACGTAGCTGCGGCCACCCGAGGTCTCGCTTTGGCTGTCGTAGTATTGTTTTCACAATAAAATATGATTTCCCACACCTAAGCTAACGTGGTTTTCGACGTGGTTGTTCCTGTGTTACACGGTTGGTGCAATTTATCCATATTGTTGTAATTGACAAGCAATAATGGATTGCGTATTCTTAGACTTTCACAAGCCATTCGATGTTCTTCCACATGATCGTTTGCTAAAGCTATGAAGTTATAACCAGGACCACTAAGTTATACGCTAACAACTCCCTGCGGATTCGCAAGTCCACAGTTTATGTTCCGGCGCGCACCCATACCTTGGTGACTTGCCAGACGGCCGCTCTTCTACTACCCTTTCAATCTCATTTACATTTTTGGTGCATCAAGGCTCTTTCTGTCACAGTCATCCAGCCTTCTAAACGTGGCCTCAAGTGTGACATTGCCGAACACTTCACAACAGTGTTCACCAGAAGCCCTCTCGACATATCAGAGGCTGCCTCTGATATGTCACCTCGTTTCGAAAATGTATCTGTCTAATTTCTTTAGCCGAGGCATGTCGCTTTCCATTGCTCACCGCCCGCTTGCTTGGCATCCCAACTATCCATAACCGCTCACTTCCGGTGCGTATAATTGCAGCTGTTTATATCTCTATGTCAATTACTTCCAATTCATTTCTTATATTCTTCAAATTTTCAGCTAATACGACCATCATGATCAGAGCACTCCAGAGTACGCCTAAAAGAAATTCTAGCCTCTGTTGAAGCCCTCTCTGTTTTTGCTGTTCGTCACGCTGCCGACTACTTCCTCTTTTAATTGCGAGTAGTTTTACTTGAGTCTTAAATTGTTGTCATACGACCATATAACTTTCACATTTATTTATCATGTGCTGTTATTTTCTCCTTAACTCTCCCGACGAATGACTCGTCATCAAGCAGCTTCAATTGAATTTGCATTAGTTCCAGTTGAAACGCTTTCCCTTAATTTTAACGGTGACCTGGAAGTGATAGTCGTAATCGTGATGTACTGTTATTGTTGCAAAGGGGGATCAAGTAAAGCGAATTCACGTACCCTCTGTCCAACCTTGCTCACATGTCGCGCTGAAAGTGTGCATACTGCGAAAGCATACTCTTCCCACATCTAAATTATGGTCTTCGGTAAACGAGCTTAAAGCTAGAGCACTTTTGTCATTGACATATCCCCCTCTGACACGATCATCTGTGAAACAAACACAGTCGAAATAGCGAAGAAGTGGGATGAAACGATCACTCTATTTCACGTTGTTGTATGCATCATCACCACTGCAGGGCGAAGGCCTCTCCCATACTCCTCCAATTAACCCGTTCCTGTGCTAGCTGCATCCACTTCACCCCTGCGAACTCCTTAACCCCACCCGCTCACTTAACCTTCTCTCGTCTCCTGCTACGGTTTTCTTTAACTTTTAATCTAATTTGTTACCCTTAGCGATCATCGGTAATCCTCTCCTTGTACTAAATGCCCGGCTCATGCCGCTTCTTTTTGATTTTCACTAGAATGCCATTAACTCGGTATTTCTCTGGCCCACTCTGCACGCTTCCTGTCTCTCAACGTCCCACCTACCATTTTTCAGTTCCATAGCCCTCTGCGTTGTTTTCAACTTAAGTGGAACCCTTTTCGTTAGCCTCCACGTTTCAGCCCCATAGGTGAGCACAGGTAAGATGCAACGGGTATATTTATTTTCCTCTTGAGCGATACCGTTAAGCTTCCATTCATAACCTGAGAGGGCTTGCCAAATTAGATTCATCCCCTTCGTATTCTGCTAGTTATTTCCATTTCGCGATCCCGATCTGCGTTTACTGCACTTCCAGAGTAGATATATTCGCCTACCACTTTCTACAGCAAATTGCTGTTCCTTTCTGGAACTGTTTAACTTTAACTTAGACTTCTGTATAGTAATTTTAGGCCTACATTTCTGCTTTTCCCGTCAAGGTCATCAATCATTCTTTTAAAATTTGTCCCCGGAGTTACTTAGCAAAGCGATGTCATCAGATAATCGCAGATTACTGAGGTATTCTCCATCAACCATTATCATCAACTGCTCCCATTCAAAGTCTCTGAATAATGCCTCTAAGCAAGCTGCGAATAGTGCTGGGGAGATTACGTCTCCCTGCCTACCTTTCCTTATAGAAATTTTATTACTTTCATTATAAAGAACTGTGGTTGCTGTACACCGCTACAGATATTTTCCTCTACTTTCACAAATGGCTCATCTACATATGATTTCGCAACGCTTGCATGACTGCTGAGGTTTGAATTGAGCCAATGCTTCTCGTAATCAATGAATGCTATGTATAGACTGGTTATATTCGCAGCATTATATCACCTGGTTGATAGTATGGATATGATCGATGGTAGAGTAAGCACCCTTCCCGAAAACCTGCTTGGTTCTTTGGTTGATTGAAGTCTAAGGCAACCCTGATTCTATTAGCGATAACTTTAGTGCATGCATTGTATGAAAGTGAATAGTAAGTTGATTGGTCTGTAATATATCAGATCCTTAGCGTCCGCTTTGTTATGAATTAAGACAATGTTAGCATTCCCGAAGAAATAATCAAATTGGCTTGACGCCGTGGCGTCGTTCTCGCTGCTTTGCGTCCGCGACCTCCAAGCGCAATCTCGAGAGCCGCGAATAATGCGCCCTCGCTTCATGGGCGCTCAGCACGCGGCGCCTGGTGTGAACGAGGTCCAGCACGCCCACACTATAGTGTCAGGGGCGCTGCGAATTGGTGAGGGAGACGATTCGTCAGCGATATCGCTGATATGAAAAACCGGAGAATACCTACGTCGGCTAACAGTGCGAGGTTTTCAAGGCATTGGGGGACATCACGGAGATTACAGTGTCTATACATAACCAGGAAGTATGGCCAAACTCTGAAAACAAGTTTTGTAGCGAGAGCTACATTGGCCACAGTCTCACCATTTCGCCGTGCCTGTCCGAAGAGCGAATAAAGTAGGAGAAAAAAAAAAAAGAGAAGAGAAAGAAGAAGAAGACAGATAACTCAATAGTTGGTAGAGGCGAGCGACAACAGCGAGTTGCTAGGACAGAATGTTCGTTCGAACGTTGTGACGGGGGTGTGCTTCGGAGTTGGCGTAGAGACGATGCCATGCCACTAGAAGAAGTTTTCTACACCCGAATGAGAATGGTCAAAGACGAGAGGTAAGGGGTGCTCATACGTGAAGTGATTTCCCTATGGCATAAATAAAGCTGAAACCATAACAAGCCACTACTCTTAGGCGCCTACAAACAAACACATATCCAAACAGAGCCCTGTACTGTAAGATATGACCAATGCAATACAAAAGCGATTGTGTCTGGTGCGGAGATACTGCTACGCTATACCACACAACATGAGGATGTAGGGCAAGCCCCATAATGCCTAAAATAGATAGCCCAAGTTCTGAGCAGTGGGAGGACCTTCTAGCCAACTCAGACGCACAGCATCAGCTCATGCTGGTGCAGCAGGCCAGAGCCGCTGCTGAGGCCAACGGACTTCTGAACAGAAGACTGCCGACTACCGCTTATTCTTAACCCGCTACCAATAACCCCAATTTTCCCCAATAAAGTTTATCAATCAATCAATAGAGTAAACTATTATGTGCAAAAGCCATATCTTTACTTTCACGCTGAACCTAAGCGTAGCCATGCAGATTGCTTTCGCGTAACTCTAGGTTTAACCACAAGCTAGACCACAGCCAATGTTTTTATCGTTTTTATTTTCAAGCATTGTATAACTGCGCCTTAACAATCAATATACCCATAGATTTTCGCTCGGTAGACTTGCAGGTATTTTTTTTTTTATTCCGGACCGCCCACGTGTATGAAAGCGAAAGGCGGCTCACGTGGTGAGCTGCCGCGATGGCCGCTGCCTTCGGAGGAAGTATAAGCCATTGTTTAGTATCGTAGTTATTAATTAACCTATATTCTTGAAAAGCAGCTGCATGCTTAATGAGAAAAGAAACGTTGTTTCATAACTTCGAATAATAAGCAGAAAAAAGCTTGCGTCACAATATTGATAAGATTGAGAAGAAGTCCTGCATAACACGGTGGTCCACTAGTGAATAAATACCCTACGCTTGATGCCGTAACTCGGCGCACAACCAGCCGAGCGCGGAGGTGGGGAACGGGAGACACACGAGTGCTCGTGTGTCTTCTGCCCTTCCCTTCCGTGCTCGACTGGTTGTACGCGTAGATTATCTCATGTCGTAACAGCTATGGGCCAGCTGGCCGCCTGCATTTTGTAGTAGTCTCTCTTGTCATAACACGGCAAATTCCAAAACAAAAGTATCTAACAATATCGCACAATTACTGTCTGCCAAGTAAAAAGGAGCCCCAGAAATCTTCACATGAACGTATAAATGTGCGGCAAAACTACTGCGATTACTACGTTTCCTCAATTCACCGCGCGCGTTGCCGGGTCTGTACGCTCACGGGCTGCTGCAAGCGTTCGGCTCATTTGGGACTTTTCCGTCGAGGCACGGGAAAGAGGCATAATTGCCCTGGTTCAGACGCAGTCAGAATGCGCACCGCCACTGTTGCCGCTCGTGGCGCTGGCAGCAAATGAGCAAGCACTGCCGCCGATCCATAGTGAGCAAGTATACGTGTGCCCACGTGTGACCAGGGCGTGCCTGCGCTCTGGTTACTGCAGAAACAGGAAAGAGCAAGGTTGCGTCCTCGGTAAGATAGTTCTGGACGTCGAAACCTTTTGTTTCATGCTTAGTGTAACGAGCAGCCGTAGTAAAAGTGCTGGTTGCTCTCCATTCTTTTAATCGCAGTGATGGTCCTTTTCAGCTCATGGCAGACGAGCAACACATTCGCTCGCAACTGCCAGGTGTCACAGAGCCACTATGAAGCGCGCCATTCTTGCGGATGTCCGTACTGGAAAGAGGAAAATGTGTGTGAAAAGATAGTATGTACAGGCGTGTTCTAACGGAGGCTCTGCGACAGACTCACACTCCTATAGTAATCCACGAAGAGATGACGAAACACTCTATGTCCTTGCGATCCCGTGGCCACGCTGATACCAAACCTCGAGACAGCCGCATTCAGCTCCTTGGTTGCCGGGACACTTGGCATACGCCGCGGCGTGTCGATCGATAGCACTGACGTATCAGTCCAGGTCATCGCCTCGTTCCCCGGTCCCCGTTATGCAACACCCTTGCAAAGCGCGAAGGACGAGCAACGCGCAATTATCTGTTCCGTTCGTCGCTTTTCCACGGGCAGTAACCGATCGCGATCGTACGCCGCTGCGTTATGACGTCACGAAGGGCTTGTTTATATACGGCCATTTGCAGTGTGGCGATGAGGGGGTAAAAGGGGGGGGGGGGGGGGGTGCTGATGGCTGTGATTCGGGGCGCACGTTTCCGTGTACACGACAGCCGTGGCAGTTGTCCAGATTTCCTTGCGGCGGTGCAAGAGCGAGGTTTAAGTAATGGGTCAAGGGCTTTATAAAATAAAAGTGCCGTTTGGGGCGTAAAAAGCGGAGATTCGTAGGGCAATTCCTGCTGGATCTTATTTCTCTTCCTCATTCGGATGGTGACGCGACGTCTCCAGGCAGATGTGTCATTTGTCAAGCTGCTAACATATGCTGGTCAACCGTTGCAGACCGCACGCCGGATGACGACTTCGCCGAGGTTGTTAGCAGTGTCCATACCGATGACTGCGGCCACGCCGGCGAGACGGTAAAATTCGCGACGGGAATCAAAGAACATCAGCGTGGGGTTAGAAACGGCAATCATACAGGAAATGCGCTTGCCAGCAAGCGAACAAATGTGCGGCCAATGAATGGACAAACACAACGCTCCAACTTCAAGCAGGAAAGCGAAAACTGATGACGCGCCTTCTACCGGAGTCATCAGTCATCAAAACGATATAGGAAGAAACCCTGGCACGTCGTCTACTTGCTGGTCATTACGCCGTCACGAGCTTCTTATTTACGTTGCAACCACTCGTCTTGCGTGCATGCACTTGGTTGCGCTGTCATATTTCCCCTTCACCCAGTTACTGACTGCATTGCTTCTTTTAAACTCTACCTCGCGAAAGTAAGCATCGATTTTAAGAGACAGGGCTGCGAAGCAGTGCCGCAATCGCGAGCAGCAAGGCTTATTTATAGTAAGCTTTTATATTGCGGTTTCGTGTAGCCTACGTTGAAACAACTGAAAATCACAGTCCTTTTACGACACACGCATGCAATATGCTTAGTTCCCGAAACACTATTCTGCTTGTTCCCCTGCCAACATATCTAGGCGAGGACGCAAAAAAGAAAAAAGGAACTGAAAGAAAAAAGAAAAGTAAAAGATTATTATCGGCGTCGGGGGTAGCAATCGAACCAGTCCATTGGAGCAGGTGGACGCGGTAAACTCATAGGCGATTGCCTTGAAATTGGCACTCAGCCACTGAGCCGGCAAGGTAAGTGGAAAAGGATACATACGAGCTATAGATGTACTTGCCGTGAAGCTTCATCGTCACGCTATGCGATAGCTATGCTTTCAGGGCCAACCGCACCGCGGCGCTAGATGTTGTCTGAGGGAAAATCAGTAAATTCACTGGGTATGCGTCAATCCAACGTAGAGGGATCACGGAACGAGTTCACGGGAAGCTCTCCGTTCATTCTGCGTCTTATAGCTATTAATGATATATGTGAACTCCGCGAGGGATGCCGAATATCTGCTGTGCAAATGGCTGCCGTTCGGGCTAGCAAAAAAACGAGACGAAGGGCGTCTTCTCTATGCGGAAGCCCAGTAATGGTGCGAAGAGTGGCCCTGCGTAGCTTTTCGTTAACCTTAGGCACACGAGGACGGAAGAGCTGGTTAATCTGGCCAGCATACCACCCATACGAGACATTATCAACAAAGCAAAAATGCTAATGCGATCCCGACTAAATAAAACGACGCAAGGGAAGCAGATCAAGGCATGGGACAGCCGATCAACACTGCTCCGGGGCCCTTGGGCACAGACACATCACTCCCGTGGGAGGCGCCGATAACTGGCACTAAGGCAACAGCGACCTATTAGTAGGCGGAACGCGGGGGCAAGGCACGTTTTAGTACCGAGAACGACTCTCACAAGCCCGTTGAACACAATAGACATCTACACTGATGCTGCAATTAAAAATGAAAACGTAAGTGTGGCATGGGTCTGTGCGCCAGCGCCCCAACACAACGGACAGCACGCATGCCACCTACCTGGAGGATCAATTTTACACGCCCAGTTGCTTGCCATATAGGAAGCCATAAATACCATTACGACAGCTACAACCACAGGAGGTAATTGCAATGACTATTATATTTTAACCGATTCATACGCAGCAATTGCACAGCTAACGGCACCAACGACAGAAGACGTGGTGGCCAACGACATCAGAAAGAGGTTGAAGAGGATGCGGGGAGGTGAAAAAGAAATGCAAATTATATAGACACCGGGACACACTGATACAGACGGGGTAAACGCAGCCATACACATGGCCACCGAGCAAGCGGGTGGGTTTGCTGAAAGGTACAATTTCCCACACCACAATTCCATACCTAACCCGGTAGACTCAAATCCCTACCAAAATTTTTCACTGAGGGCTCCCAGAGCAATTGTGCACTACGTACGCACCAAAATAAAACATGACAGCAGGCTTAGGCTATCCGAAGCAACACTGACGCCGGTGTTAGATAATACGAAAGGGCTCATTCGACTACAAAAGATATTTCTAAACAAAGTAATAGCAAACACAGTCTACACACCACACATACGTGGAAAGTGGTTTCTCTGCAGACACGAAACACTCAAATAGAACAGATGCACCCACTGTCAGGAACAGTGTACAGCAGACCTAGAACATCTTACATGGCAATGCAAATCTTTTTCACGAGAAATAAACACAATTTCACATATTCCACACGACGACATGCCCACCCTAGCATATGAGATACTATCAAACACACCGCAACACAACATGCCATTGCTACCTATGGCAGTGAGAGCAGCCTGCTCCTAGTAGAGAGGTCGACTTATAACGCGCAGATCGGCAGCATGGAGAGCAGCGAGGAGAGAGAAGAATAAGAAGAAGCGAAAAGCTACGCGCCCATACCTCCTAATTCCCTAATTACCCAAACAGCGAGGTAATCTCGCTGTTTGGGTGTGCAGTGGCATCGCACAGCACACGGGCGTCTTGCTTTTCGCTTCCATCGAAAAGCGGCCACCACGGCCAGGATTCGAACCCACATGCTTAGGTACAGCAGTCGAGCGCCGTAACCACTGCGCCACCGCGGCGGTGCTGAAACAATCTTGAAGGCATAGTTTTCACATCCCGACAAACTGCCGCTGTGGTAACTAAACGCCGTGTTTGGTGTTTCGCCGAGACATTTCCCGCAGGACATCGATGGGGCACCCGCTTCTCTCGCGGGACGCCGGTGATTCGAATAGCGTTCTGAATAAATTATAACTGGTCTCTTGTTAAGTGTGTGCCGACGAAATTTAACCATTTGCTTGAGGTGGGCTTGAGAACAGCTCCGAAGACCTTCGAGGTTATGCAAGCCAAGTTGCATAGAAAGACTGACAGGGCCACGAAAAGTAAAACGTTTCAACGTTAAGAGAAAGGAGAGCAGAGTGCGGAATGCAACAAGAATGAGTTCATGACATTGCCGACAAGCTTGGTTATGTTCGTGTTTTAATTTGTTTGGTTATCACTTCCAGCTCTTTATGTCGGCTACACGAGACGCGACCAGAGCTTCGGAACTATCATTACCGCGCGAGCAGCAGTGTCTGCGATGTCACAGACCGCGCGGTGTATAAAATTCGGCATATCTGAAAGTTTCTAGTCATTTTTGTAAACAGAGCGACGTGCATCCTCTCTCAACGAAAGCCAAGAGCACTCGTTGCTACCTAAAATATCCTTGGCGCAAGTTAACACTAAATAAGGTTTGCCGTCAAATACGTGAGCCGGCATGCTCTCGTCATCACCACGTGACAATGCGCTGACCGATATTAATAAAGAGAAATGAACTTGATTAAAGAAGGAAAGCACAACAGGGAAAACCACAAAGTGAGCTAGGCAAACGCTAAATTATTTGCGGGGATATAGGACGGGTTAAAGGACGTAACCAGGTTGATAATGATCAGATTAAAGTGCGTCGCAGAAAGTGACACGGCGACAGAATGAAGCAGTAGTAGACGATGACGACACCATGCGGCCGCCAACTTTGCACATTTCTGTAGACGTCATGTCAACAATGAATTACTCTGCCCTTGTGAACAGCTGGACATATTTGGCTTTAGTCAAGAACTCACAATGCTTCCTCAGTCTGACGGCTTTCGTTTAGTCTTGACATCGCACTACATCGCTCGGCTGCCCTAAAAGACTGAGCAGAAAAAAAAATATTCTATAGTCATCATCATCTTCTCTTTGAAGTCTACTGATAATGTCGTGTTCGCCATCACAGGCAAAAATAAATGTTGGCAAAACTCACCCGATCTGATTTTTCTTATTTCTCTTTCATGTACTCTGTCAACCGCGTTCACCAAGGACATCAAAAACGGCGCGCAAACGGGCACTATAAACCAAAAGATAAAAATATCGTGGTCTTTTTTTTTTTCTATTTGCGCACCACTCTTAATCCCTCTCATACAGGCCCGAGTATACGGGTTATTCAAGTTCATATGTCCCAGCATAACTGTGTAAACATCCGTCACATAAACGAACAGTAATAAATGAGCGCAACACAAAGAGACTAAGAGGAGAAGGGACAACACGGCCCTGAACATCAGTGACGTGTTGTCCCTTCTCCTCTTTGTCCCGTTGCGTTGCGCTCACTTATTACTGTTCGTCCTAATTCATCAACTCGCCCAATCAGCCGTACATCTGTGTAACATAAAACCAGGTTCCGTAAAGCCACGCACAATCCTTGTGTGCATGCGCGTGCATGCTTGTGTTAGTGCGCGCGTGTACTTAGTGTGTAACATAATTTGCTCCACGGATTGAGATGTGCCGACATTTGTATAGGGCCACAGAGGAAGCCTTTATTTCTGCTACTAAATCAGCCTGGCATGGTTGTGAATCGCAGCATTTGTAATGGTAGAACTGGGAAGAAGAAAGCCTTAATCAGAGAGTGTGCGCATGGGCTGTGAAAGAGAAAAGACGGCAGTTATTTTGGAGTTTCCCTGATGGCCATGGCCTCTAATCTGCAAGACTTGTTCTCCCCGCACTGATTTCCTGCTCAACCCGCCACTCGGATTAAAATGCACCTCATTCACTCCAAGTTTCCTCCACCGAATAAAGTACTTACCTCCACCACACTTGGTATTAGGCCTTCACCCATCTTACCTGTGGCATTTTGAAATGCAGAAATGCGAATTTCACTTACTTTCGGCTTGCTGATCAATTTTGGCGTGCTAATTGTGCGCCTTCCCTATACCAAAGTGCTACATGATTTGGCATCATGGTTCATTATTTTCTTTGTTAGCAGTCCTAGCCTGTCTGAACGACCGGGCGCTCATTGCGATTATATTTGAGGCCCTCTACCGGACTGTAATACCTCTGTCACATGAACATTTTTGATGCTCATTGAACTCGATTTGCATTTAGGCTTTCTGGAAGGATTGAAGCCTCCGGTGCTCCACAAGTAAGGCAAGAGTTTGCTCGAGGTAACAGCCTCCAGATTACTCAGTGACCGCCGTTTAAGGTTGCTCGCAATCTCTCTACACTTGCGTTTTTGCTTATAGACCCGCACGGGCGGGAGGTTCATTCATTCATTCATTCATTCATTCATTCATTCATTCATTCATTCATTCATTCATTCATTCATTCATTCATTCAAAAACCTTTATTTATGAGGATGACCTGAGGCCTAGAGGGGAAGGGCAACTAAGGCGGCGAGGTTCTAGGTGCCTGATTCGCCTTGCGTATTCTGCGGCAAGACGGCATGCCTATAAGCTGGTGTACGTCACCTCGCGTCGCAGGGCGGCGGACAATGACAGCGGACGGCACGTGACAATGTGGGCTGCCGAGAACTACGCGCCGGGCCTGATCGCCATCAGCGAGAGCGCCGGCGAGAACCCGCTCCAGAGCCAGCGGCCAAAATGGCGCCGGCTGTGCCGCTACCTGGGTGTGCTCGGCTTCCTGTCCCTTTTGGGCGTCGGGCTATGCTTCGCCATCGCGCTCGCCGTCGCCGAGCCGCCGGGACATGCCTCGTGGGAGTACCTGCTCATCTCGAGTCCTGTGGTGATCCCGGGCCTGCTCGCCCTGTACCTCTGCACCCGGCGTTGCTGTGGCCTCATCCTCAACCTGGTGTTCGCCTTCCTCGCCCTGCTGAGCGGGGCAGTTCTGGTGGCCACCGAGACGCTGGCCTCCATCGGCATCATGCTAACCATCGTAGGAGCACTCATCCTGGCGGTGATCCTGGTGACGCTCGTCCACGACAAGATCACCGGCAGGTCGTACAACGAGGACGGCGAGTTGGGCGCGCGGAGCCTGCGTCACCGCGATCTGCTGTTCGGCGACGACGCGTCTCAGAGGGCGTACCCAAACTGCGCGCCCCTCCGGAGGAGCTTCCGCCTCACTTCGCAGAAGAAAAAGCATCCTGCGCAGGTACGTTCATGGTTTATTTCGGTGACCAAGCTTTTTTAGAATGTCTTCCGAAGCTGGGAATATAAGCAAGCTTGGTTGAATTCGGATGAAAACTCGGTTTTCTACTCTACAACGCAGGATGAGCTGTTCCCTGCCCTCAAAACCAATTTTTCATTTCCGAGATGGGCAAAGAACCGTGACGACGAGTAAGAGATGCCTGAGTAGATAACTCGTTGCAGTGCCTTAGGGGCCTTGCCAACAGTTAGCTCGGTGCTGAAGACTTAAACACAGGTCCACACATGCAGGTTCTGTATACAGGTACGGAAGGGAACGTGCTTTAGTAGATGTCCTTGTGCGTATAAAACGAGGGCACTGAACACGGTGCGAAATATAGCATTATCACGTCGGCGACATTTTGATGGCTGGGGCTATCCATAGGGGAATGCTGCATCATCAAGTGTCTTTGTGGCGCCAAGATTATGCATGGTGTTGCCTAACCTTCATATCAAGGAAGAGCGCTGGAGGGTAATGCGGGGATGCCAGCGCGGCACTGAAGTCTCTTTAAGATGTGCCCAGTATTACCAATCAACCATATTGGCAATAGATAGCCCCGCTTGCTTATGAGCACAGGCAAACTGCTTCGTTTGCGTTAGACCTCACTGATTTGACAGCAGACTGAACAATTTACTTCTACAGACTTCTGCTGATCTTCCTCTTGTTATTGGCAACACCACCAAAGGCATTACATTTAGAGCCCAAGATGAACGTTGTGAATGATTTCCTAGAGGCTTCATGGCAAGGAAGGTGACAGCATGTTCAAACAAAGCAAAGGTTGTCCTTACAATATAGTTTTCAACATCAGCTTGTTGTCCCAGCGCTTGTAGCTTATATCTGACTGGTAAACTCCAACCAAACACTAACTCTCAGCTGAATTTTATTGAGGGCAAGGAGGCATGTATAGAGGAAGAAGCATACAAAAATTAGGGAGGCGCTCAAGCTTTCTTCCCCACCCCACCCCCACTAAAGATGCGTGAAAAGAGGCCTTCCTCCTCAGGTTCTCGACAGTCAGGGCCCAAAAGGCCCTTGCCCGGCGTGCTCGCGAGGCGGCTAGCACTTACGGCGGCCCGGACTAGAACTGCCGATCAACTAAGGCCGGCATTCACCATCTTAGCCGGCCCGCGTCCATTTCGTTTCAAATCAAGATGTTTCACAAGCAAGCTCAAGTTTCCCCCTGAGTATACGTGATAGCGCCTTTAACTCCACATTTTCATTCCGCCGATTTTTAAATTAATTTGATTTAGGCTGGTTTTGTGGGAAATGGAGGCTCAGTATCTGTCCCACCTTTCGGTATACACATACACTTACAATTAAAGATTCCCGTTATTTCTCGTTCGTTAGGATCAAAGATAATATATAGGGGTGCATACAAAAATGAAAAACAAGGCACGTGCGGGGCCAGAAAAGCATGGATTGATTTAGCGCATTAACAACTCTCTGAACTTGTGTCTCGCTGCAGGTGCAGTTCATCGTTCCCGAGCTGCCCCCGCCCTCGTCTGGTCTGCATTCACGCAACAGCCCCGAACACGGCGCGCACACCGAGCAGGAAGCCTCACCTGAGGCTCCCTCGACACCCGACGGCACGACTCCTGACGGCTCTCAAGAAGCCGCCGGTACCAGCGGGGAGCTGGACGTGGGAGGCTGCGAGACTAAGCACGTCTGTCCACACACCCCGCAGCCACAAGATGTGGTTTCCGAGGTTTCCGAGTCATGAAAAGATGCGCAAGTCACGGCCGCACTATTTAGACGCAGGGTTGTGCTTAGCGAGGTTTGAATTTTTACTACTTGAAACCCAAGCCATTAATTACCGACGGGTCCCTCTCGTTGTACATAACTCCTGTTACCGGTACCGTTTTGCGCTTTCTTTTTCTAAGTGCTTGTAGCACGCTGTACTCTACAACGTCCATATCGGATTAATCCCGGAAGAGACGTCCACGGTACAATGCTTGACTGAAGGCTAGCAGCTTTAATGGGACACTGAGGACAACTAGATGCGGCGTTACAGTGACAGCTGCTTATGGGACTCCACAGCAGACCACGCATGAGCTCTTCGCGGTTGAGGGCAAGACCTCGCTATCGTCTTCGTGATCACGTGTTCGCTCCCTGTCCACTTCCTGAACCTCGCGTTTCGTGCAGCCTTGTCCTTGTCTTCTGTCGAATGAGGCTCTTGGGATCTGCGAGCAGCAGGATGTGAGTGAAAACCCATACATCTGCAGCCTGTATCATACGAGGAGCAGGCGTCAGGGGCGTTTGATGCGAAGGAAGGAATCAGCACGCATACTAGCTTCTGCTGAATTTAGCGATTTACGCAACCAGCACCATGGACGTTGTAATTTCTTCCTCTTAGCAACGACCGACCCTGAAACTTTTTCTGGCTCGGCTAAGTCATTTCGTCAGCAAAAGGAACAATTCTTGCTCAGAGCATTGGATTTAAATAGCACATTTGTTCTTCCAGTAACTCGATTCACACTTGTGACATCAAAGCCAAAAAGTCTCCGAAATCACCGTCTCGAGGTCAATAACTGTGTAGCAAAGCTTCGGGGATCTCGACACCATCGCAGTTTGCTGGCGAATATGTCCAGTGGCGGTTGTACTTTTGGCCTTTCTTAGCTTACACAAGCTTCGTTTCGTTTTCATTGTCGATGCATAATGCAGGCCAAGTGAAGTTTGTCCTCAGTGGCCCTTCAATGGGCACAAAAACGACCAAATTTCGACAAGACTTGATGCTCGAAGGAGACACGTTATAGTGTTTGTCAGTATCACCGCCATCGTCTTCAGCCTAAGGAAGGCCTCTCCCAGGTTGCAAGTATAGCGCATGTCTTGTCGCCTCTCTATCTGTGTGCCGTTGTTGTTGCGCTTGAAAATTTTAGAAGCAATGCCCCAATATACCCCGCAATGTGTTTTACTGAAGTACCTCTCCAATGTCCCTCCAAATAACCCTATACTGCCCTGCTGAGACCACTCTTTATCCCCGCAATCTTCCCAGTCTCATCCGTCCACATGACTCTCGGCCGCTTGCCTTCGCTTCCGTCACCCATTTAGGCTCTCGGTTATCGTCTATTCCCCACTCTTCGCATAAAACTCCCTGGCCATCCTTGCCTCTCTTTTTTCTTTTAGTCTCAGTTAGGATACTGAGCACTAGTACATTCCTTCCTTGACCTTTCTGTTTGTTTCCTGTCTCGACGCAATGTCACACATATCATATTTTCTTTTTGCTCGCTAGGCTGTCCTAAATTTGAGCTCAAACCTTTCCGTTATCCTCCAAGTTTATATTCCTTATGTGAGCACTGGCAATTAAGAGCATTTGCAGAAGTTTAGAGCCCAGAGGGTTTCCTTTTAAGCCGTATATTACGACTTCTTTAACAATAGTGGAATTCCTAGCCATTTGAGTGGGTGGGAAGAAAAGTCTTCTTGCCTTCAGCAAATTTGGAAACGTGGGAATGCATTACGAGCCACATAGTATATGGCCCACAAGTAGACCCCCTGGGCTCCAAACTTTTGACAAAGGGTGCACATGGGCTGTATGCTTTTCTCTCGGCGGACAGTAGTAAGGTGCTCGTTGTGGTCTGAGATACCTGCCAAATGCGATTCACCCAAATCCTTTTCTATCTCACTATAGTGACCCGGATCCGCGGTCAGCATACCTTGCCCTGCGTAGATGTCTTCCCTTACCTTTACCAAGGAAAAAAACCGTTCTATTCACCGAATTCTACAGAGTTTCGCTTGAGATTTATTTGCATGAATTTTGACGCCTACTGTGCTGGTTTTCCTGCCTAATATGTCGATTATACTTTAAATTTCGCTCGCTGTGTTACTCACTAAAGCAACGTCGTTAAGAAATTGGATGTTATCAATGACATTCTCGACTAGCTGTTATCTTTAACCCTTCCCAATCTAATTATCCGAATAGCTGCTGTAAGCACGCGGCGAATTGCAGTGAATCGATTGATCGTATGTCCCAGTCTGACACCTCTCCTGATTTAGATTTTGTCGCTTTTCTTACGGAGGACTATCGTCGCCGTACGGATATTTTAGCACCTTTACCTATGCCTCTTTTACATTTCGATTACGCAGCATGTGTAGGATCGCTGAAGTTCCTACTGAACCAATATACTTTCTCCTAATATATGTGCGCTATACCTAAGGCTTCCTTATATTCTTCACATTTTCCATCGCCTTATTGGTGAAGAGAACGTGGTTTACTATCCATGTCATTACCCAAAGCTATCCTTGTCTTTTGATTGACTGAAGCGTAACGGTGCTCTAGTTTTATTAATATTTACCGTAGTAAACTTGTTAGTGACGGGCAGAAGCAGACTGCTTTGTACTTTTCTTTTATTTCTAATACTTGACGCCCCATTTGGATTAAAGTAGCGCTGGCATTTTTCGAAGCTTCTAGTACACTCATTGTCATGAGGCACTGTACATAAAATTGTGATGGTCAATGTTTCTTGTGGAGATGCCCCCTCCGCCCGCAACTGACCAGGATTTTCAGTTGCCGCTTTTCCCGACGCTGTTTTTGAGACATTGCTTTAGCTGAAATGAAGGTACCTAACAGTTGGCGAAACAAAGGCGAGAAGAGGGAATGATTTAATTACATGTAATACGTGTTACGGAAAATTAATAGTGTACGTATACGTATTCAATGTGAAAGTTAATTTACTAGAAAGTAAAAAAAGGAACGCTCACGGGCGACAGGAGAGATTCAATTCCATGGCCGCTGAATTTCGCGTACGGTGCTCTACGAAAAAAAGCTAGAGCAGCAGCTGTCCCTTCTAATTTAACGTTGCGCGTAACCTAGGCTTGAAATTTTTTTTGCCAACGCCACTATCGTCCATTGCGGTTCATCACTCGTTGCCGGCGGAATATCCAACTGCTCGCGACGCCACTGCTTTTGCCACACGCTCCAGATTATTGTGGCTAGGAACAAATTTTTAGAACGTTCCTCAGTTACTTTGTCTTATCCATATTCCTTCTGCCCTCCTCGTTTCTCAGTGCGTGTGCTCCCATATGATTTTCGTTTGAGCTTAATCTCTGTGCTGGTTCATGGCTACCTCCGTCCTTTCAAACATGCTAGGTGCTCTCCATATTGTGGTTGCTTGTGCCACTTTAATTACCTTGCGCTTACTGATTAGCTTTGACAGTTCTATTCCATCTAGCCCGGTTGCCGGAGCTCACCGCTCCTGACTTGTTGAGTGCGCGATACGATACTAGCGCATCTGCCCCTCCAAGGTCGCGCTCGAAGCATGGCGTTACCGTTCTTGCCGGTGTTATTTCTATTCTCATTGCGCCGACACAAGTGTTATTCCTTTACTTGTCGAAGCTGGCCTGCGTGCGGCATCCTTTTGTGTACGCAGCCTTTTCACAAATGTCGCATGGAATTCGCTTGTACATCGCATGGGCTCCTGTTCACAACCAGTCTCGATAGGTGTTCACTTGCGGCAACGCGAGGAGCATCCGCTGTAACCTACCGCCTGGGCCCGTGTTTCAGAGCTCACCATTGCTAGGGCCGGACATCGCTCTCCATCACTCTTGGAGGCTGTCAGAGAACCCAGCGATTCGTTTGTTCACGTGTGTACACACACGCTACGACGCCACCGGAACCCAGCTGTTCTGCAGCGGTCACCATCTCAACGAACACGACGATACCGTATGCGTGGAGAGACACTCTCGTCTATGCAGAGGGAAATTCACAGTTCCCGCGAGACGCCCAGGCGAGGACCGCCACCGGTATATTGTTCGTGTTTTCCGGTGTGTTCATGCCCCCTTCTCATCCTACATCACTGCGGAAAAATTCTTACATCGCAACCTCTCTGAGATGTACTGGACCGGTGAAATTCTTGTCGCTGCCGAGTTGGATGATGTCGCGTCCAGCAGCTGAAACGTGCACCTGTTGCTCGATGAGTCTGTTTTCTTTTGCGCCGAGGACTGCGAAGATGACCACCGCACAAAGCGGTATACATACTCTCGGAAATACCATACTCTCCAACAGATTTCATCGCATGCATTTTTGAAAACACTATACATAATCGCAAAACCACTACTTGATCGTTGAATCGAGTTCGTGTATAACGTATGAATACAAATGGCCTGCGCGAATAATAATCAGCAACTATTTAATGACAATCTGCAGGATTAAAAACAAATGTAATTTTAAACCGAGGGTCTGCACAAATTGTGCGCCGAATCGTTCACCGAAGAAGACGAACCAAGACTGGGTTCCAGAACTACGGCAAGACGCTCCATATCGCCGGACAGAGAACCTGCAGAATGGCATCGAGCGCCAAAGCGCGCACGGCTGTAAAAGCGTGCACGCAAGTCCACAATAAAAGTTGCATTCCTGGTTTATCTTGTGTGTCAAGGAAATTGGGGTATATTTTGCCTTGTGGCGTAGCCCGGCTCGTGAACGGGAGCGTACGTTACAAAACACTATACCACACAATACATCGATGTTTATGATGTACTGCAGCTCAAGATTTAGCAAAAAAAAAAAAATGCACACTCTCTGCAGTAACTTCTCAGTACTCACCAGGGCTCGACCGCATCGAGGCGCTGCTGTGTTCGCCCGCATTTCGCTCAACCATCATCATCATCATCATCACCAGCCTGACTCTACCCACTGCAGGGCGAAGGCCTCTCCCATATTTCTCCACTTAACCCGGTTCTGTGCTAGCTGCATCCACTTGACCCCTGCGAACTTCTTAACCTCATCCGCCCACCTAACTTTCTGCCGCCCCCTGCTACGCTTTCTTTCCCTTGGAATCCAATTTGTTACCCTAAGCGACCATCGGTTATCTTCTCTTCGCACTACATGTCCTGCCCATGCCCATTTCTTCTTCTTAATTTCCGCTAGAATGTCGGTAACTTGAGTTATTTCGCTGACCCACTCTGCACGCTTCCTATCTCTTAATGTTACCCCTACCATTTTTCGTTCCATAGCCCTCTGAGTTGTCCTCAACTTAAGTAGAACCCTTTTGGTTAGCCTCCACGTTTCAGCCCCATAGGTGAGTACAGGTAAGATGCAACTGTTGTATACTTTTCTCTTGAGCGATACCGGTAAACTGCTAGTCATTAATCTGCGAGCGCTTGCCAAATGCGCTCCATCCCAATCTTATTCTTCTTGTTATTTCCTTTTCATGGTCCGGATCTGCGGTTACTACCTGTCCTAAGTAGACATATTCGCCTACTACTTCCAGTACTTCGCTACCTAATGTAAACTGTCGTTCCTTCCCGAGGCTGTTGAACATTACCTTAGTCTTCTGCATATTTATTTTCAAGCCTACCTTTCTACTTTTCCTGTCTAGGTCATCAATCATTATTTGCAGTTCATCCCCCGAGTTACTTAGCAAGGCAATGGCATCAGCAAATCGCAGATTACTGAGGTATTCTTCATCTACCCTTATCCCTAACTGCTTCCATTCCAAGTCTCTGAATACTTCCTCTAAGCAAGCTGTGAATAGTACTGGCGAGATTGTGTATCCTTGCCTAACACCTTTCTTTATGGGAATTTTGTTACTTTCTTTATGCAGAACTATGGTTGCTGTGCAGCCACTATATATATCTTCCAGCACTTTCACGTACGGCTCGTCTACCCCCTGATTTCGCAATGCCTGCATCACCGCCGAGGTTTCAACCGAGTCAAATGCTTTTTCGTAATCAATGAATGCTATGTATAAGGGCTGGTTATATTCCGAGCATTTTTCTATCACCTGATTGATGGTATGGATATGATCGATAGTAGAGTACCGTTTCCGAAAACCTGCTTGATGCTTTGCTTGATTGCAGTCTAAGGTTGTCCTGATTCTATTAGCGATTACCTTAGTAAATACCTTATACGTAACAGACAGTAAGCTGATTGGTCTGTAATTTTTAAGGTCCTTAGAGTCCCCTTTCTTGTGAATGAGGATAATGTTCGCATTCTTCCATGGTTCCGGTACCGTCGATGACACCAGGCACTGCGTATACAGGTTGGCCAGTTTTTCTAGCACGATATCCCCATCTTCCTTCAGCAAATCTGTAGTTATCTGATCCTCTCCAGCTGATTTCCCCTTTTCATAGTTTCTAATGCTTTCTTGACCTCGTCCTTCGTCACTGGTGGGACGTCTGACTGTTTTTCCCTACTGCAATCTCATTACGGTCCTGACTACTTTGGCTACTGTAGAGATCTGTATAGAACTCCTCTGCTACTTTGACTATCTTGTCCATATTAGTGATGACGTTGCCCGCCTTGTCCCTTATCGCATACATCTGGTTTTTTGCCTATGCCCAATTTCTTCTTTACCGCTTGAAGGCTTCCTCCGTTCTTTACAGCATGCTCAATTTTCTTCATGTTATACTTCCTTATATCGGCCCCCTTGCGCTTATTGATTAGCTTTGATATCTCGGCCTATACGATCTGGTCTGTTGGATTGGAACCTTTCATACTCTGGCGTTTCTTAATCAAATCTTTCGTCTCCTTATACAGCTTACCGGTATCATCTCTAACTATCCTACCGCCTATTTCTACCGCGCACTCAGTAATGATATCTCTGAAATTATTGTTCATTGCTTCTAGGGTAATGTCGCCATCCTCGGTTAGAGCTGAATATCTATTCTGTAGCGAGATCCTGAACTCTTCTGCCCTATCCCTCCCTGCTAATTCGTTGATTGGTTTCTTTCTTACTAATCTGTTGCGTTCCTTCTTCAGATTTAGGCTAATTCGGGACCTCACCATCCTGTGGTCACTGCATCGCACTTTCCCGATGACCTCTACATCTTGCATAATGGCGGGGGTTGGACACTGTATGAAGTCAATTTCCTTTTTAGTCTCCCCGTTAGGACTTCTCCATGTCCATTTCCGGTTCTTCCGTTTGCTGAATAAGGTATTCATGATTCTTAACTTATTACGCTCTGCAAACTCAACTAGTAACTCCCCCCTGTTATTCCTAGAACCAATGTCATAGTCTCCTACTGCCTGATCTCCTGCCTGCTTTTTCCTATACCTTGGCATTGAAGTCGCCCATTAGTACAGTATACTGCGTCTTTACTCTTCGCATTGCCGATTCTACATCTTCGTAGAAGCTTTCAACTGCCTGGTCATCATAACTACATGTAGGTGCATAGGCATGTACATATTCATATTCGCTCAACCAACTTCACATCAAACAATTATGGTCAGGAACAAATTTCTGTTTAGCCTAAATTCCTGAACATCAGCGGTGCATAAGACAACTTAAAATATAGAGCTGCTGCGAAAACATACTACCTTTATAGTTGAAATTCACGGACACACCAAATTACATAACGCGTCAGCAATACGATGGGATTAGAAGCTGCCTTTAAATTGGGCTTTGTGTCATTCCTTCACGGTTACGCGTTTTCGGACCCCTGCACGTCTGTCTGCTCAATGCTAGACATCTATTCGGGTCATCTAGCTGGCGGTTTCCTTTGTCTAGATGTGGCGACACGCACGCAGTGAAGCATTTATTTATTTATTTATTTATTTATTTATTTATTTATTTATTTATTTATTTATTTATTTATTTATTTATTTATTTATTTATTTATTTATTTATTTATTTATTTATTTATTTATTTATTTATTTATTTATTTATTGGTGATACTTTCAGCGTACAAGGAGTAAATTTCAGGGAGAAAGGGCCTGCCATACCAATAAAAAAAAAGAAAATGACAACACAATTTATACAAGAATATCAGAAATTCGGCGACACGTGTAGAAATCCAAAAGCCCCGGGTGAAATGCTTTCGAGTGACGTTATTGACGTGTATAATGTTGTATTTTTCTGCTGGTCATTCGTATTGACCAGTTGAAGACCAGAAGAAAGAAGCGCATGAATCCAGTTAAGAACTGCAGGAAAAAAATTTTGAACGCTTGGTTTATATAAAAGCAATGAGTGGTTAACTTTATCGAAGGCTTTAGAAAATTCGAGAACAATGAACTCTTTGAAAAAGCAAAACTCAAGTAGAAGTGGAAAATTTTTTAAATGAACTTAATCCTGTTTTACAAGCGAAAAGCTTACGAAAGCCATGTTGAGTTAGAGAGAAGAAACTATTCATGAAAATTAACAAATTGAGTAAATAAAGCGGCCTCAATTTCGACATTGATATACACACCCTGGGTGCCCCGTCTGAAAATTCAGAAATGCAGACGCTCATGGTAGTCATCATTTAGGACCTCCTGCGAGCAGTGGCCGCTACCCCGCCTGCGGAGCTGGTTACGTGACGCGAAACGCAGGAACGGTTGGTTTGTTGGTTTGTGGGGTTTAACGTCCCAAAGCGACTCAGGCTATGAGAGACGCCGTAGTGGAGGAATACGGAAATTTCGACCACCTGGGGTTCTTTAAAGTGCACTGACATCGCACAGCACACGGACACCTTGCTTTTCGCCTCCATCAAAAAGCGGCCGCCGAGGCCGGGATTCGATCCCGCATCCTTGGGAACAGTAGCCGAGCGCCGTAACCACTGCGCCACCCCGGCGGGGCGAAACGCAGGAACGGTGGCCAAAGAGCTGCGCTCTAAAAATTCTAGAGGGCACTTTGGACCACTAAAGTGCGATGAGGCGAAAGCCATTATAGCGCGGTGGATCGTAGCCCTCCACTATGGCACCTCTATATTCCTCTCTTCTTTCACTCCCACCTTCCTCCCTTCCTTTAAGGCATGGTGCATGTGCCCGTGACAGATACTGCGCTTTTATTGCGAAAGCAATACTGCTAGCACTTCGAGCCTTTGGCGTGTCGTGGCGCCTCAGGAACCCGATTTTAATCCGGCCTACGCCTTCAAAGATATCACGACGTACTATCAAAATTGTCATCGCCTTTATCCCAGCCCATGCAAAGGTCTCAAAAAGGCGGATGAGCGGCTTCTTCTCCGCCTTTTCACCAATACATTGCTGTGCCCGGCAGCCCTAAAACATTTTGACCCCTCCTTTAGTGGCAGCTGCACACACTGTGGAGCGGTGTCTTCTGACATCTATCACATGGTGTGGGCCTGCCCCTCCAACCCGGCTATTCCCCCCATCCCCAACCCAACCCGGGAGAACTGGGAGGCGGTCCTGCTCGGCTGCCACGACTTACAGGCCCAACAAGCCTTAGTCGGACGCGCCCGAGCGGCGGCAACCGCCACTGGGGTCCCCAACTAGGGACCTCCACCTAGTGCTTGTAAGGATCGGTCCCTTATGGGCCGATCCAAACATACCTCCTGGCCCTTGTGTAAATAAATGTTCTTACCACCACCACCACCACCTCCATACATCACCTTTCACGTGACCGTGTGACGTCTCACCAGACCGAGAGACGGGGGCCCCAGCTCGCGCCATCGGATTGTTGTTGTTGTGGCTGTAGGAAGAAAGAAAAAAAATGCACGGGCCTGCTACTGGCTCTGTAGCTGAGCCACCTCCGCTGCCTCGTGCAGACAGAAGAGAAAATAGACATGAAAGAAAAAAGAAGAAGGAGAGAAAGGCGCGCGCCGCAACCGCAACAACAGCCGTCGTCCACCACCACCGAAGCGGTGGCGAGTGCAATCACGGCCTACAACAGATAAAAAATCAGTGGCAGGCCAGCCCCCGCCGCAAGCGGCGGTGACCCACTTCTTCCAGCCCCATCAGGGGAAGCTGCCATCGGATGGTGGCGGCGAGTCCATACACGGCGCTGTGTCGCAGCCGAGAGAGGGCGCTCGTTGTTTGTGACGTCACGCTAGGAGGATAAATGGAGCTGTGGCTGATTGATTGATTTATAGGAAGGGAACGCCGCGGTAACTGTCTAACTTGTTTTCTGTGGACACCTCAACCGCGCCGTAAGCGAAGGGAGGAATGTGGGAGTGAAAGTGGAAAGAGAGAAAGAGGAGCCGTAGTGGAGGGCTCCGGAGTAATTTTGACCACGTGTGCTGACATCGCACAGCACACGGACGCTCGGCTCCTCGCAGTAGCGCTGGAGAGGAGGTGGTTAAGGGTGGCAGTTCCTGGCCTGGGCTGGGACAGTAGGTCAGCGCCGCTTGCGGCGGGGGCTAGCCAGCCACCGAATTTTATCTGTATATGCCGTCATTGCACCCGGCACTGCTTCGGTGGTGGACGACGGTTGTTGTTGCGGCGCGCATCTTTCTCTCCCTCTTATTTTTCCTTTCTTCTCTATTTTCTCTTCTGCCCGTCTCAGCTACAGAGCCAGAGCTGGCCTGTGCATTTTCTTTTCCTTCTTCCTGCAGCCACAACAACAACAGCTCCTCGCAGCAGTCGGGGCGCAGCCTTACATGTTGGATGATGCGTATAAGGCGAGGCTGGAACGATCTGCTTCAGCCAAACGGCGGCGCCGTGCTGAAGAAACAGAAGAACGGGAACAACGGCGAGCTAAACAACGTGCGTATGCAGCAGCCTGGCGAGCGCGCCGGTCAACATGTCTTGATGCGGGTGCATCTACAAGTTCAGGGCCTAGTTTAATGAGTGGTAACGTTAGCGAGACGATGGAGACAGCCAGTAGTTCGGAGACAAGTTTCATGGACGCTCATAATGCCGGTGAGACTATCATGGATGCTTCAACTGCTGACGATGCTGCATCTATGAACAGTATGGAACGCTACAACTTAACAGAATAAAACACCGTGCCGAAGAAACGCATCAACTAGAAGCAACCCATAGCAGCATCCGTGCTTTCGCATTACTCCAGTGCAGATTCTGCAGTGCTCTTTACATATTTCTATCCTGTAAATCAATTTGAAATGCCGCTGATGCCTGTTGTATTAACGCCTCCTAGACATCTCGGTCTGCTTCTGTGTGATGTGTGGTGCGACGTTCGAGGAAGCACCAAATGAAATGCACCGCACGGACGCCTGGATCGGACGCCCGACGAGGTAAGCTTCGTCTATGCATGAATCGCCTGGTGACGTCATGACCAGTCGTGATAGTACATGGTGCGCCCCTTGTACGCCCCTGATGGGGCTGGGACAGGTAGGTCACCGCCGCTTGCGGTGGAGGCTAGCCTGCCACCGAATTTTTATCTGTTGTAGGCCGTCATTGCACCCGCCACCGCTTCGGTGGTGGACTACGGCTGCTGTTGCGACGCGCGTCTTTACCTCCCTCTTTCTTCTCTATTTTCTCTTCTGTCTGCACGAGGCAGCGGAGGTGGCTGAGCTACAGAGCCAGTAGCAGGCCCGTGTATTTTCTTTTCCTTCTTCTTACAGCCACAACAACAACACAACCAGGGCCCGTATTCCGAGTTTGCGTCGTTATCGAAAGTGTCGCTATCTCCCCGACCTCGAGTAATCTCATTGGTGGAAACCCCGCAATATGACGTGGCCACCTCTTCCGGTTTCTTATTGGCAACAGCCAGTTCCGGCGTTTCGGCCAATCAGATGACTCGAGGTCACGTGAGATAGCGACACTTCGATAACGACGCAAACTCGGAATAAGGGTATAGTGCCTGGGCCCTGGAGTGGAGGGGTGGCTGCTCCTGGCCCTACGGGGCTGGGACTGGTAGGTCACTGCCGCTTGCGGCAAGGGTTAGCCTACCACCAGATTTTTATCTCTTGTAGGCCGTCATTGCACCCACTACCGTTTCGGTGGTGGACGACGACTGTTGCAACGTGCGTCTTTCTCCCTTCTTTTTCTTTCTTTATTTTCTCTTCTGTCCGCATGAGGCAGCGGAGGTGGCTCAGCTACAGAGCCAGTAGCAGGCCCGTGCATTTTTTTTCTTCTTCCTTCAGTCGCAACAACAAAAACAACACAACCAGCATTTCATTGAACGCATCAAAGTTCACCGGCGTTTTATAATTCATTTACAGGAAAGAAAAGGCGCAGTATCTGTCACTCGCGGAATCCCGCTATCCTCACGGTAGACAAGGGGAATTATGATGAGAGAGAGAGAGAGAAAACTTTTAATGAGCATAATAATCAATAAGAATTCGCAGGAGCTGGATGGTCGGTGCCCCTAGTCCAGGGCTGCTGGTCCAGGTTGTCGCTGGTCAGGGTCGCCTCCCACTGCTCGTGTGTCGGGCATGACACTAGTAACGTTGGGTCAGGTTTGTCCTGGCATTCCCAAGAGATGTGATAGAGTGTGGGGCTTGCACCGCACCAAGGACAGTAACTCGTGTATTTTGTTGGGCTTATCTTATTTAAAATGTGAAGATTAGGGATGTGTTTGTATTTTTCTCCAGTCTATAGCGTCCGAGGAAGGAAGTTGTTTGTGTGGTGGTGAGAAAATTCTTCTTTCTAACCGTAGGTGTTCCAGCCTGTCGCCGTAGGGTCCTAGGAGAGGGGTGGGGTAGGGATGGGGATCCGCCCGGTTTGTGAGAGCTCGGGCTAGATCATTCGCTACCTCATTTCCTTCTAGGCCTTCGTGTCCAGGTGTCGTAATTGTGTGCGTCTGGGAGATGGAACGTGATATTGCACACGCTCTTCTGTGAGGTTTTCCGGCCATGTAGTCCCTGCAGGCTGGTTGGGAGTCCGTCACTACGTGTGATGACTTCTTTTAGTGGTCTTGTGTTTTTATGGTAACGGCTATTGCCAGTGATTCCGCTTCCGCAGGATCCTTGACATAGATCGAAGCCTGAATAATTGGCCTCTTCTGGTGGTCAACTGCAGCTATTGTGAACTTGCCAGGCTCGCCGTAAGCCCCTATATCCACGTGGACAACTTCCGCGTCTTTAGACAATTGTTTTTCCAAAGATTTGACTCTGGCTTTCCTTCGACCCTTCTGTAACTCATTGTGCATGTGCTTGGGTATCGGGTTCACATAGATGTTGTTTCTTGTGGATATCGGAATTTGTGATTTGATCTCAGAAGTTCTTAGTGCCTGCCATAGCCCTAGTTTTGACAGGATTTCCCTACCCGCCTGCGTTGTTGTTAGGCGTTGTTTCTGACTCTCTAGAACCGCCTCCTTGAGCTCTTCGAAGTTGTTGTGCACTCCGAGTGCCCAAAGACGTTCCGTTGATGTTGTTGACGGGAGGTTTAGGGCCGTTTTATAGGCTCCTCTAATGATAGTGTCAATGGCCCTTTTATCAGTGATTCTAATTTCGTGATATGGGAGCCCGTAGGATCCTGCTAACGACTAGGGCTTGTACAAGGTGGAGGGTGTCCTCCTCCCTCATCCCTTTCCGGTGTCAGGTCACCCTTCTAATCATTCTGGAAATTTGGTTGACTGTGGTTTTGAGTGTTTTGATTGTATAATCCACTCTCAAATTGCTTTGCAACCACAGCCCCAAAACTCTGATCTTGTCCTCTTGAATTGTCTGGTCTCCTAGAGAGAGCTGAATTTCTCCTGGGGACTTGTAATTTCTTCTGTGTAGCCTGATAAGTTCGGATTTTTCTGGGGAGCATTGAAGACCGCTCTCCCCGGCAAATTCCTTGACTAGGTCTATAGCGGCTTGCAGAGCTTCTTCTTTTTGCGCCAAGGATCCCTGAGTAGCCCAGATGGTGATGTCGTCCGCGTATAAAGTGAAGCCAATATCATTGCGGGTCAACAGTTTTTTTGCTAAATCTATCCGGAGCGTGTCGCAGATGGTAAAGCGCTCGACTGGAGATCCAAGGGATGGAGGTTCGATTCCCGGCCTCGAAAGTCGACACCCTCTGCCAACAGCTCCTGCTGACAACGAGGAGGCATCACTTTTACCAACGCTGCGACAAGAGACAGGGCTGGCGCCTCATTAAGATCAGACTGGTAGTCATGATTATGTGTGTAAGCACAATGGGCATATAAGAGTCATGCCCAGTCATGTCATTTGCCCAGTCACTTGTCATGAGTCAGTTAGATCGGGGATCCAATGCGCCTGACTATGAAGTCCATGACTTGTGTAGGTTATTCAGTCATGACCATGACTAATATCTAGCCATGATTCAAAAGTTCCGAGTCATGATACTCAAAAGTGCTGAGTCATGGACCTAAAGTGTGCTGATTAAGAGACCTCAGAGGTGCTGGGTCACCGACCATAATATAGCTGGGTCATGGCTCTTAAAGGTGCTGAGTCATAATATTCAAAGTGCTATGGCACTCAAAAATGCTGAGTCGTAATACCTAAATGTGGTGAGTGTGGAGCGAAAGCTTTGGCTGTGGGCGACGAGCGTTGCATCGAACACAACCAGCGTTCCCGTTGAACGCTTCAAAGTTAATCGGCGTTCTCTGCAGAACCCACTTACATGCCCTGCGCATGCACGCGATGTATACTTACTACGTGTACTCAGGCTTTCGCATTTCTCCAATCCAATCTCTGCAGCACTCTCAAAGTTCTTTTTTTTTTTTTAGTAACACGTGTTGGGGAAGTGGCTGTCTGTGTCAATCCAAAATTTGTGTAGGCGGTAATAAATTCGTTGGTTTTAGGGGGAAAGTTAGGGAGTGTGAGTGACAGAAGTTCTCGGAGCGTCCTTTCGGAAAGGGCCAGCAGCACTGCCCCGCCGGGGTGGTGCAGTGGTAAGACGCCGGACTACTGTGCCGGAGTTCCCGGGTTCGAACCCGACCACGGCGGCTGCGTTTCGATGGAGGCGAAACGACTTGGCGTCCGTGTGCTGTGCGATGTCAGCGCACGTTAAAGATCCCCAGGTGGTCGAAATTACTCCGTAGCCCTCCACTACGGCTCCCCTTTCTCTATATCCACTTTCACTCCCACCTTCATCCCTTCCCTTACGGCGCGGTTCAGGTGTCCACAGAGCAAGTGTGACAGATACGGCGCCTTTCCCTTCCTATGAACCAACCAACCAACCAACGACTGCGTCGCTTGCGGTGGGGGCTAGCCTGCCACGATATTTTTATCTGTTCTAGGCCGTCATTGCACCCCCTACCGTTTCGGGGGTGGACGACGGCTGTTCCGACGCGCGTCTTTCTCCCCTTTTCTTTTTCTTTCTTCTCTATTTTCTCTTCTGCCTGCACGAGGCAGCGGAGGTGGCTCAGCTACAGAGCCAGTAGCAGGTCCGTGCATTTTCTTTTCCTCCTTCCTTCAGTCGCAACAACAACGTCGCCTCCCTCTCGCACTGACAAGAGGTCTCTCACGAGCGAAATGGCAGCAGCTGCCACTTGTTCGTATCACTCTGGGAGAATAATCCCTACAACGGCCAATACGGTGACGCTATACCGTAGTTTGACGCAAGGTCGCAATCGCCGCATTTACCGTGGGAAGCAATTCTCCTGGTAGGGTCAGGTTTGGCGACATCTCACTAAATTGGCGACTTTTACGCGCGTCTAACAACCAAAACTTTAGGTGGGCGACTTGGCTACTTTCTGGCGACGGTTTTTGCTAAACATTCTGATACCGTCGAGCTTTCTCACCGCGTAATTTACATTTTAAAATAGAATTAGCTGTTATATGGAGATTGACAGTGTCATATTAACAAAGTGCCTGTGTTTATGCAGATTATGGAGAATACGGATATTGTCAATTGTACTGATGATTTAAAGAGTCACTTATGGAACGGAATGTTCACCGAGCTGTTTGTTGCGAGGGCATCAAAGTAAAGTTCGGATTGCGCATGGGGAGCGCCACCAGCTACATTTGAAGTGCCGCTAGAAATGGTGGAAAACGTTAACAACAATATCTACCCCCGAGTTACGGATGCTGACGTACGTGATGCGCGCTTTTGTTCTACTTCGCCAGTGTGTTGTATAATGTGTAATGTGATATTTTATCGGGTCAAGGCTTTTTGTTTCTAGTTTTGGTTTGTTTACTTTCTCGAAAAGGATTGGCTAATCATTTCAAGAATTATTTATAATATATTAAGATATGTGATTGTTTATCTCCGTTGGACTACAATATAAAAGGAAGAAAAATAAAAATTGTTGGGTTGTTCTTTTCGCTTAAATTATGATCAGACATCGCGCCTTCGTGTGCGGCGAGCAAGTGAAAAAGATAATGGATGCGCTGCTTCCCGCACCTCTCCCTACACGTCAGCCCTCCGCGCAATCTGTGCCCTACAATGCACCTGGCGCCTCTTCATTGCTGGACCAGCTGGGCGTTGAGAGTCGCGTGAACGTACGACGTTTTACATCCCCGTTCCGAAACTGGCTTGACTAAACTTCTGGAGTGTCTTGGCCGCAGAAGAGACATAAAAGAAAGCGCCCACATTGTGACCACGCGGAATGAAGATGTTCATGGTTTTGAAACAGTACGGCAGCGTTTTACCTGGGTAAAGCCATTAATACAGGTACAGCAGGAATATAAAGTTGAAGACTGTCGCCTTCTTGTACCGCGGCGACTTTTTTGTCGACGAAATTAAATATTTGCCCAGTTGGCGACTTCTTGGCTACTTTTCAGATTTCGTTGGCATTCTTCCCAGAAGACCTGGACACCCTGTCGAAGATCAGAAATGATGCTCCTTCTCTCCACCCTCAACTCAACACATGCCGACATAAAAAAAAATAACGATAATAATAAACAGGTATCGATGGCGCCTCGTCCTATGCTCGCGTCACTTGGGCGCGCCCACTGAGTGGGCGATACTCGATTGCCCATTTCACGTCAACGGGCAAGGGTGACTAAGTTTCTAAATTATAGCTATGGTCCGCGCAGAGCGTTCAAATTTGACTCGAGAACTTAAGAGACCACCTCTACGGCTTTGTTTTATTAGAATATGACCATCGTACGCGAGACGGTTGGCAGTTGAAGCACTAGTGGCTAGCGCCATAAGAATCCTACAGAATACTGACGATGCTCGGGCTAATTCTCAGAACCTCTGGCTGCGGAGCAGCAGAGTTTGATTAAAGACTGCGGTCATACTAATGATGTTCCGCCTTATTGCGCTTTAATTGTAGAGGTGCCAGCTTTTCCCTGGAGTTCCGCTGTCACATATTAACTGCCTTTACCCTGATAACGGGCAGCACTATAAAACTTGACCGGCGCGCCTCTTCACATCGGCCTAATATTCGCATATTCGCGAGCCTTCTCGTTCCCGGAATTGCCCGGGTGAGCCGAAACCCATACTCGTTCTACCATCCTACGAGGGACGGGACGGTAATTTTTAAGGATATACTTGGCGGCAGCCGATAGACGGCCCCTCCCGACATTTTGTATGGCTGTTTAGGAGTCACTGACTATAATATCTGCTTCGGTAGAAGTGGATAGAAGCGACGGCCAGCGCGATGGCTGCCTCTTCTGCAGCCTCGAAGGTTCTGGTGTGCACAGTAGCTGCAGTTAAGAGTTTGGAAGGCGCGGACTCACGGGACCCAGCCACTGTACAGATCTCGAAACTCCGTCGGTTTGTTCATATTCGGTCACATATACGTAAGTGGCCGACTGATTTCCTTTGTATCTGGTGAGTAGCGTACGCGCGGGTGCTAGTCGCCTGCCTTTGTGCTAAATGGGGTGCATATTCTTAGGGAGGGGCTTGATGACATGCTCCTTCCTGATTGCTGTGGGTATTTGCCTGGGATCGTTCGACACGGGTTCGACATTGATGCCTAGCCTTAGCAAGACAAACATCCAGGCTTTGGTGTGCGCCAGCCTAGTGTACCGTGATATTAAGTGCGCTTCCTTGAGTTCATGAAGTTTGTTGTGCATTCCAAGCGATAGGAGCCTATTGGTTGAGGTTTTCCTCGATAGTCGTAGTGCTGTCTCGTAAGCTTGACTGATAAAACACTCAACGTTTTCGTCTTGGTAGATGTGCAGATAGGGCTGGGTGTAGACTAGCCTGGTGATGACGAAAGCCTGAATGAGTCGATAGGTGTCTTCTTCCATGCCCCACCCCCCACCTCGCGGTGGTGCAGCGGCCCGACTACTGTGCCGGAGTACTCGGATTCGATCCCCACCGCCGACGGCTGTTTTTCTATGAAGGCGAAACGAAGGGGCGTCCATGTGCTGTGTGATGCCAGTGCACGGTAAAGATACCCAGGTGGTCGAAATTACTCCGGAGCCCTCTGTAGGTAGGTTACCACCGCTAGTTCCATCAGGGCTAGGATCAGCCACTCTCCAATCTCCCCTCTCGGCCGGTGCGCATGCGTCCGTGAGCTGTGCGATTTCGTTGTTGTTGTTGTTGCGACTGCAGGCAGAAGGAAAAGAAAATGCACGGCCTGCTCTGTAGTTGCGCCACCTCCGCTGCCTCGTGCGGACACAGAAAATCGAAAAGAAAGTTTCAATGCAAGTTAAAGATCCCCAGGTGGTCGAAATTACTCTGCAGGCCTCCACTACGGCTCCTATTTCTTTATTTGCACTTTCTCTCTCACCTTCCTCCCTTCCCTTATGGGAATATTCAGGTGTCCACAGAAACAAATGTGACAGATAATGCGCCTTCCTCTTCCAGTGAACCATTTATTACTCTATAGGATGTGCATTCAAACCCCGCCCGTAGAGCTTGCCTCGATGATGTAGACTGCCTCATGGCGCACACTTCTTATTTCATTCAATTTATTCCAACATCATTACAGATGCTGAAGAGCGTGAACGAATAGCCTCTAACTGGGCTTGACGGAACTCACGGCCCCTAAACATTGCATTGGCAACAAACCAGAATACAAACACAACGCATCAGACATATGGAAAGATCTTGGTACAAAATCAAGGCATAAGCAAGGACAATCAAAGAAAACAAAGTGTTTAATGAGGTATACAGTATATGCAGCAATGCAGAAAAAGGCAGAAAGATAAATATTGTGGATACGATATATTCACCAAAAAAAAAAACAGTATTGTGGCCATGAAACAATTCGGTTGTTTAGAAGCGATGGGGAATATTACGTAGCATCTGGTAGAGGGATGGGTCGCTCCGGAGCGAGCCAGATCTTCGGAGCCGCTCCTTTCAAAGAGCGGGTGAGCCATTTGGCTCCGCAAAGTCTGAGCCGGGTCCAGAGAGGCCGGAGCGGTCGGAGCTGTAGGATCTTTCGGAGAGCTGGTTGCTGGTTCTCAATGAACCTTTCCGGCACAGGCGGGTGCGACTTCTGCGTCATCTATTAGCGATGCGAGAAAGCAACCTCCTGCCCTTTCTCGCAAGATTCGCAATCGAGATAGAGTATGGCCTGCATGTCTATGTTACGATATTCCAGTCTGAAAAAAAAAATATATATATATAGCTTTCGTTTTGGTGATGTTTATAGCTAGCGAGTTAACGATACTCCAAGAATTTTTTTTATTAGAATTTATAAGAATTTATTTAGCCGTTAATTTGAGCATCCTTTCCCTGTTCACCCACAGGGTAATCTCGTCCACATAAAAAGTATGTTGTAGCCCTTCCAATGGTGGCGAGTCTGTGAGGCAGTGTTATGAGTGCAATGCAAGGAGGTTAGTGCAATGCTGAGGAGGAACGGAGACATGACAGCCCTGCGATGTTCCCACTGCGCCCAGAGCATGGGGTGTGATTTGATCGCAACGACAGTAAGCTCGGCCGTCCTGTTCGATTTGAAGGACCTGAAATGCCCGAAGACGCTCTCTCTCTCTCTCTCTCAAGGATTCAAAAGCGTGACATTTTCTAATATCGTTTTCTATATATATATATATATATATATATATATATATGTATTTGAAGGAAAGAAGCCAACAGTCGGCGAGGCCAAGGAAAGCATTGGGGATTATGTTTTGTCTTTTTTTTTAATTTTTACTTTGATAATCACAGAAATGAGTAATGTAGTCTGCTAAGGGGAAAGATAATTAAACACAAAATAGAAGAAAAAACAACATGCCGATGGTGGGGACCGAATCCACGACCTCCGAATATCGCGTCCGGTGCTCTTCCAACTGAGCTACATCGGCCGCTGTCCCCCCTGCTACTTTCTCGGGTATTAATGTTGTCTGTATACGAACCTTGAGTGTTCACCAGCGCCACCCTCAACCATAGCGGCGGACGTGGAACGTCCTGTGTTACCGCCAGCGTCACGTAGAACGTGATCAAGAGCGAGGGCGAAAGCTGTGCTAGAACCCTCTCACGCTACCTATGGCTTCAAGACTGCCAGAACCGAGACCCCCGTAAGCTACAAGCAGATAAAGGAAGGGGAAATGAGGGTGCTCGTTATAATACTTGAAGGAAAGAAGCCAACAGTCGGCGAGGCCAAGGAAAGCATTGGGGATTATGTTTTTTTTTTAATTTTTACTTTGATAATCACAGAAATTAGTAATGTAGTCTGCTTAGGGGAAAGACAATTAAACACAAAGTAGAAGAAAAAACAACATGCCAATGGTGGGGACCGAACACACGACCTCCGAATATCGCGTCCGGTGCTCTTCCAACTGAGCTACATCGGCCGCTGTCCCCCCTGCTACTTTCTCGGGTATTAATGTTGTCTGGACACGAACCTTGAGGGTGTTCACCAGCGCCACCCTCAACCATAGCGGCGGACGTGGAACGTCCTGTGTTACCGCCAGCGTCACGTAGAACGTGATCAAGAGCGAGGGCGAAAGCTGTGCTAGAACCCTCTTACGCTACCTATGGCTTCAAAACTGCCAGAACCGAGACCCCCGTAAGCTACAAGCAGATAAAGGAAGGGGAAATGAGGGTGCTCGTTATAATACTTGAAGGAAAGAAGCCAACAGTCGGCGAGGCCAAGGAAAGCATTGGGGATTATGTTTTTTTTTTTTTTAATTTTTACTTTGATAATCACAGAAATGAGTAATGTAGTCTGCTTAGGGGAAAGATAATTAAACACAAAGTAGAAGAAAAAACAACATGCCGATGGTGGGTACCGAACCCACGACCTCATATCGCGTCCGGTGCTCTTCCAACTGAGCTACATCGGCCGCTGTCCCCCCTGCTACTTTCTCGGGTATTAATGTCTGTATACGAACCTTGAGAGTGTTCACCAGCTCCACCCTCAACCATAGCGGCGGACGTGGAACGTCCTGTGTTACCGCCAGCGTCACGTAGAACGTGATCAAGAGCGAGGGCGAAAGCTGTGCTAGAACCCTCTTACGCTACCTATGGCTTCAAGACTGCCAGAACCGAGACCCCCGTAAGCTACAAGCAGATAAAGGAAGGGGAAATGAGGGTGCTCGTTATAATACTTGAAGGAAAGAAGCCAACAGTCGGCGAGGCCAAGGAAAGCATTGGGGATTATGTTTTATGTTTTTTTCATTAATTTTTACTTTGATAATCACAGAAATAAGTAATGTAGTCTGCTTAGGGGAAAGACAATTAAACACAAAGTAGAAGAAAAAACAACACGCCAATGGTGGGGACCGAACCCACGACCTCCGAATATCGCGTCCGGTGCTCTTCCAACTGAGCTACATCGGCCGCTGTCCCCCCTGCTACTTTCTCGGGTATTAATGTTGTCTGTATACGAACCTCGGGAACCTTGAGAGTGTTCACCAGCGCCACCCTCAACCATAGCGGCGGACGTGGAACGTCCTGTGTTACCGCCAGCGTCACGTAGAACGTGATCAAGAGCGAGGGCGAAAGCTGTGCTAGAACCCTCTTACGCTACCTATGGCTTCAAGACTGCCAGAACCGAGACCCCCGTAAGCTGCAAGCAGATAAAGGAAGGGGAAATGAGGGTGCTCGTTATAATACTTGAAGGAAAGAAGCCAACAGTCGGCGAGGCCAAGGAAAGCATTGGGGATTATGTTTTATGTTTTCTTTTTAATTTTTACTTTGATAATCACAGAAATGAGTAATGTAGTCTGTTTAGGGGAAATATAATTAGACACAAAGTAGAAGAAAAAACAACATGCCGATGGTGGGGACCGAACCCACGACCTCCGAATATCGCGTCCGGTGCTCTTCCAACTGAGCTACATCGGCCGCTGTCCCCCCTGCTACTTTCTCGGGTATTAATGTTGTCTGTATACGAACCTTGAGAGTGTTCACCAGCGCCATCCTCAACCATAGCGGCGGACGTGGAACGTCCTGTGTTACCGCCAGCGTCACGTAGAATATATAATATCCTTGATAACCTGTTTTAGACCGTCATTGCACGCTTGGGTGGCGGACGACGGCTGTTGCGACGCGCGTCTTTCTCTCTACCTCTTATACTTTCTGTATTTCCTCTGTCCGCACGAGGCAGCGGAGGTGGCTCAGCTAGAGCCAGTAGCAGGTCCGCGCATTTTCTTTTCCTTCTTCCTACAGTCGCAACAGCAACCTTCAGCTCTGCGTGCGAGAAGTAGACCTTCGCTCCAAAATGAATTAGTGGGCGGATTGGTGTGGTAATATTACAGTGAGTAATATTAAACCGAGAATGATCATTAGGGTATGACTCATGCCTTCAATACATGTTGGACCGGATCTAACTGGAAATCGGCGGGAAATAGTGATAGGGAAAATGAAGTCGCGCTTTTAGTGGGAAACGGTAGCATATAAGCGGTAGGGGCGCGCTGTCACATTTCCTTCGTTAAACCCCGCCGGGGTGGCGCAGTGGTTACGGCGCTCGACTACTGTTCCCAAGGGCGCGGGATCGAATCCCGGCCTCGGCGGCAGCTTTTCGATGGAGGCGAAAAGCAAGGCGCCCGTGTGCTGTGCGTTGTCAGTGCACGTTAAAGAACCCCAGGTGGTCGAAATTTCCGGAGTCCTCCACTACGGCGTCTCTCATAGCCTGAGTTGCTTTGGGACGTTAAACCCCACAAACCAAACCAACCATTTCCTTCGTTAAAGAAGTGGTTCGAAAGACGCCTGAAGGTTTTTAATGCGTAAGCATTAGGTGGCTACATTTGAGTTTGTTAGCAGAACCTTGTCGGCAGGATTGCGTCGAAATAAAGGACGATAGGAAAAAGTGAATGGTTGTAATCGATAGTGGTTGAAAATATCGCCAGGGAAAAAATTAAGAGCCAAAAAGAGCCAATTAAGTCATTCGGACATTGAAGTAGGTAACCGGAGTAATGACGACGTCCAAAGTGATTAGCCACCATAACGTGATACCTGATGACATATTTATGTCGATTCGGGATATGACATCACTGTGTGGAGTCACAAAACCGAAAGTGGACGTTTTTCGACGTGAACCGAATAAAGGAGTGAAAGTGATCAGAAATTGTCGTTTAATCCAAGAGCAAAAAAAAATACAAAATCCGAGAGCAGAGCAGCATCTGCAGTGAATTTATTCCCAAATCCCTCCAGCCCCTCTATGAGAGTAGCATTTCAGCGAAAATTCACGCCGTCTAAAATTTGTATTTAATTAAAGAGCTCTCTGCAGTGGAGAAATCCGAGCCTGAGCGTTGCTGCTGCACACGATACATCGCGCGCCCGTTGTCGAACACAACCAGCGTTCTGTTGAAAGCATCAAAGTTCTCCGGCGTTCTATAATGGGCTTATTACGAAAGGAAAGGCGTGGTATCGTCACTCGCGGACAAATCTCGCCAACGTGATTTTCACCAAGAGCCTAGAAAGGCTTTCGCCGTAGCAAGACGGTTCAACCCAAATGAATGGCTTAAGCGCCACAAATGCGTCGTGCGATTTCAGCTGGCTGCTGTAACAACGGTGCCGTTGATGTGCATTTTTTTCTTCTGGTCAAGTTTCACCCCTACATTCACACTTCGATCAGCAGTCCGGCTCGGAGGCGCGGGACTGGCACTTTATCTAGTGACTTGCGTCCACAAAGGTTAACGATTACATTGATGCTTGATTAGCAGTCCGTCTCGGTGGTGCGCGACTGGTACTTTATCCGGTCACTTGCGTAGTTTCGCCGCTACACTGATGCTTAGATTAGCAGTCTGGCTAGGAGGTACGTGACAGTTACTTTATCTGGTCACTTGCGTCCAGGATGTTTCACCACTACACTGATGCTTGGATCAGCAGTCCGGCTCGGAGGTGCGTGACTGGTACTTCATCTGGTCACTTGAACCCAGAAAGTTTCACCATTACTTTGATCCTTGGATCAGCAGTCCGGCTCGGAGGAGCGTGGCTGGTACTTCATCTGGTCACTTTCGTCCACGAAGCTTTTCTACATTTATGCTTGGTTCAGCATTTTGGCTCGGAGGCGCGTGACATACTTTAACTGGTTACTTCCGTCCAGGAAGTTTCACAGCTGCACTGATGCTTGAATCAGCAGAACGGCTCGGAGGTGCGTGACTGGTACTTTATCTGGTCACTGCGTCCAAGAAGTTTCACCGCTACACTGATGCTTAGATCAGCAGTCTAGCTAGGAGGTACGTGACTGGTACTTTATCTGGTCACTTGCGTCCAGCATGTTTCACCACTACACTGATGCTTGGATCAGCGTCCGGCTGGGAGGTGTGTGACTGGTACTTCATCTGGTCACTTGAACCCAGAAAGTTTCACCATTACTTTGATCCTTGGATCAGCAGTCCGGCTCGGAGGAGCGTGACTGATCATTTATCTGGTCACTTGCGTCACCAGTTTCACCGCTAGACTGATGCTTGGATCACCAGTCCGGCTCGGAGGTGCGTGACTGGTACTTCATCTGGTTACTTTCGTCCACGAAGTTTTTCTACATTTATGCTTGGGTCAGCATTTTGGCTCGGAGGCGCGTGACATACTTTAACTGGTTATTTCCGTCCAGGAAGTTTCACCGCTGCACTGATGCTTGAATCAGCAGAACGGCTCGGAGGTGCGTGACTGGTACTTTATCTGGTCACTTGCGTCCAGCATGTTTCACCACTACACTGATGCTTGGATCAGCGTCCGGCTGGGAGGTGTGTGACTGGTACTTCATCTGGTCACTTGAACCCAGAAAGTTTCACCATTACTTTGATCCTTGGATCAGCAGTCCGGCTCGGAGGAGCGTGACTGATCATTTATCTGGTCACTTGCGTCACCAGTTTCACCGCTAGACTGATACTTGGATCACCAGTCCGGCTCGGAGGTGCGTGACTGGTACTTCATCTGGTCACTTTCGTCCACGAAGTTTTTCTACATTTATGCTTGGGTCAGCATTTTGGCTCGGAGGCGCGTGACATACTTTAACTGGTTACTTCCGTCCAGGAAGTTTCACCGCTGCACTGATGCTTGAATCAGCAGAACGGCTCGGAGGTACGTGACTGGTACTTTATCTGGTCACTTGCGTCCAGCATGTTTCACCACTACACTGATGCTTGGATCAGCGTCCGGCTGGGAGGTGTGTGACTGGTACTTCATCTGGTCACTTGAACCCAGAAAGTTTCACCATTACTTTGATCCTTGGATCAGCAGTCCGGCTCGGAGGAGCGTGACTGATCATTTATCTGGTCACTTGCGTCACCAGTTTCACCGCTAGACTGATGCTTGGATCACCAGTCCGGCTCGGAGGTGCGTGACTGGTACTTCATCTGGTCACTTTCGTCCACGAAGTTTTTCTACATTTATGCTTGGGTCAGCATTTTGGCTCGGAGGCGCGTGACATACTTTAACTGGTTACTTCCGTCCAGGAAGTTTCACCGCTGCACTGATGCTTGAATCAGCAGAACGGCTCGGAGTTGCGTGACTGGTACTTTATCTGGTCACTTGCGTCCAGCATGTTTCACCACTACACTGATGCTTGGATCAGCGTCCGGCTGGGAGCTGTGTGACTGGTACTTCATCTGGTCACTTGAACCCAGAAAGTTTCACCATTACTTTGATCCTTGGATCAGCAGTCCGGCTCGGAGGAGCGTGACTGATCATTTATCTGGTCACTTGCGTCACCAGTTTCACTGCTGGACTGATGCTTGGATCACCAGTCCGGTTTGGAGGTGCGTGACCGGTACTTTATCTGGTCACTTGCGTCCAGAAAGTCATCGCTACACTAATGCTTGGATTAGCAGTCCGGCTCGAAGGTACGCTACAGGTACTTTATCTGGTCATTTGCGTCCAGGAAGCTTCGCTGCTACACTGATGCTTGGATCAGCAGTTTGGCTCGGAGACGCGTGACATACTTTATCTGATCACTTGCATCCAGGAAGTTTCACCACTACACTGATGCTTGGATCAGCAGTAGAGTTGAATGACTGGTGCTTTATCTGGTCGCTTGCGTCCAGGAAGATTCACCGCAACAGTGACGCTTGGTTCAGCAGTCCGGCTGAAGACGCGTGACTGATACCCTATCTTGTCACTGGCGTCCAAGAAGTTTCTCCGCTAAACTGATGTTTGCATCAGCAGCCCAGCTCGAAGGTGCGTGTATGATACTTTATCTGGTCACTTGCGTCCAGGAAGTTTCATCGCTACACTGATGCTTGGATCAGCAATTCATTTCGGAGATGCATGACTCGTACTTTATTTAGTCACTTGCGACCAGGAAGTTTCACCGCTACACTATTTCTTGAATCAGCTGTTGGGCTCAGAGGAGCGTAGCTGGTACTTTGTCTGACCACTTACGTCCAGGAAGTTTCACCGCTACATTGATGATTGGATCAGCCTTCCGGCTCGAAGGTGCACTACTGGTACTTTATCTGGTCACTTTCCAGGAAGCTTCGCTGCTACACTGATGTTTGGGTCAGCAGTTCGGCTCGGAGGCGCGTGAGATAATTTATCTGGTCACTTGCATCCAGGAAGTTTCATCGCAACACTGCTGTTTGGGTCAGCAGTCCGGGCCGGAGGTGCGGGACTGGTATTTTACTGGTCTCTTGCGTCCAGGAGTTTCACCGCAACATTTACGCTTGTATCAGCAGTCCGGCGCGGAGGCGCGTGACTGATACTTTATTTCGTCACTGGAGTCGAGGAACTTTTCTGAAGAACAGCGCGACTTCGACAAGGACGGAAGGAAGACAACACGGACAGGCGCTGACTTGCAACTGAAGTTTATTGCTCGGAACGTGGTAATATATATATCAGGCTCCAAACAACAAGAGAAAACAGAGAAGCGATACACATTTGATTAAACACTTGAAAACTCGTGCGATGCCACCACGTCACTTCCCTGTAGCTAGATAACTAAGCTCCTTTGCTGACAACGCCAAGGACGGGCTGCTGACACAGGCGTCATTTGACCATGCGATTTGTGCGGCCTCAATAATTTCACGGGTTATCTTGTCCCGATGCCCATTTAACACTTTTGTTTTGTGGAAATAAGGTTGGCAGTCGTTACTTTCGCAATCTCTGCAATGAATGCCGAGATGCCCTTTAACGGAGTTGAAAACATTATTATTGTGTTCTCTTAGGCGCTCATTAAGGCATCTGCCCGTCTGGCCGACGTACAGCTTGCCGCAAGATAGTGGGATGGAGTAGATAACACCATCTTTGCATGCAACAAATTGATTCTCATGTTTTATAGTGCACTTTTCTCGTAAAGATTCAGCGTTAACCAGCTTGCACAATTTCCCAAGCTTTTCGGGAGCCGAGAAGACAACTCTGACATTAGCTCGGTGGCCTATCTTCTTTAGCCTGTGGGAAAATTTGTGGATGTAGGGAACGACTGTCGTCTTTTGTTTTTCTTTGGCGGATTCGGCCGTTTCCTTCTTTTTGGTTTTGCCTAAACACGCAAGCAACGATTCAGAAACAGACACGAGCAGTTGCTTGGGATATCCTGCCTTCACAAGGCGATCGGTTTGACGGTTGAAACTTTCTTTTACTGAATGAAGGCATGATTTGTTTAAGGCATTGGTATAGCACGACTTAGCCACGGCGCGTTTTACGAGCTTAGAGTGCGACGACGCAAACGGAAGCAATGGCTTGTTGCTACGTGGTTCATAAGACCAGCAGGTGTGATTTGGCCGGAAGCTGAGTCTGAGATCAAGAAATCTTATCTCGTTATCTTGAGGTACTTCATGAGTCAACGTGAGCGGGTGAAGGCACTGAACAAAGATATCTTGAACCTGGTGCATGACGGAATCAAACTCTTTGTCATCGGTATTTAACAAAACAAGAAAGTCATCAACAAACCGAAAACACTGTAAACATTTCGATCCTTCTAATAGTCGTTGGAGCATTCTGTCTTTTTTTGCGAGTAATAGATCACTGAGCACGGGCGCTACACATGAGCCAATGCACACTCCTTTTTTCTGCAGGTAAAGTTCACCATCCCATGTCGCATAAGTTGATTTTATATACACTTGTAGTAATTCTAAGAAGCCAGCAACGGAGAGGCCTGCCTCGTTTTGGAAGGCGACAACTCCGTACTTGTCAATACACTCTTCGATGCACGAAAACAGCTCGTCATGCGGCAGTGAATAATAAAGATCTTTGACGTCAAATGAGCAAGCCATGAGATTTTTGTTCTTTTGGGTTTTCAAAACCTGGATTACATCCTGTGACTTTTTCACCAGAAATGGATCGTCTATGGTCAATGAATTTAAAATCTTCTTAAGAAACACAGCTACAGTTTTTTGCCATGTGCCGTTTTCGGATACTATAACCCGGAAGGGACATTCCGGTTTGTGCGTCTTTGCACTGAAGAATAGCTGCAGACTGAGTCGTTTACATTTGTCGATAGAATTTTTCAAGGCATAAAGGTTATGCTTTTCACATAGTTTCTTGGCTTTAGCCTTGACTTTAGCCAAGGAGACCTTCTTTTCAACGCTAAAGCACGACAGAACGGCTTCGCGACCCTTAGTTGCATAAAGATGCGACGGGATCACTAGGAAACCTCCTTCTTTGTCAGCCATAAGCAAACGCAGCGAATGTTCTTTCAAGTAGGACACAGTTCTCCGGACAGGAACAAAATTCACATGAGCCTTACACCGTAGCAATGCATCGACCCCTTCGGACACACACCTGTCTGATTCGGCCACGGGTGCCAAACTGGATACTTGTCTCACCATGCCCAGCAGTTCTGCTCGTGACCTTCTGGGTGCGGTGGCGAACTTCGGTCCCTGGGAAAGGACACGACGCACATCGGTGGGCAGTGAAACGTTCCCTGAGGTGTGGATGACGTTTTCCGCCTTGCGCTTCTTTTCCGGCTGTGAGGCTCGGAGCTGAAGAAGTGTCTGCTGCCAAAGGAAGTCAGCAGTAGAGTTGGCCAGGTCAGAGTATTCTTTCCATTTTCTCCTTGCTTGGGCCGGGGCCCAAACGTTGTGAAGGTGGAGATAAATGCAGTGCCGGTAAAACCGAGCTTGTCTATTCCATTCAGATTTCAGGATCTGGCAGATTCGTGAGCAGTGACCTTGCGATGGCTGGAAACCCCCAAACAACTGCAGAATTTGTCTTGGAAAGCGCCTTTCCCTTACGACGAAGGCAAGGGTTCGAGCTTGGCACAGGGCGATGGCGACGTAGGTGACAAGAACACAAGGATGGACAGACAAACAGTTAATAGGGCCCGATGTACTAGAAATGAAGGTTGTTAGAACTGATGCTTGGGCGAGTTGGTATGACATTTTCTGAAGAACAGCGCGACTTCGACAAGGACGGAAGGAAGACAACACGGACAGGCGCTGACTTGCAACTGAAGTTTATTGCTCGGAACGTGGTAATATATATATCAGGCTCCAAACAACAAGAGAAAACAGAGAAGCGATACACATTTGATTAAACACTTGAAAACTCGTGCGATGCCACCACGTCACTTCCCTGTAGCTAGATAACTAAGCTCCTTTGCTGACAACGCCAAGGACGGGCTGCTGACACAGGCGTCATTTGACCATGCGATTTGTGCGGCCTCAATAATTTCACGGGTTATCTTGTCCCGATGCCCATTTAACACTTTTGTTTTGTGGAAATAAGGTTGGCAGTCGTTACTTTCGCAATCTCTGCAATGAATGCCGAGATGCCCTTTAACGGAGTTGAAAACATTATTATTGTGTTCTCTTAGGCGCTCATTAAGGCATCTGCCCGTCTGGCCGACGTACAGCTTGCCGCAAGATAGTGGGATGGAGTAGATAACACCATCTTTGCATGCAACAAATTGATTCTCATGTTTTATAGTGCACTTTTCTCGTAAAGATTCAGCGTTAACCAGCTTGCACAATTTCCCAAGCTTTTCGGGAGCCGAGAAGACAACTCTGACATTAGCTCGGTGGCCTATCTTCTTTAGCCTGTGGGAAAATTTGTGGATGTAGGGAACGACTGTCGTCTTTTGTTTTTCTTTGGCGGATTCGGCCGTTTCCTTCTTTTTGGTTTTGCCTAAACACGCAAGCAACGATTCAGAAACAGACACGAGCAGTTGCTTGGGATATCCTGCCTTCACAAGGCGATCGGTTTGACGGTTGAAACTTTCTTTTACTGAATGAAGGCATGATTTGTTTAAGGCATTTGTATAGCACGACTTAGCCACGGCGCGTTTTACGAGCTTAGAGTGCGACGACGCAAACGGAAGCAATGGCTTGTTGCTACGTGGTTCATAAGACCAGCAGGTGTGATTTGGCCGGAAGCTGAGTCTGAGATCGAGGAACTGATGCTTGGATCAGCAGTCCGGCTCGAAGATACGCGACTGCTACTTTATTTGGCCACTTGCGTCCAGGAAGTTTCACCGCTACACTGATGCCTGGATCAGCAGTCCGGCTCGGTGCTTGATTGGTACTTTGGTCACTTGCGTTCAGGATGTTTCACCGCTACACTGATGCTTGGAACAGCAGTCTGGGTCGGAGGTGCGTGACGTACTTTCTCTGGTCACTTGTGTACAGGAAGTTTCACCGCTACACTGATCAGCAGTCCGGCTCCGAAGTGCGCGACGCACTTTATCTGGTCACTTGCGTCCAGGAAGTTTAACCGCTACTGATGCTTGGATTAGCAGTCCAGCTCCGATTTGCGCGACTGGTACTTATCTGGTCATTTGCGTCCATGAAGTTTCACCGCTACACTGATACTTGGATAAGCAGTCCGGCTCCGTGGTGCGCGACTGGTACTCATCTGGTCACTTGCGCCCAGGATGTTTCACCGCTACACTGATGCTTTGATTAGCAGACCGGCTCCGAGGTGCGTGACTGGTACTCTATCTGGTCACTTACGTCCAAGAAGTTTCACCGCTACACTGATGCTTCGATTATCAGTTCGGGTTGGAGGCGGGTGAGGCCCTTTATCTGGTCACTCGCGTTTTGTGTCGCCTGTGTGATCTTACACCGTGGCTCAGCTTCAAGGTCACCCGGGCCGATTTATATCCGGAGTAGAGCTATGGCTCTAAAACAGTCAGCGCTAGCCGGCGGCTTCTTCACGCCGACGCTCTAACTCCAGGGAGATAGTAATTGCACGATCCTCGTCCGTGATGGCAGTTCCGTAAGTTGCAGGTACCCGGGCACGAGGACATAGCGTGGCGCCACCTCTCGGAAGCGCCCGTGTGACGAACTGAGTGAGTGAGTGAGTGAACTTTACTAACTGCTCGGGGATCTTTTTCTTCGCCTCTTCAACCGAGGCTGACGAGCGGTTGGCGCCCCCAGTCCTAGGCACCACTGGCGTGCGCCAGTTTGCGAGCTCTTGTGACCAGGTGAGGATAACGCGCGTTGAACGGCTGCTGTAGGATGATAAGCAGTTCAGTTGCGCGTTAACATTAAATTTATTTCTTTAAAGCTTATTTTGAGGTATTAGACCAACTCATTCGGCAAGAAAGCACTTCAACGAATCAGTTATCGAAGTTGGCGAGCTTTACATACGACGCGCACCGGCTGTAACATTGCTGCTGTTATAAAAAAAAAAAAAAAAGAAAACCCGAAGCTGCCACACAACCGGACATATTTAAATGATCACTGAAAAGGTAATAGGATTCCTCTGCAAGATCAGAGGACTGTCAGGAGTCTGACGGAGGCTGAGCGTCTTCGCATAGCGCCGGCGGAAGCGGCACCGTTCGCCTAGCTGCTCCCTTCAACCGGACAGATTTGACTATGGGGATGACATAGATTAATTTTTTTAACAAGTGTGAAGACGTGCATTCCACTCAGCGAATTATTGCGCAGTGAATACCGTCATTGGCACTCTTATATAGAGCGGATATTTGTTTCCCCAGCGAACAGTAGCTTTTTTTTCCTTTATTTTACGCGCAACTCAACTCGATCAGCACATCACAACATGCATGCAATGCATCTTTCGTTTGTTAACGGACTCTGTCATTTGAAATCACTACAGCACTGAAGACGTTGCCCGAGATAACTCACTATTCATACCGCTACCCGAGGCGACAGAATCTTCGATTACTTTAAATAAACTTCCATGTCAACGCGTTGATTTAGAATGATTTCAGACCTGGCTTTCACATCCTTCCTTTCTTTGGAAGCGTGTTAGATAAACTTCCATGTCAACGCGTTGATTTAGAATGATTTCAGACCTTCTGGCTTTCACATCCTTCCTTTCTTTGGAAGCGTGTTGCTCCATGAAGCCACCTTCTTTCCCATCCCTCCAGTAATAATATCTTTAGCTTCCCAAGTGACAAGCGCAAATTAAAACGCGCGCGCCGTTTCTTCTGCCGCTCACCGAACTATTTAGCGCAAACTCCATAGACGAAATCTTGCTCACTGAAATGTCTGCTGCGCGCATATGATCACTCGCTTCTTTGCCCATTCAAATCTTAAGGAAGATTCTGTTAGCTTTTGTTTCGGGTAGCAATGGGGGGGGGGGGGGGGGGGGGGGGGGGGGGGGGGGGGGGGGGGGGGGGTGAGGAGCTTGCGCCGGATTACCTCATCACCTACGAGTACAGAGCAGTAACGGACCGTAGCAACAGCTTAAATAAACTTAGTAACGATGCAAGATCGAAAAGTGTAAGGTTGTCATTTTTTATCAACCAAAAGTACATAAATAAACGCGACTATTAACTTTTAAAACGCACAAATTCAATCGAGCATCTGCTTCAGCAGCAGTAAAAGGAGTCACATGATCCCACTTACTCCCCTAGGTCGACACTAGCGCCGTTCGCTTCAGTGGTGGCGCTCGCGCCCAGCCAGGATGCTGTCACCACGCCTTCACTGTACGCTGCGCTATATTACACTGTTGATCGGCCTCAGACGGTGGCGTGCACAAATTCATTGTTTACTGTCACCGAGCCTCACGAGCGTCCTCCACATCACCCATACCAATGTGGCGTCATCTGAGAGCTCTTATTCGGTTTCGTTTCCGCGACTACCCCAGTGCAAGTCTTCGCCAAACTCCCTCTTGCACAGCACTTCTGCTTCCAAGCTGCAGCCGTTTGCCTAGACAATGGTATGATTACGACAGGGTTGAGAGCATGATAGCGAGGCAGGCAAAGGTTATAGGGGACACTATCCCTATGCACTGTGATGGCTAATTTTTAAGGCTAAAGCCTTTATTGCCTCATCTTGTCATCAGCTTATAGGGGACACTATCCCTATGCACTGTGATGGCTAATTTTTAAGGCTAAAGCCTTTATTGCCTCATCTTGTCATCAGCAAAAGCAAAAGCGTCACGCTTTTGCAGCTCCGATTGGTCGAGACGAGATGACGTCATGGAGGTCTCGACCAATCACAGAGCACCACCACAGTATGCGCGAATGCGTGTCTTATATGGCCTTATGCAAATCAATGATCAATTACTAATTAATGACTAATTACCTGTTACTAATTACTAATGCCCAATTAATAAATTATAAGTAGCAGTTGCTTAAATAATTTTCTAATGCCACCCACCCGGTAAAATCAACCACACAACAGTAAACGTATAACAACTGTGAACATACAAGGAGCGTGATCTCGTCGCTGCCAAGCAGAATTCACTGAATAAATGCACTCGCAGATTTGTGAAAATGTAGTCACTCGCTTTACTCATAGCAGCATTCATCGCTACATGCGCAACAGTCGCGTAGCAGAATGCAGCACTCCGGATTTCGCCTTTCATCCCTTTAGTCGCCAAAGTGTTGATTTTTTTTAACCTACCCTAACCAACCACACTATCCTCTTAAACAGCTGCAATCAAACAATCCTGCACAGTCCACCGTAAGCAACTTTGTCCTTATTCCACCTAAATCAAACTACTGCAACTTATTTCACTTTTAATCCACAGCGATCTAATGTATGTGATGTTACAAGGGCCTAGCCATTTTGATTGGTGACTAGACGAATTGTAGCCATGTGATGGATGTGCTCCATAAAAGGCTCCTGCCTAAAAAAAATAGAATGATGAAGAATGCATAGTATGGGACTAAATGGTAGGCAGGGAAAATGGGTGATGCTATGCCTGTTAAAAGAAACCTTTATTTTACATCCCAATCCATCCTTCCATTGACTGCTGCTCACTGCTTCAGTCGTGTACTCCTCGTCACCTGCACACAAGACACAATACAAGGCGATCACACACACATGGCTTATTGCAACCAAACAGGCCACACTTGTTTTTTTGACAGCATCTATCTTACACAACTCATTGATCTCATTGTTTAATATGAAAACATTTCTTGGCTTATGAGCGGTGCGGACAGCACCTGTGGACAGAGCGTGTCTGGACGACTTTCAATAAAGGAAAAAAAAAAATACACCGCAGCCACTGGGTTTTGAACTCGTGCCAGAATGAAGAAATCAGCGTCCCTGAACCAGGCTAGAGAGCACTATATTATCACCGCAGTCAATCGCACCTCGTGTAAAATTGCAACGCAGTAAGCATCGCCTTCATCAAGTTCCTACTGCAACAATGTTACACTATAAGTTTCATCCACACTGCTGCTAGGTAAATACGCAACATACACCATCTGGCCAAGTGGAGCCTGAGTTTCACTAGTGTAATGTTAGGTGAATCCATCAAGCGGAATGACAGAACTTGCAATGCTTTCGCAATACTGCAGCTAAGTAGATTTAAGTGCACCCCTGGAATTGTTTTGGTTATTTTCCGAGAAGCAAGACGCCGATTTTGTAACAGTTCAGTAGAGTATACTGGCGCCATTTACATTAAGTTGGTTAACAATGCAACAACACTCATGTCACATTTTCATGTTTTCTCTGACTACTTCAGTCAAAATTCTCGAGCGAACATAAGGAAAAACATGGTGGCCAATGGCATTGGACAGCATACATAATCTACTCAAAAGAACTCACTGAAACTGCAAAAGTAGTGATGAACAGACCTTTTTTTCGCAAGAGAGCCACCCTCTTGAAAGAACCTCACCTTGAACTTAAGCTCTGTAATATGGCTAGCTACCCTTCCCTTTATAACCCTCCCCTTTATCCTTGCAAGTAAAATGCATGAAGATGTCATATTTTTAGTTCCTAAGCAAGTAAGTGCAATAAAAACTGGGTGCAGACACAACTGACCATTCTGGAGTAGTTCAAATATCAAAATAAAAAAAAAAAATAAAAAAATTAATTTCAAGACCAGCGAGAGAAGCGGATCACTTAGAATGGGCACAACTCATACAGAGTATATTGTGCTCATATGAAAAAGGTTTTAAAGGTGAAGAAGTGCGGCAACCAATACAAAAACAACCAGTATATATAGTAATTCATGAACAAGGAAAAAAAACCTGCTAAAATGCCCATGATGCCTAGCTAGAAGCGAAAAGATGTCGTGCCAGTGTGAATTAACCATGTGATAAGCACTAATAGTGCTGTCAAAATGTTTTTTTAATGGAATGCTGGCGATTCCACGTTTTCTAGGTTGCTAAACCTGCTGAATATTGATGAGTACCCTGTCATTCAAACATGCACATACCCTCACTGGACATACTCTTCATTCAGACTTAATAGGCTGGCAGACATGCTGCTCACAAAATACAAAAAATTGCTAGTTATAGAATGCACACTTGCACAAGACCACACAACATTTTTTTGGATAAGAATGGTTTGGTCGGTTTAGTAGTTCCATTTCTGCTGTCAGATGGTACGGGTAATGGCTCAAAAGCTTGAAGCTCTGCGCACAGGCTACGAGAAATTCCAGTATAGGGCTCCAAACTAACTTGGGTTTTTTAGCGAGTGCTGTTATGGCACAGCATACAGGTGCCCCTTGCATTTCACCTCCACCGAAATGTGGCCGCTGTGACCGGAATCGAATGCCGCATCCTTGGGCTCATCAGCTGAATGCCATGACAACAAAGCCACTACTGCTGACTGCTTTAGAAAACAAAGCATTACTGATGCCAGTTTTTATGGCAGCATTCATGGGGTCTAACACTTCTCAAAAGGCCAAGCTAACAACCGCAATGCAACTCCTCAATCCATGTGGAGCGTACCAAGGTGTCTGGTGGCTGCTGGCCATTGTTGGGGCTGGTGTTCTCTTGTGCACCGTTGGCCAGCAGCCCAGTCCCCGGCCTGCACCAAGAGAGCAGCGTCCCCCCTGTGGTGGCCCCCCGTGCAGCATGCGGCCTCACCAGAGGCAACAACACTCACGTGTCAGGGGCGTCTTCCCCCGATGCTTCCACCAAGTGCACACTGCAGGGAAGAATGCACCCACTGAGCCACCTAAGCAGCTTTCCAGCTAGCCATAGACCGTTTCAACTGGACAAATGGCCTTCCTCACTACAGCACAAATGTGGCACCAATATCGACAAATATCCCATACGGTCCTTGTGCAAGCTCTTTTGCTGAGCAAGTGGTTTTCATCCGCACTGCGTCCACCCAACCAGCCATGCGTTTTTTTTTTTCCCTCAGAGAGCAGCTGCACACAGGCAACAATGTTTGTGCTCATTCCTTTCCTTCAGTCGTAAGCGCAGCGGTTTGTTATCACAACACTAAAACACAAAAAATGATGCTGCCTGAGTTTTGAAGGCTACTTATCCAATTACAGCTGAACAGAGACAAGAAAAACTCAACACTATTGCCATATGTGAACACTAGACCATTGTGGATTTCAGCCCACCTTCCACACCGTCGGATAACTAACTTCAGCTTGTTCCATGACACTTTTTTCCATGACATGGGAACATAATGAGAGGTGTTGCCGTTAACATGGTGTCACAGATATCAATGGCTGGATGAAGAATATTTAAGGAAAATTCGGGTGGCTGTTGGCTCCATCCATGATATGAATGAGATGTGATCTTGGTAAATGCTGTACCACAAGTGGCACTTGAAGATAAAGTTTTGTTCTTGAAAGGAATAGGAATTTTTTCGTGCAGACTTGAAGATCATTCTTTTTTTTTTTCCTTAATGCAGTTGGGTAAGCCTTTTGGTGCTCCTGGTGCTACTATCGCAACCTTGAGATAATGCATGCCTACAGCAGCTGCTACTCAGCTGAACATGCCAAATGTGTTTGCAGCCAGCAGGTGGCACCAGCCTAATACGAATGGGTACCTTAGTGCCTGGTAAGGCTCGGCTTGCTGTTGGCATCATACTCTTGCGCTTGTGGCAGTTAATCAAATGACATGCGCTGCCCGCCCCATGCAGACAAGTGACCCCTTAATGCCACACTGGAAGTTCTATCCTTGTTCCACTGTCACAACAATGCCTGGGACCCAGACAAAGAAAGGAGGGCCCCGGCATAGTACTGGTCAGCACTGCTGCAGAGCCTAATGTCAATCTCAACATCCTTCTCTATGGATGGCCAGGCTCCTTGCACAATATTATAAACTCAGCCAAGCGACAGAACGTCTGCTGATGACGTACAAACAGGGGTGTGGACAGGGAGTTCCAGTGTCAAAACACCCCCCAAATTTCCCGAGCACTGCATCAAAAACATTAAATAGCCATAATTTTTCGTACGAGTGTGTTTGTGCAAGAAAATAAATGGGAATCCTGTGTGCACTCATATATTTATGTAGATGTTATGGAGAACAATAGAACTAATTGTCTGGGCACAGGCTGTGTTCCTTTATGTTGTTTTTTACCGGCGGCATTAGGACCTCGTAGGTTGCAGCTCCCAGTGCTGGCAAGTGGCGCCACCTGGTAGGCACGGCACAACTTTCTCGTCAGCACAATGTCTTGCTCAGGTGGTTCAGAGTCGCGCTTGACGTGGTAGTTTAATGTTGAGTGTAACATTGCCACAGTAGCTATAGAAATGGTGCTGGGAAGACTCTGAAAAGCAAGCCGAGATCTGCTTGTCAGAGAAACGGCGATTAGATAATGAAATGCGCACTTTTCGACAGAAAGTGCATAAAATGAACTTTTTTTGGCCACTGTCTGCCTTGTGCCATGTGCACACACAACAGATACATATACCATGTGTGCAGCAAAATGAACTAAAAGCAAAGTGAAGACAGCTGCTACCCATTCTTGTTGTCTGGTAGAAGGAATATTTTTCGGCCGCTGGCTCGTCCATGTGCGAGCGCTTCTGCTGATGGTTTTTCGTTTGTTTTTTTTTAATGTTAGAGGATAAATAAAACAATGGAAGCAAGTGCTCAAAGCAGCAGTTGGTCTTTCCCTCAGTGGCAATGTGTAGACGACATGCTCCCCAGAAGCAATCGCTAATCTTTCACGGAACAGTAAGAGCACAGGTTGTGTCTGGAGATGTGCCTTGAGGCACCGGTCCAGACGATCTTCTTTGGTGCTCGGCAGTTCCGTCGTTTTTATTTTCCACTCAATGGATCAAAACAAGTAGTGCATGAGATCTGTGACAGCACAGATAAAAAGTAGGCAAGGCTCAGCAAGCTCTTCAATGCGTGTCGTTATGTGGCTTTCGGAAAATCAATAATGTCGAGGCATATTTTAAGAATAAGTGCTGAGTGAGCAGCCGGAAATTGTACGGGGCAGAACACTTGTATGAAGAGCGTGCAGAAGCTTACAGTGCACTAGGATCCACGGACGTCTTCGGGAAATGCGCTGTCCAGATGAAAGGTGTCTTGTACGATATCGGTTGGAGGCGAGTTTTGTTCTCTTTTGGCTCGTTTCTTTGCTGCATAAGTAATGCAGTTTTGTTACATGTAGCTGTCTGCGAATCCATGAATAATCACAGATGCAAGCTGCACCTACTTTACCGGATGCCAGGACTGACAAACACAGCAGCACTAGCGGCGTTGTTGTTACGAGCCTTGCAACGAACCGACCGTGTGCGTGGTGCAGGCTGTCATTGTGTCAAAGTTGGAGACTCCTGCTGCACATGAAATCTCTCTCGCGCCCTATACATGATTCTTGGCACAAAGGTTGTTTCTGCGCAAGATACTACATCTTTGAAAATAATCGTTTCCAATTTGCCGAACCCCACAAAACGACACGGCATTGTTTGTTCCCCGCCACTATGCCGCACAGCAGACAGCAACAGGTACGGGCAGACAGTAGCGATGGGAAAGATCGTGGCCTGGCCTAGTGGTGGCGCTAGTTGTTCAAAAACAGTGCCAGCACCATAACAGTGCATGAGGCCCCCATAACACCCCTGAAAAATATTTCTGGTTACACCACCGCATCCCAATGACCTCTTTATAAACATGCCCCTTTAGGTTGCATTCTGGAGTTGCCGAGTTGTACTTCGCAATCTCTTACAGTCAGTCATAGACATCAACTGACTGCATACCAAGGTCTGCCATAGTGCTTTGCTGCAGGGGCCAGCTCCTAGCTGCACCATAGCAGACAATGTCCGCACTGACATACTTCAGACTGGGTGAAGAGAACAAAGAAATAAAAGAGATACCACCCTACCAACACCACCTACAGCACAATGGGCCATCCCCACTGACATACGTAAGAGTGGGGTGGAAAAAGAAATGTAAAGGTGATCTGTGCGCACCACATTCGCACTGACAGTGAAGCGCTGCTCCACGACCTTGGTCAAAGGAGCGCGCTGGTAGGCTCCACTTCCTCACCAAGTACCACCTGCTAGCACAGTGCCTCCTGCTCATAGACTGTCATTGCCTCCTTAAACTGTTACTTAGTTAAGTAGGTTTTTTTTCTAACCAATATTAGGACGCCTACAAGATTTGTAACAACATCAAGTAACTGAAAATGGAAAAATCCTATGCTGTGTCTTCCATGTTGGTTCAGCAGCAGCTCCACTGCTGGCAGTACGATGTGGACACCGCAACTCTCAGTGGTTCCATTCAACGCAGGCTGCAATCACAACACAAATAAATTTCTTAGACGTAAACTACGGAGGGATCCCTCGAGACTCACTTGGTTTGGTTTGTAAGGTTTAACGTCCCAAAGCGACTGGGCTATGAGAGACGCCGTAGTGGAGGACTCCGGAAATTTCGACCACCTGGGGTTCTTTAACGTGTACTGACATCGCACGGCACACGGGCGCTTTGCTTATTGCTTCTATCGAAAAGCGGCCGCAGAGGCCCCGGAATTAGATCCCGCATCCTTGCGAACAGTAGTCGAGCGCCATAACCACTGCGCCACCCCGGCGGGGCCCCTCGAGACTCACTTTCTGTTCACACATGGCTGGGCCTAGCCACCCGTCCTAGACAGGTGACATCATGCCCCAGCATGTATTGTCTGCGCGACACATATGCTTTTTTTGCTTTATGGACAGTGCTAGATGAGGTGGTTCAAGCGGCCCTTCGCAGCATTCCCATAAGAAAGAGTCCCCTCTCCCTTGCTAAGACAGGATGCGGTGTGCCCACGTCACAGATGTCCCAAAGTCTTGTAGGTGCTCTCTCTGCATGCAGCCTACAACCAGTCCGGTCACAAGGTTTAGCAACAATTCTGAGAGTTCGACTTGCAAATTACAGCAAATGCCCCGCATTTGAAAATACTGCACATAAGGCAATAAAAGCCAGTTTCATTGCTCACAAGCTCGGCTAATCTGCCCACCCAATGCGCTTGAGCCAACCCAGACTGCTGACGCACACTCAGGACATCACTGTCCAACCTGCAGCATGTAAGCCCTTTGCCTGTCTTTCAAACTTCTCCCCGATCAAATTTCAGTCCAAACTGGAGCCGAATGATCAAAGTACCATGTAACAGACACCCCCCTCCACACCTTTTGTGCTAAGCTGGTAGCTCAAGGTACTACATGCTCATGGGGAAAGTCGCTGACTCTCTGCTGTACCTGAGCATGCGCCCCAAGGCCCCATGCAGCATACCTCTCCCCTCCAAAAGCACAAGCAGCTATCGTTATGAGTTGCCCTTGGTCTCCGAGGCACAACGCGCCCCTACGCATCGTCAGATCTTCAGACCAAGGACATGAGAGGTATTCAGGCAACTTCTGCATGTGGGGCACAGCTGACGGGCGCTCAGTTGAAGTTTGGGCTAAAGCGAGCTGGAAGTACTGCTAGCAAATCACCATGCCCCACTGCTCTCACTCTCAAAAAAATAAATTTAAAAAATGGCACAGTTCATCGAAAGCACAAGTGTTTACTATGCATTAAGCTGCATTACGAACACTGCACACAGACCCCAATGGAACCCACCGATATTTACACTACTAGGCAGTTGGCTGCCAGCTAAACTATAACTGCCACAAGAGAACCTCTTTCACGGAATATCTTGGGAAGACAATTGTCAAAGCACCTTATGTCCATTTTTACTTGGCTAGCAAATCCTAGGCTTGCTCAATTCTATGCAGTGCGCTTCTCATTACAGTCACGTCCACTGCCAGAATTCCTACGGGTCATGGACCACAAAACATGTACCTACAAAGGGAGCAGGGGCGCACGCACTTTGAAGTAAAGCCCCTGAATAAACCAAAAGTAGTGCCATCTCTCTCCTCCTCCAGCGCCGCCGCTCCTCTCGCGTTTTGACCCTGGCTCCACCTACACGGTGCACGGCTAGCACACGCTCTCCAGAGCAGGTGCTGATAAAGGCGCTGGCACCGGGTCTCACCAGAGCATTTCAACTTGTATTTTGTCGCAATGCGTTCATGTTAAAATGTTACTGGCTGCTAGAACGTTAATACAGAATGCCGAAAGAGATTTCGCGCTAAAATGGTTTCAACTGTCAACGTGTTACACCATACATACACGCTTCCGGCGTCGATTCAACTCTCCTTCGCCTCCGTGCATCCATCAGCCGTTGGCCAAGCTGCGCGACATGCTTTGAAGAAAGATTTGTAACTAGACGACAGATGAGAACAATTACCCAACAGTCGGTATACAGTTGTTGTTTTTTTCAGCTTTGAGCGACTTGTGAGCGAACTGCGGCTGATTAAAATCTCAACACAATTTGACCTTAATTTAAAGGGCCAAGCAGTCAGATTAGTGCCAATGCTGTCAGGTTTGTGCTATTGAGAATTTATTTCCACCTGCTGTGCGACTGCTGTAGGTTAAAAATGCGTGCTGCACGATCAGAAAACCAGCGATCGAACTGAAAATCGGGAGAAGATGGAGGAATGACAGATCTTCGAATTGGCACGTTCACCAGAATACCGAATATTCGGTCCTGTAAACACTAGGCATTCGATTCGCGAATTGAATAATTCGAAAATTTGCTATTCGCCTCATATTTGAATACAATAAAATCACGTTAATTTGGCCCCCGTTAATCAGGAAGTTCAGATAATTCGGCCTGCTCACTCCCTCCCTTCAAAAATGTACTTGGGTCTATGGCAGCAAACTCAAGTTAATTCAGCGCTAAATTGCATGCGCACCAGTTAATTCGGACTGGAGACAGGCCGAGGTTGCCGCGGAAATTAGTTTTCGGAGCATGCATCGCTACGACCATCATTCCCCAAGGACCAGAATCACCGGAAACTGCTATTTCAAAAACGTACAGATGGCGACGCTGCTCTCTCTACAATAAACAAAAAAAATAAAAAGGTGGCTTTTAGGTGCGTGCATCGCTACAGCCATCGTCTATCCATCTGTAACTGCATTTCGCTAACGTACAAAAGGTGCCGCTAGCTACAGCAGTTTCTCTAGTTTCTCCGGTGACGAAATCCTGGAAGGTTGGATAGTGAGGCAGAGCGAGATGCTTTGGGCCGGGTCAGTGTGTGAAATAGTGCCCGGGGACTCTGGCAGTGCTACCGGTGCTACTGCTTTCTGTCACGATGGTGGTACCGACAAAACGTGGAAAGTACTCAGCCAAGGAAGTAGCGACGAAAGTGAAGATCCTTAAAGCGTTGAAGGACGGCGCTTCCAGAGAACAGGTGATGCGTCAATTCGATGTCAAAAGCAGCCTTTTATCAACGTACATCAAGAATGAAGCCCAGAAAACTTAAGCTTTTGAATGAGAAATTCCACTCAAAGTCGGAAGCGCCTGCAAACTGCAGCCCACCCACCCCTGGAAAACGCAATGTTGTGGTGGACCGCTGCTCCGGTGACCATTGATCTACACACAAGCCAAGACCTATGCCCTCCGAATGAATATTGATTTATTCAACGCCTCAGAGGACTGGTTTGCACGTTTTAAAGACAGGCATGGCCTTGCTTTTAGCGCCGTATGAGGTGAAAGGGGAGAAGTGGACGAAAACGTAGTTAAAGACTGGCAGAACATCCAGCTTAAAAAACGCATGGCAGCCTACAATCCGAGCGACGTTTTTAATGCAAACCAAACAGCACTTTTCTTCAAAACTCAACAAGACATTCAAAGGGGATGAGTGCAGTGGCGGAAAAAGAAGCAAAGAGCAGGTTATCGTGCTATATGACAAACACAGAGCACCTACCACTTGTGGTCATCGGCAAGGCGCAGAAACCTAGATGTTTTTACGTGAAACACCTGCCCGTGGAGTACCGAGCAAATCGTAAATCCTGGATGTCGTCAGAGATATTCCGTGCATGGCCGCAGGACCTCGACCAACGTTTCAGCGAGAAGAAACGCAAGGTGCTGTTCGTTGATAACTTGTTAACTTCACCGCACACTGCAACGTCTCCAACCTGCAGGCGATCGGCTTGTGTTTCTGCCTTCTAACGCTACCGCCGCGCTTCAACCTATGAATCGAGGCGTTATCCAATATGTAAAAAAAGTCTCGTAAGCAAGCGCTGGAGTGTATGCTTCTTCGCATGGATCAGAAGCAGGTGTACACCATCAAGCTTCCGAGTGTATGCTTCTTCGCATGGATCAGAAGCAGGTGTACGTCATCAAGCTTCCGAGTGCCATACATATGCATGGCACTCGGAAGCTGGCTCACGTGTGGGCACACACGCCAGCAGAAGTAGTCTGCAATTGTTTTAGGCATTGCGGATTTGTGCAGTCTGCCACAAGCTTGGAGCCTGCAGCGCCAGCAGCAGAGGAAGACGACGAAAATGAGTCATTCGTCGGCCTGCTTGCCACCGAAGTGAATCTCGCCGACTACACTTCCATCGATGATGGTGTTGTTGTCGCTGGCCAGTTAAGTGATGATCTCGGTGTGGCGGATGAGGCATCCGACGAAGAGGGCTCGCTCGATGAGCACAGCCCGTGTGATGAGCCTCTGGTGCATTGCACCGCTAGAGGAGTCGCGGATTTAGAGGGCTTCTGTTATGATGATCCTGGCAACACGCTCGCCCTGGAAGGGTTGTCCCAGGTTCGTAAAACAGGTCCTTTATTGCCCAGCTTTCCACGAGAAAACAAACGAGCATTACTGACTTCTTCATGAAGTAAAGGTATGCAATAACAAAAATTCACGTGCAGTTTTCGTTGCTCATTTGATAATTCGACATTAGGATAATTCAGACATTTTTTTCACTCCCGTGAGAGACAAAACGAGGTTTTACTGTATTTGAGTATTCGCATACCCCCTATCAGAAATCTTTTCTCAAAGACCCATGTCCCCCTTTAACTTCTCGTATGCCTCTGATAATATGTGTCACTATCTACTATACAGCTGTGTCACTAACTACCGAGGAGGTGTGCTACACGAGAGAGAGTCATACTGATGTATGTAGATTTCTCCCCTCACAAAGGTCACAAGGACAGAGTGAGGAATGTAGTGAGAGAGCTGCAGGTCCCCGATTTTTTACACCAGTCTACCTTGCATGACCAGTACTGCTCTACTAGGTGAAGAAGTCCCGGCACGTACTGAGCAGACAAGACCAGGTACTCACCTAATCTGCTCCAAACTTTGGTCTGATCCATCCTCCGGTGGAGGCTCCAGGCGTGACCTGCGCCCAGCAACTACATTTAGAAAACCTGGACATGCAATGCAACAATGAACAAGCACGTTTATGAACCAATGATGGCGTTTTGCCGGAGACCAACACTCCACTTTGAATGTCACTGCCTTTCAACGCAGTAGCGTTTAAGGCCCATTCTCCAGACAATCTGGTATTAGCACTGCAAGCAGAAAATAATGGGCATCCTTATGGCAGGTGGTACAGTTAATCCATAATATAAAGAACCCAGATGCACCGAATTATTGCTCATATCGCACAGTCTGAATACCCCCCTTGGAAATCCATTTTTTTTTTCTCGTTTATTGAACTCCCATCAATGGAACACTCGACAACTATGCTGACCATGCCCCTGCAAGAGGCGGTTCTCCTAATGGCTCCCACAATCACTTTCCACACATGAGTAGGGTTAACTGAGCGTCCCTGGGCAACTATTGGCAGCGCTAACGCTGTAGAACTGCAAAAATTAGCGGTACCCTAATTTCAGTTTGAGATATCACTGCATTTACATGACACCAGTAATAGAATTAGACCTTTCATTAAAGGAAGCACACCACTAGCGCGGGCGCATCGTATTCATGCTTCCGGGTCGCAGAAGAGAGCATCTGTTGGCACGCTTTATATAATGAATTATCGACATATCAAACTATTTCATGATCTCCTTTGACTATGATATACCTGGGTTCGACTGTAGCTGGCAGTTGACATGACTGAGCATGACTGGCTGTTGGATTGCTCGACGTCACGAGACATGGCGTGCCCAATTTGGCAGGCGCTGCTAACCGCGGCTTCAAGTGTCCGATATTTGCAAATTAATGGGGGTCAAATTAATGAGACTCTACTCTAGCAATGCAGCGAAACTGCTTATTCAAAATGCCATTGACACATACAGAAAGGGAGCAACTTCTTCATTTTTTTTTTTGCTTCTCTTACTTATCAGCTTGCATCGCAGGCTATGCCAAGGAATCTGAACTGCTGACAATTCACTCGTGAAAAAAAACAAAACAGAGAAGCCAAAAAAAAAGCAAGCTTTAAAAGCAATTTTTACAATGAACTTTTACGCAGTCTAGGCAATGTAAGACCTGCGCAGTTGCAAGAAGTATGCAGCAGATGAAGCTGACCGTTTGGATTGGCTGGCACCCGACTGCTGCTCGGCCAGGCGATCTCGGCGGGTCGGCCGTAGGGTGCGCAGGTTCACCACCGTGGTCGACAGCGGGCTGCCAGCTTCTTCGCACGGAGGGCTGCACGGGTCCATCCTGAAATTAACACCGCACCAATGGTTGTCCTCTCTTATCGAGGCACTCGCAAATACATGCTAGTCCCCATGTAAAGAAGAGCCCTGATCTCTCATCAATGAAGTATTAAATGCAGAACAAGTGGTTCTCATATTTTTTTCCGCATTTAGACGAACTCATATGCAGTCGTGCCTTGTGACTCCTGTTAATACGAACAAAAATTGGTATGCAGACTTTTAATGAACCAAAAGTAAGAGAAGGTTGCAACAGTGAGCAAGGGCAGTGTGTGTGTGTGCCCCCAGATAGTCTCAGCTGGCTGCCACACCTTACTGATGCATATTCCCTGCAAACCAATGAGCTAGTGATTGCGAGACTCGCTTTGTTAAACATAATATTTCCAATAATGGGATTCAAAACCCAGGACAAATGTAGGGATCTGGCAAGGCTTATGACACTTCCCTTAATACGGGTCAATATTTATAATTCCAGTGATATTTGATCACCAATGATACTAAGCGCAAGTGGCAACAATCTACAAAACTACCTGCAGGCACCATGTTTCATAATGCACAGCGCTGACAGCTCCGAAATTTGAAGGTCTGCAATGTCACATGACGTGCAGCAATCAAGAACTACACAAATGTAGCACGCAGTGGCCGCCAACTTCAGTGATGGATGTGCCTGCTGGATGCCAAGATGATGTGAGTGCAGGATAACTGACCCCAGAGTTGACTCCTCTTCAACAGCTATGACGTCGTCCACCTCTTCCTCCTCCACCTGGGATGCCTCAACTGGCGTCAGGGCCACAACCGCTCCACTGGCCTGGGGTGGCCGTGGCCTCCGCGGCACCCTTTTCAGGGCCCCCCGGGGCCGACTCCGGCCAAATGTCCCGAGGTCCACCCCGGTGTTCTGCACATGCGCCACAATAGCCCTTAAGATTTCAGGCAGCAGACCATAAAGCTGTTGTACCACTTGTACACCTGTACTCTAAAGGATAATTACGCCATGAAGAAATTGAATCCTATTTCAAGCCGAAGTGCCTCAAAGAAACCGCTTTTGTGATGAATTTTGAAAATATCATTACCGAAGTGCTTTACATATTTCTAGAGCGCAGATTTCAGGTACCCATTCCTGGCTTGAATGTCGTGGGCATTATTGATGAACAGCTACCAGGTAGTCCGGCAGGCCACCCTATCGGTTGGCACTGACCAACCTAGGCGCATGATTTTGCTCAGCCTCTCTCAAACCCACCGTGGTTATACAAAACACAGCAGTCTCTGACAGACTTGGTCAAAGGCAGCGTTGGGAGTCCGAGAAACCTCTTCATGCTATCGCATCTTGCACCTTAAGGTGAAGCTTAGGTGTACTGGAATAGGGAGCCCCGAGAGGTCAACCTGAAGCGCAAGATTCTGCTCGGCATTGAGCAACCTTCCACGATCACGTGGAACATTGACGACTCAGAAAGTTTGGCGCATGGCAGCAAAGGAGTCCCGAAGGATCCCTTAACGCTACTGCGTCCTGTCCGGCTGAAAGAAGTTGACACATCAAATTTTTGGTTGCCTCGTTTTCGTTTCCAATGTCATGTATTGCTTCAGGACACGAGATACATGCTCTGGATTTCATACATTTGCGGTAGGTAATTTGTTTATTTCATTAGTCATACTGAGCAGTTTAAGTTTCAGCTTCCGAATGCTGGGCAGCGCTTTGGCAGCAGAGCCAAAGAAGAGCAGCAGCCTTGGCCACGTGGGCCCCAAAAGTCATGAAACATCGCCTGTTGCGTTGTCTGCTCAAGTACGTATGGTACGCATACCAATGCCTTTTGAAAGTCGTCGAAGGGCATGAGTCTGTGCATAAGTGCAATACACTGAGAAAAGCCAAGTGAGCCATCCCTTGATATCCCAACCTTGTACAGTCGAGTCCACTTATAACTATACCGGTTTTAACAATATATCGGTTACAACAATGAAAAGCTGCTGCACCGTCCACTTTTTGTATGTTTTCATGGCAAAATAACCCTCTTACTACAATGCCCCCATGCCGCATTATCGGTTATAAAAATGAAGTCTGGCTCCCCAGTGCTCGTGCCAAAAGGTAGTGCAATGCGAAATCCTTGAAAAGAAAAGAGAAAGAAAGAAGAAAGAAAGTCCAGCTCCTGCACCCTCCCCGCAACGCGCTCATACAATTTTCTGGCCTTCTCTGCATTGCCAGCCTCGCGCGCCTTTCTCCCGCCGCCCTTCCACCCCTCCGAACACAAATGGGCTGCGCCCATAGCTCTATGCCGTGCCACCCTCCGAAACACGAATGGACTTCGCCAACACGCCGACAGCTATGCCGACAGCGCTGATCTGCTCGCCCGCCCCTCATTCTGCACAGTTCTGCCAACGAATTTGGTTATTTGTGCAAGTTGATTGCATCGAAGTCGCTCCTGGCCACGTGGTTTCTTCGTCTCACTTGAATCGCCACCGAAACGGAAGATGGCTGATCCGCCCACTGATTATCGGACGACGTTGCCGGTGAAAAGAAAGCGCACGGCTATCGATTTGGAAACGAAGTGCAGTACTGTGAAGGACTACAAAGAGGGTAAGAAAGTATGTGACTTGGTTAAGAAGTACGCATTATCGCAACCGACAATGTCGACAATCATCCGCTCCACTGAGAAGTTTGACAAAGAAAAGTACTTGCTTGACAGTGGGCACAAACGCATTCGACAAGGTGCCTATAAGGAGGTGGAGGAGGCCCTCTACGAATGGTTTCTTGGCGCCCGTGCCCAGAACTTGCCTATCACTGGGCCGATTCTGGCCACAAAGGCGAAGCAGTTTGCCCTGCTAATTAACGATGTGGACTTCCGGCCAGGTGGCGGCTTTTTGTCTCTCTCTCTTTTCCTCCCCACCATTACTTTGGGATTTCTCAAGCTGAGAGGTGGCCGTGGCAACCTTTTCATATTTTTTACAAGGCCCCTCTCGGGACCACCATAACGATGTCTCAGCGAAGCTCGCATGTCACATGCTGTCAGTGACCCCTTGTTGCAGTTGTTATGCTTTTTTCGTGCAAACCGTTTATAACAATTATCAGTTACAGAAGAATCTCGGTGATACGAACTCGCCTGATACGAAATTCGGTGTGATACGAATTCATAAAATTCCCCGGCCGAATTGCATTGCGTTCAGTGGGCGAAAAATCGGATGTTCCGAACACTTTTTCTTTTCGCTACGGGTGATACGAACTTCGGTATCACGACCGGTCGAGGCCCACGCACACACGCACAGCGAGAAAAGCGTGCGCAGCGGCGCAGCACTGATAGCACGGATCACGCACACGCGCGCGAAAGAAGAAAAAAAAATTACAGTGGGAAAAAACCGGCTTGGCAACCCGCGGCAGCAGCGAAGTTGGCGAAGGAAGGCGGCGATATCTTGCCCCCCCCCCCCCCCCCCCCTTCTGCTCTCTCTCTTTCTCTCCCATCCCCCCGCATTTTGTTTTTTTTTTTAGTTGTGCGCACAGCCTTGCGGCCCTCTCCACATTTCTCCGCCGCACCGCAGGCCACGCTCTTCCGCTTTCCGGAGTCTCCGCTGCAGCGGCAACACGTTGCTACACGTTGCTTCGTTTTCTCGTTTGTTGATGCTGACACCGCGTTGATAGCGCGTCGTTTTGTGATCATCTAGGCAACGCGAAAAGGTACACCATACTGCAATGTCACGGAAGAGAAAGGCGCTGAGCTTTAAAGACAAATTGGAAATTTTAAATAAGGTGGACAAAGAGCCCAAGAAAAGGCGCACTGACATGGCCAAGGAGCTAGGCCTGCCGCTGTCAACGTTGTCAACGATCGTTGGTCAGCGCGACCAAATTATGCAGAATGTGCAGCACTTCGCAATGAATTTTAAAGAAGCCAAAACTGCCCACCATGTGAAGTTGGAAGAGGTTCTTCTAACGTGGTTCAGAGAGGTCACGGCGGCCGGCGTCAACATCGACGAAAAGTGCTTCGTGAGAAGGTAGCGGACATCGCACTCACACTTGGAATTGGTGACTTTCAGGCCTCCGGTGGATGGATTCGCCGGTTCAAGGTGCGTCATAGTCTTTCCTACAAGACCGTCTGTGGCGAAGGAAAAAAAGTCGACGCCTCCACCGTGGAAGACTGGATGACAACCACACTGCCGTCTTACATAGCGGGATATGAGGCATGTGATGTTTTTAATGTAGATGAAGCAGGGCTGTTTTACAATCTCCAGCCCGAAAAAAGTTTGTGCTTTAAAGGCGATGCCTGCCGGGGCGGACAAAAGAGCAAACAACGTATCACAGTTTTGTTTTGTTGCAACGCCGACGGATCGAAAAAGATGCCGCTGACAGTCATTGGCAAATATCAAAAGCCCCGATGCTTTAAGGCAGCCGGTCGATTGCCCTGCGTCTACAAGGCGAACAAAAAAGCATGGATGACATCTTTGTTTATGGAATTCGTCACGTCCTCGGCCGCAAGATGTCTTGCCACAACAGAAAAATAGTTTTGCTGCTGGACCAGTGCACCGCCCATCCAAAACAAATGACGCTACAGAGTGTTAAGGTGGTGTTCCTGCCCCCGAACGCAACGTCATTTGCAACCACTGGATGCTGGGATTATAAGGAATGTTAAGCACCATTTCAAAGCTTTGTTGGTGCGCAGCCTCCTCGCGAAGATTGAAAGGAAGGACGCGAATCTCCAGATCACTCTTCTGGACGCTGTGCATTTTCTTGCAATTGCCTGGGATCGCGTCGTTCCTATGACCATCGCCAATTGTTTCGCGAAGTGTGGGGTTTTCAAATCCGCTGTGGCTACTGCCTCGCAAGTGCCAGACCCAATTCCCATCGATGTCTGGAATCAACTTGACGTCGACTGTTGCGTCGACGATTTCATCACCGCGGACGACGACCTTGCCACCTGTGGTCTCCACACGGTTGAAGATATTGCGGAGGAAGCGTCATCACAGCCTGGCATTCCATGCAGTGACGAAGATGACGACGACCAAAGCGTTGATGACCCACCGCCGACGGCAGCAGAAACGATGCACGCCATCGATGTTCTGCGGCGCGCCGTGACCTCCGAGTCTGTGCGGGAGAAGACAGCGGCCCAATTTTTTAGTTTTCAAAACTCTCTGCTATCAGATCTCGCGGAAAAGAAGGTGCAGAAGGATATACGAGATTTCTTTTAATGAAAATAAATATTTCGTACCTGTTGGAAGGCTTGAAAACGAATTTTGCTCGTTTTTTGGTGATACAAAATTTCGGGTGATACGAAAATTTTCGTCTCCCTTTGAATTTTGTATCACCGAGATTCTACTGTATAACAATAGAATTTTCGTGGCACTTGAATATTGTTACAAGTGGACTCGACTGTATTTAGCTTTGTCCCTCTATGCTGATGCTGATTCTTGGCAGGCGTCTGTGCCAGTGACCTGCAGCCTTGACAGCCAGTCAGTCAGCTGATCCCTCGAAAAGCACGATGCATCACTGTCCGCACCGACCACGATCAGTCGGCCTTCATTCCACAAAAGGCAACATTCAATTAGCGGCAGGGCAAGCAGCCTCGCTTTGCCCACCACTGCCACCTTGCCAGGTCCAACATGGCGTTTGGGGACCATTCTATTCTGCCAATTCTGGGTCAACGCTGCCCGCTAACTCAAAGACAGAAGGGGCGCAGAATTCTCCACTTGTGCATTGGCGCCCCAACTGGGCCCACATCGCCCTACTCAACAGAGTCACTCAATACTAAAGCCCCTTATTAAAGTGTATTCACAAGATGGACTGAATCGCAAAGCGATCGGTCACGTGACCTCTGATTCGCAGTCCGCCCGTCCGCGGCGAGCATTCACACGGTGGGATAGAATAGAGGACAGCGCGGACTTACACTTGCTCCCAGAGCACTGCGTGAGAGGAGAGTCTCGTGCGGGCGTGCTGTTGTCAAGGATAGCCTACATTATGGACGGTGGGCAGATGCGCAGGTGCGGCGGCCTGCAACTACTGCTGCTTCGCCGTTTTGCCAAGGTATTGCTGTGGTGACTGTTCCGCTAGATGTGATATACTACGCAGGCAGTTCTCTGCAGTGCAAGCGATCGCGCTTACTCTACGAGAGCTGCATGAACGTGCTGCTTTCAACCCCTGAAAGACGACCATTCGGACTACAGCCCCTATGCTCCCGGTACGTGTCAAATGCCGAAGCTTATACAGCGTAACTGTAAGCGCGCTAAAACACTTCAGGGAAGCGATAAATACATTCAAGCGACAGCCCTGTGCAGCCACAAAACTCACACATTTGATGGCACGTAGTTGCAAGAGGCTGCCACGGTAATTTCTGTGCAAACCATGTGCTGCGAATGAAGGCAATGACATGGCTTTAAATTACATACTAATTCGACTCCAAAATAGAAACGACTGCCGCAAGGTACTAATAAGCTCCTGCTATCTTTTTATGTGATTACGAGCAACAGAAATCGCTGCGCAAAATACAAGCATCAGGCTAAGATGATCGGGATGCAGAACAGTACGACACCTACTCGCGCTTGGTTTGCGGCTGAACATGTCAGTCGTTTGAAGCTGTTTCTGGCTTTCCACCAGCGTTTTAAAGCAATATATGTTACGTTGTGCACGCTATCATTGTGCAGGGTATCACAGTTGAACCTGGTTACCCCAAGCTCAAGTCGAATTCTCCTCCAAACAGAACAATTTCTGAAGACTGTTAAACTATACCACGAAAGGAAGTCTAGCTACTTTGTACACACCTTGGGAGCAGAGAAAGCCAGCTCGGCGGGCAGGTAACTCTTCATGTTGGGAACTTGTGCCTGCACAGCGCATGTCACACAACAAGAGCCAGGTGAGCCCAGTTCACCACAAGGCAGTTGCAGGACAGACAAATGCAAAAATTGAAAGCCCCTGGAACCCTGAGCACACAACATGCTGTAAACTGTACGCTTTGATGTTCTCACTTTAAGAAGTGCTAGCAAACGGACACACTCATACCAGCATCAAATGTAAAACATGTCACCTATTATTATGTCTAAAACTTAAAAATCTGCAAATTGTCACATTACCTATGGCAGCAAAATGAGTATGCAGTGCTCTAGAAGATTAGCAGTGTGACGACCTGCAGCAGCAGCAGAGTGGGTCGCTTTTGCACTTACTGCCATGGGCAACAATAATCGTAGAAGAAATCAGAAAAAAAGAAAAAAGCTCACAATAACAACAGCACTACAGACAAGAAAAAAAAAGTATGAAAAGAATGAAGCACTCACTTTAATTTACTAGGCAGGTGGCAACCTCCCACTGCTCCAAGTCGAAGCGGATGACTGTAAGATCTATCTACGTAATGTTGGCCACCCTAAACATAACAGGCATGGCGAAACCAGGACAGCAGGGCTGTTTGCACACAAATTCTATGCACTTCTGGGAGTGTTGTCTGTATGGTACTGTGTTAACCAGAAGCAAAACTGAGCCATGCAGCGAGGATTTCTGCCACAATTCCTCACTCTTGTTGATCTGCTGACACAGATGAGCATCCCTCCCTTCTGGTTCCCTTAGCAAGTTGCCAAAAATATTGCTCACCCTGTCTGGTAAAGTGTACCACTTGGAAGGTAGCACTGGCTCCTGGGGAAAGTCCTTGAGCACAAAGCTAGTGGTCTTGGTCATCACCAACCCCAGAGCCAGGTCACACACTGCATAGAGCTTCAGCTGGGCCTGCTTGTCGTCCGGGCACTGGCTGTCCCGAGTCTGCTTGATGTTCTCAATGAGCCTCTTGAAGAAGCTGAAGCTGTAACCATCGTTCTTGGTGATCAGCGGCTCCATCAGGAACCACAGGCACCTACACACCAGCAAGACACGCACACTACGGTCAATGCCTGCGAGGCAAAATAAATAAAATGCAGAGGGTTAACGTGGCTGAAATCTAATTACAACGTATGAAAGCACAAGTCTGACACAGTTAACCTTGTTATACGGTAGATGACATTGCCACTGTATTCTCGACCGCTGTTGTCCGTGCCACTTGGCGTGTCTTATCTCAGCCTCCGACAACTGCAGCAACGGATCAGGTTCGCTATTCATTTCAAAGCTAACTGAATTCACTCTGTGATGACGGTGACCGTGAGTGCGCAATGACCAGCAAAAAGAAAGTGAAGTGGGGCTGCGTGTGGGGTGAGCCAGTGCGCGTCGGTAATTGGACACAGGGCAGAAGGACGGACGTATCAGTGTGTAGCTGGCGGTTTTCAACCTTCTTGAGCCTGGCGTTCACAAAACTGGCCCAACAGCACCTGCCGGACGCCTGGTTCAGGGGTCTGGTGCCGTACTGCTGAGGAAGTCAGTTCGCCTGCACCGTTGCACCTGACACGGCTCTTAAAAAGGCTCCATTGCAAAGGATGTCGCTCGCAAATGATGTTGCAAGGAGGCTCTAGCAAAGGATGTCAGAAAAATTATCCACTCACTCCTTAATCTGCACAAGGGCCGGCACGTCATCATACTTTTGCAGACAGGGGTCATGCGCCAGCAGGTGGATGGCGTAGGGCACCACGTAGTCGGGCAGGATGGTGATCAGTTTCATGGAGTTGATGGTGTGCTGCTTGAGGAAGTCGCGCCGCTTGTTGATGCACGACAGCAGCCACTGGCGCAGCTGGTTGCGCAGGTTCCGCCGCTTCTCAATGCCCCCCAGGGCAAAGATGGCCAGGAACTGCAGTGGCAGCCGCATGGCTAGCAGGTGCTTGTGCAGCTTCTGGCCAAACTGCTCCCGTACCTCGGGACACTCGTCCTGAAACGACGTACAACACTTACACTGCCTTGCGTGTTCCGTATAATCCTAAAAACCATAACAATGGCACCCCTTTACAGTGAAGCTACTCGGATCAGAAAAAAAAAATGTTTACTGTACCAATTGCTGGCGGTGGCATGACTCTGTGGATGCTGCCTGGCTAGTTCCCAAACATATACAGTCAAACCTGGTTATAACGAACAGCGTGACTTTCCGAGATTTGTTCGATACATCAAATATTTCTTTATAGCCGAACCCGCTTTTAGCGAATTTCAGCACCTAGTTCGCTATACAGGATATCGCGAAGTCGGCAAAACCGTGCTAACAAAAGTAATGCCACGGCACTCACCATGCATAATCTGCTCCAAAAGCAATTTATTCAGCAATCTGCATTCACTTGCAAAAGGCGGTTATTTTAGATTACACAGAGCGCCTAGCAACATTAACTTGAATTGCATTTTCAAGACGTGATAAAATGTCGACCAACTCAAGTCCGCTTCCTTTTATGTCGGCACAGTAGCGGCGCAGCACATCTGTTGCGGAAAGTGCTTCAGCAAAAGTAGGGCGAGGGAGGTCGTCTTCCGGCGGTGGCTCATCGTCTTCCATGTCTCCGGGCGCCAGCACATCAGCAACGATTTCTGAATCCAGCGGGCTTGCCGTCACGGCTACCTCATTATCCACCGCCACAAAATCTTCCAAGCAGACTTCTTTTGGCACCGCGTCAGGAACGCTGGCAAGTTCTTCCCAAAGAGTGGCCAACTCTTCATCGTCTTCAGCTGCACTCGCGGCGCTGGTGGCTTCGGCAACCGTCTGGCAGAGTCCGGCATGCCGAAAACAGTTCTTGACTGTGTCGCGTGTGACGTCTTGCCAGGCGCGGTTCATCATCTGGATTGCGCCTAACAGGTTTATCTTCAGATCTTCATTCATCCGCAGTTTCGCGAGGAGTCGTTCAACTATGCGCTTTCTGTATCCCTGCTTGAACGCACATATAATCCCCTGATCTAGAGGCTGCAACACTGCAGTCGCGTTTGGCGGCAGAAAACAGAGTTCAATGTTCCTGAGTGAGATGCCACAATGGTGGGCCGAACAGTTGTCCAGCAGCAAGCAAATCTTGCGTCCGCTCAGCGCAAGCTCATCGTCCCAGTCACGCAGCCACGACTCGAACAATGCCCTGGTCATCCAGGCTTTGCTGTTGGAAAGGTACGTGACCGGCAGCGAAGCACATCCCCGAAGGCACATGGGCGACTTGAACTTCCCAATGACAAGTGGGCGCAACTTAGATGAGCCGTCCATGTTCGCCGTAAGAAGTACAGTCACACGTGCTTTGTTAAGTTTGCCGCCATGGCACTTCTCATTTTTAAGTGCCAGGGTTCTACTAGGCAGCATCTGCCAGAACAAGGCGGTCTCATCCGTGTTAAATATGTCGCACGGCTTGTACTTCTTTTTTACTTCGTTCCAAACGTCATCTATCCATTTGTTGGCACTGTCCGTGTCAACTGCCTGCCTCTCTCCAGCAACCACCTTTCCTGTTATGGCATAGCGGTCCTTAAATCTCTGCAGCCATCCACTGCCCCCCACAAATCCTTCAACATTCAAAACGCAGGCGAAATCTCTTGCCTTTTGTTGCAGCATGGGGCCACTGACAGGAAGATTCCATGCACGCACATCCACGAACCATGCATACAAGGACTTCTCCAGTTCGTCGTAGGCTGGCTTCCGGATGCGTCGGCCATCAGCATTCGGTCGTACGCGAGCATTTTCCTGAATGGCAGCTTTGTTTTTGAGGATCGTGCTCAGCGTGCTCCTCGCGATCCCGTAGTGCACAGCGACATCCGATTTTTTTTCTCCACGCTCGACACGGCGAAGAATCTCCACATTGTCGCAAAGCGGCAGACCTTGCCGCTTCTTCGTAGTCATTCTAAAGCACCGAACGCACGAACACCGCAGGTACTACGCTTGTTCGGATTCTTGAGCGCACTTGTACACCACAGCAACACACGACGCGACGACAAAGAAAGTATGAAAGAGATCGTAGAGCGCACATGCACACCACAGCAACACACGACTCGACGACAAAGAAAGTATGGAGGATAAAAAAAAGGAGGAGTGCGGTTGATAGGCTCTCCTCTCCCGCGTCCTGAAACCAGCTCTGTCCGGTTTCTCCTCGTTCACGATTGACCTGGAGCAGCAAGCACGTAGCTTGATCACGTGGTAAGCAGTTGCCGATAGGAGCGCACCCTCAAAAAACTCGGCGTTGAGGAGAAAGAGATCGGGGGAGGCACGGCCGGTCTCGAGGGAGAGCGCGTTTCTTGCGCTCTCTCCCTCCAGACCGGCCGCGGGGGAGGATACGCCGAGGCAGCGGAGAAGGGCTGAGGGGCTGCTCGGCGTAGCTCGGCTGGTACGGCACTTGCCCTTTCTCAGTTCGCCGCTGAGGAGACAGTTGAACGCGCTGAATCCCCCTTTCCTCCCATTTCCAACAAGAATCGCTTCTCTGTCCAGAGCAATTCATGGTGGTAGGTGGTACAAACTTTATTTATGAGTCGACAAGGTGAAGCACTAGGTCTGGGCCAACTCTTGATCTCGGCAATTCATCGCGGTGACGCTGCCAGGCCAGCCGGCCAGCCTGGCTTCCGGCACTCCCGCGCACGTGGGTGTTCATCAGTCACATGCACTCAAGTTCGCTATAACCAATGTACAGTTCGTTATAGAAATTACATTTGTCATGAATAATTCTAAGACAGCTTCGAGTGTTCGATATAAAGGATAATTCGCTCTAGCCGGGTTCTTTATAAACAGGTTTGACTGTAGCATCGGTTTATAAACAAACACTCAGAAATCTATACGCCTTTCAAGGCGAAAGCTTTTTTTGGCAGCTCATGGTGAGAACGTCGCGGGCGGTAGATATGTTCTCCTTGTCTAGCGTTCCTGCCATCTCCAAGGCAATGTAGAGGAGGGAGAGGGGGGGGGGGGGGGGGGGGCTACAACGCGTGACGCCAATCCCACACTCGCAGGAGCCCTGCACCGTATGTGCGCCTAGGAAAGAAAATTTCCACTATGCAGCATGAGCCATGGCCTTGCTAGCAAAAGCTATACAAGGGACACGCAATTTACCGTTCAAAGCAGCAACGTTCAGGCTTTCACATTTCTCCATACAGATTCCACAGTGCCCTTGGAAGTTTTTATCGTCCATTTATGTGACAATTATTTATTGTCTGTGTCACAGTTTATGTTTTCGGCAACATGGCCATGGATATAATGCAAATTTGATTGCACATGAAACCGAAAGCTCTGCGGGAACACAGAAACATCTTATGCAGCCCTTACTGTCATTTAGGAGAAAAAAGTTAAAGTGCAATGCAGGTGCCATATGCTCTGTCTCATAGGCCCAAGGTCTTTAACAGCTGTCTCACCTGGTGGTTAGGCCACCTCTAAAAGCACCATTTTAGCATGATCGGTACTCATTCCCTTTCAATGGTAGCCCCCAAAATGATGCACTGCACATTTTGGGGGCTGTTGTTCCACAGAAACCCAGGGGAAGTGAAGAACTTCATCATGAGATACATAAGAAAGGAGCCAGCCCTGGCAAAGGAGCATCTGTTCATGTCACTGCCCCATTTGCCGCATTGCCGGCTCGACGACTTTACTGCACAGTTGCTACGGCAACTGCGATGCGAATGAGAGACTTAAACCCACCACCTTTTCTAGGACTCGAACCCTAGACGTTATTTGAGGTTCAAATCGCATGATAACCAGACACAAGTGGCTCTTCGCTCTTTTGTTACGCATTCTTCAGGAAGTATATAACCAGAGTCAGGCGCTTATAAACTAAAAACATAGTCATCAATGAGAAGCAGACTGAGACTTTATATAGCTGGCACAATAATGCCACACTTTGGTGAATGTTCAAAGAAGGGACGAGATTTCAAGAGCTGTGAAGCTAGACTTCAAATATCCTCACATCGCACTTTTGACAAAGGCTGTACAAACCTTTATTCCACTACACAAAAACCACGACTGAAATCCACTTATTTCCATATCCCACCAGCAAGCGTGTGAAGAAACACTTACCTGGAGCATATGAGCAACCTTCTGGAACTGCTCGTGGGATAGCACGTCAGCATAGGCTGGGCAGCAGCAGATCTTGAGCACGCACGCTGCTGCCATGTACCGCAACCAGGAACGTTCCATTGCCCTGCAATCACACACTCTGGTTGGCACACGTGCAAAGGCATCCAAGACACCATGCCGTTATGACATCGACTGCTGATGGTTCATCAACTTCATCAATACGCCTCAGGTGTTTAATTTTCAAATATGACTTGGGCTACGAGGGACAACGTAGCAGGACGGCTTGAACACAGTACCCTTGCTCCTCCCGTTTCACCTCCACCAAAATACAACTAGACGTAACTACATCTCGCACTAGACAACTGCCGCTGCATAGCTCTTATGATGATTGTTTTGAATATACAGTTAAACACAGATTTAAGAAAGCCTGTAAAAGTCAGCTTATTTCAGAACATAGAATTTTCGCTACATAGAAATATTAATCTCCTTGCGTGCTAAAATACAAAAAAAAAAGCGTAGCAGCTGACTAATGAAAGCAAGCTTTTGAAAAAAGAAAGGGAAAGTGGCCCATTATGTCTGCCCTTTCATAACCATCAAAAACAGCATTATGCATCATTCGTGTGCCGACCAGGACAACATTGCAAGCTTGTGAGCCACCTCAGCATGTCAGTTGTGCAAAGCATCGCCCAGGTGCCAGACACTCCTGCCTTGAGTTACAATTTTGCCACTACTGTCACCGTTGTGAGAAGGCACAGCACCGCTGGTAAAATGACGTGTTCCGCAACGTTTTGCAGCGGCCTCAAGAAGAGCAAGCAGGGAAACGAACGAAGGGAGGCAAGGGGAAGGTGGGCAGTGGTAGGAGCAATCCCAGTCAGGCGACGGCGGCTCAACCCACTCTCTTTTCTCCACATCAGCAAGAAAAAAAAAAAAAAAACATGGTGTCCCGCAATCCACATCCATTTGCTTCTACATTATTTCTACCATGCATTTGCAATGCGGTTCTCCGAGAAATAAAAGGCACCACTTCCAGAGACCAGAGATGCAACCAGACACCAAAACTAGCCCGCCAATCGAGCGAGTCATCGCAAGGCAGGGTGCAACACTTTCCCCGTAAGCCCGCCACAATGCCTCACCTCCTGCCAAATGGCAGAAGCTCTCCCCTGCATCAAATGTGCCTGCGTCTAGTTGCAGCACATGCATTACATAGGAAGAGGCTCCAGAGGTGCGAGAGCAATTACATGAGTTATCAAGGGCAGCCGCAGACTAGAGCAAGCTGCTTATTGTGCTAAACCCCTAAAACGTCTGCAACAATGATGTGAACGTTTGGCATTAGTAGTCACGAATTGTAAACTTCAAGGCACTGTCGAGCACGCAAGCAGTAGTTGCACTCAAACATATTTCATTCGGAACCACATCGCAGCGAAAATCTGCAAGCACACTGTATTGTTAGTTATCATATATCACATTTGTTGACTAACCATAGAGCAGGTATGATGGCAGATGACCCTTGTCATCAACTCCACTGCGGTCATTGCAATTTTTGCATGCATGATCTCAACGAAAACACATAGCCTGGTTGAATGCTTTTCTTGGGGGTGAACTGTTAATGCGAATTTAGCTGCATATCGCATCTGCACGCTACGGCTTCATCTCAGAGAAAAGCACATAAATGAAAGGAGCTGAAATCTGGTCTTGCTCACCAATACTTCACGTACTGCATGTGTGCCTGGGAAGCTGTTTTTTCTTTAATGAATCAAATAATAGGTGACACTGCCTTTCTGCGGCACTTCACAGACATTCTTCAGCATTTTTCAAAGCTTGCAAAAGTAAAATTTATTCATGGAGACAAAGTCACCACTTATATGTCACATACATCAGAAATGCACAATGCAGCTGCCTAATTTAATTGGCGATAAACCTTTAGCATCTTTCCAACACCATACCTTTACGTGGGCACTCTCCAAATTAATGTGGGTTGAATTAGAGAGCTTTAATTGGAAGTCTCGGAAATGATGCCTGGTCGCTCAGAACAGAGAGTAGGCTGCCATGGCCACCAACTCCTATCCTATGGCACCTCCTGTCACTGGTCATGGCACCGGTTTGGTTTGGTAATTGTTTTTCATGGTTTGATCTCCTCTCCCTGTTTTCGAGGAGACAGAGTCTCTTGACTATGCCATCCTATTGCAGAGGTGTTCTGTAGGCCATGTACAGCGTGCCAGGCTGCCCAAGCGTGACGGCGTGCAGATCGATCTACCATTGGCAGAAGCAATTCACATATGAATCAACAAGCTTTTATATACAGACTTCTATGGAGCTTAGCCGGACAAAGTAGTACAGTTCAAATTATACAGAAATTACAATTATTAAGATTCAAGTTAATGAGCTTTCACTGTAGTACTAACTGGCAACTTAAGTGTTGCATTGTTGTACTACTGCATATGTTTCTATTTTTTTGCTAAAGCTGTAGCTAGTTTCTTTCCTCTGCATCTTGATCTGTGGTATTCCTGACATTCCTTTCCTCTGTGTTTTTGATGTTTCAGTGCATTAATTCATCTGTTTCATTACTTTTTAATCTCATCACCACTGCACAATATTGTGTCTAGAAGCATGTCAGGTACCACGAATAAGTAAGCCCAATAATAGCTAAGCCATATTTCCAATGAAGTGGGGGAGGCAGGCAGGGAACGTACGAGACGTGCTCCTTCTCCATAAGGTCTCCACCATGGCTGATGACTGTAACCAGCAACCGTAGCGTGGAGCTAGCTGAAGCTGAAGCTGTACGTAGTCCCAGTAGCCAGCGAACCATCATCTTCATGCCTTCAATCTGCAAATAAAGGTGCTTTATGTGACTATCAACAAGAATTGTCGGTTTAGGCAATGGGGTTTAACGTCCCGAATCAACTCGAGCTACAAGACACGCTTATGCTACACTCTTAATCTGGTTGTGCATACATTCCGTTTATAAGTGGAACTTCTGTGAGCGGAACATTTTTAAATGTTCCACATATAACTGAAACCTACGTGGAGTCAGATTGAGAGAGTAGAATTGTCAGAAGGAAAGCAGTGGGCAGCCAACATTTAGCCAGCTCAAAGGCACACCTATTGTGGTACACTATTCTAAAGCTCAGAAACAATAATTATTAAGTGAACAGGCAATTTTTTTGGTCAAGCGATAAGGGCCTTCCTACTGTCATCATGCCTGCCATCATATGCACATTAAAGGTGCATGAGTTATCATGCACCATGCAATAGGCATGATTTTCAATCACTGGGCTGGTCACAAGTACCTTGACTAGAGCCCCCTTGAGGAAGCCCGTGAAGAAGCCTGCAAGTGGCCTTTCCCACATTTCAGTCGATTTAAACAATGCGGAGCAGTTCATACAGCAGGAATTGAGGCAGAAATTAAGACAGATGGATCAAACACAAGCACCATGCACTTTCATGTTGTTACTGGTCAAAGCAGGTGGTCGGGTATCTTGTTTCATCCATGTCAAGAATTTTGCATGAGGTCCGAACCTATCGGCGTCAGAATATGACTGGTCCACATGATAAACAGAGAAGAAAGTGAAAAGGATGTTTCTGAGCCGTTTCTCTCATGCTCCGAAACTACATCTTTGGATAACTTGCCTGGGTATTGTAGTTCTCCTAACGTCAGACTCATATAAGCCAATGTGGTATTTGACTAGCCTGAAACATGTGAAATTTTTGGATAATCAAATATTCTCACATATCAATTGACCAAATCAAACATGAGCCAAACAACACACACATCCAAATTTTCAAAATTTTAAATATTTGCGGTCAATAATACTAAAACCAAGTGTGCACACTTCGTAGTGTTTGGTTGCTGTTTTACTTGCAATACTGAAGACATTTAGTATAGCGTACACAAACACATGCAGAGAAATAGCGCACACTAAAAATATTGCGAGATGCGCACTGCGCATGCACTATACGATAGACGAGACCAAGCTCTGGCGTACGATCGGCTAGCGTATGGCGAAATTTCAGTTTATCGTGCTCGGCGCTCACGTACAATGGCGGAATAGCGTTGACATGATGGTGGCGTCCAGGTCGCCTGCTTCAGTGTGAATTTATCTTCGTTATTACGTTTTTGGCCGCGATCATGCCTATTAATGGTACACGAAGCTTTCGCTCTGCTTCGTGTAACCTTCAGTACAAATAGTTAGGCATTCATATGTTCTGGTTTTCTACTTTGCCCAGCAGATGAGCAGTCAATTGGTGTTATTTTGTGGCATGGCAACGCCATGAAATGGATAGCCTTGACTTGACTGCTTACACGCTTGTCTTCGTAAACAGAAGTTGGGAACGGTATACACACCGTGACGGCAATACAAAACTTAGCGCAAAGTAAAATCAGTAGTTTCTAATGTGTTAGTCGGGCGCAGCGTTCAACACGGGAGCAAAGAAACTGGCTAAAGTATTACCCAGTGCGACTTGGTTAGTTTTGGCTTTTGAGTAAAAAAAGGAAAAAAATGCATGTTTTCTTCCTAAGCCTCTAGATGCCGCCACTGCAGCTTTAGTATGCTCGCATTTTCGTATGCTCAACTAAATGAGCTGATACATCCATGGATGCGATACACGGAGTAACATTCGGCAATTTGCTGGCATTTTATAGTACGGAAACGTCCATACGCTATACTAAATGTCTATGTTGTTTAATTATGTGTGCCACTTGCACACCGAAGTATCTACTACACATAAAACTGTGTCAAAAAATTAGTGAAGGATTTTGGAAGCACGCAGCACCAATGTTGCTAACGTCCTCATGTAGGACTATTTCCTAGGTGCTGCTTTGATCTAGGGACATCAAGAAGCAAGGATACTCACCTTAACCTTGGTCTCCTCAGGTAGAGCCTCAAACTCGCACCACGTTGACTCCGACATGCGCGGTTCCTCCTGCGCAGTTCCCTCGTCACACATATGGTCCATGCCAAGTTTGTGGGAAAAAAACCAGTACAACTCACCCGGTCTGCCATGATGAGGTCCTTGACCACCACCTTGGAGACTATGCTTTTAACCTGGCTGCCAAACATCTCTGGACACAGCAGTGCGATGTGGCCCATGGACACCAGTGCCGTCCGGAAGTATGCCGAATCCAGCGTGAAGTGTTGCTTCAGGTGCTATAAGACACATTTCACCGTGTAACTGAATCTGTACACCAGTGGCTAGCTGTGGTGTAATAGTACTTGTGTGCTCCATTATGGGCCAGCACCTTTGCAGTTGAGTCGCCTATTATTAAACCTTCTTGCGCATGTTTACGCGTCGTAACTGTCCCATTCTAAGGTGCATCTGTTTTCTATTAGCAAGAACGAATTAATGAGAAGTCTTCGTCAAGTCTCCAAGCATTTCCACACCTGTATAGCAGGAAAAATGTCCAAGGCCCTAGTTTCTTGTGATTCCGCGAAAAATAGCGGGTTTCAATATTTTTCACGAAATTATGCATCGGCAACCGTATCCTCTTTCTTGGTGCTACTGTTGCTACGGACGTAAATAGGAAAGAAAGTATAATTGAAAAAGAAATGCCCATTTTACCTTAACTGCACTAATAAAATGCGAGGGAAGCTTGAGGACTAGGGAGAAATTTAGAATATATTACTACGATCACAGATTATAATGCAATATGAACCTGTTCTGGTCGACCATACCTGACAGTAAACTAAAGTAGCATTTAAAATAGTGAGTGAGCGGACCGCTCAATGATAAGAGGCAATGCTACTACGAGGTGAAGCCAGGCGCCTAATGTAACACATTTAAAAAGGTAATTATCAGAAATTAGTTAATTACCTTAAAAATTTCAATTGTCCATCTTTCTGTCTGCGACCCCTGATACAATTATGCTGGAAAAGCCTTCATATCTCAGAGAGCCTATTTTTTAGAATTTTGGCTCACCTTCGCTGAAACACCTGACATATAATAAGGGAGTAATTTCTCATCCTTATCCACGTACCAAGAGTAGTGATTCGGCTACAGAGAAAAGCTGTACAACTAACTTTCTCAGAAACTCCGTAGTTGAAAAAAAACTTCATCCTGGTCTGGGTTTCAAATTCGAGACCAGCACCAGTTTTGTTTTGTTTTTCCTTTCTTTCTTTTCTTTCTTTTTTATTATTATTATTTTTTTTTTTAATTTAAAAATCTGAACAGAGCACTTAGTCTCACAGTCGAAACCAAAGCATGCCATCCCTATTAAAGGCATCACCGACAAGGTATCAGGGATGCTACGACAGGCCATGTGGCAAGGGAAAAATAAAATAAAAACAGCTAAAGCTTATCCTGGAGATGAGTGCTTTTCCATCATAGTACCTAGCCAGCAATATTGAAAACATCAATGATGAGCTGCCGGTTGCTCAAAAATAAAAGAAACGAAGAAATATGGCAATGCCAAAGAGCTCACATCGATGACCTGGCCGAAGACACGCTCCTTGTTTCCCACGATGACATTGAGGCAAGCCACTGCATACTTGGCCTGCTTAACGGTGCCGTTCTCCACAAAGTTCTGCACCACAGGGAGCAGGCGCCTGCACCAGAGTGGATCAACAATGCTGAGGACAATCCCAAACCATACCGCTTAAAGTGTGGCTTTGTTAATCACTCAGCGGTTCTCAAAAAGTTTTGTGCACATTACAGAAAATAACTAGCCAACTGCTATTATGACTTGCTCAACTCTTCAAAGCGGTGTTGCGTTGCGCGGTTCGCAGCAAGGCCGATGAATGGCAGTATGCGCCCCGTGAAATATGACTGATTACACGTGTCAATTACAGCCCAGGAAATGTAATAGAATAATTACAGAACATAACCAATTACCACCGGGTTACTTTTCTTGGAGGCTTATTGCCATAACAAATTACTGCAGCTTGCTTATATTTTTTACATATACGTTAAACGGGAATTTTTCAAAGTCGCTATCGCTGGTTTTGAAATGTTTCCTTGTAAAGACAACAGCCGCTACACTAAACACTTTCTAGGGGGCACACCCGCTCAGAGTTGTACATCCATTGTCCAGGATGCTTCGCATCTCCAGCCCCTTTTTGATAAGTAATTGATTACCAGTAATCAATTAAGAAAAAAATGATTGACTTACTCAAAATGTCACTGTATGAAAAAAAAAAGTAATCAATTACAAAACTACAAGTAATGAATTACAGACAAATTTGTTCTCAAATGGGGTCTGCGAGGCCATTTTAGAGGGTCCAAAAAATCCATGCCTGCAAAAAAAAAAAGCATGTTTTTTTGAAGCCCGGCGGCCAGCTTCGCCTCGACTTATTCCAAGTTCCGGGACTACTCTCGAAGCAGAGGCAGCAATCCACATAGTATCGCTCCGCCTAGACTCGGTCAGCACCTTTCCCACTCCTCCCCCAACTATGTGTGTCCAGTGCCCTGCACCTGCATGCTGAGATTTTTGACAAGGTGCCAGTCGCCGTGCAGTCCCACTCAACTAACCTAAGTCACAAAGCGCATGCTACATGGGCGTCTGAGCCACATAGAGTCGTAGCTTTCATTTTAGTCGACAAAGCTTTGCAATTCCAGATGTCGCAAGACACCATTTTAAGACCATCACTGCCGCAGCACCACTACGGTAGGCTTCATCTGCCACGGCTTTGAAAATCGATTGAAACCCACATTAAGCTGGGGCGGAATTATGGACCGCTCTACAATTGAAAGCGCTCTAAAACGGCCGCTCCTATCGGTCACCGCCACCATCTATGCTGCTACTGCGTCGAGGAGATGAAAAAAAATACAGATGACATTGCACACCTAATTATGCCTGCGGTTTTAGACTATTTCGGTAGAGCGCGATGTAGAGCCAAAATGGCGCCGGCGTTTGTGGCATAGTGGTGACTGCGGTGCTGAAGCATGAAGTGGCAACGACGAAGGGTGGTGTGCGAGAATGCATTCTACTTGTCCAACAAGTTGTTCCGACATCTATTTCGATTTGAAAATGTGAAAGCGGAACTCGCCGATGAACTGTGATGAAGCCTGCGGTGGACCGCTCTGTCGGTGCGGCAGTAAGTGCCATGCGCGCTCAGATTTCTTTTTTTTTTTCCCCTCCGGAGGATTTCAAGTCTCCGTAGGCAAAGAGCAGATCATTGGCCTCTCATAACCGGTGGTGAGGTGTGTGCATTAAATGGCTGAAATCATCTGCTGCAAACTTGGCACACTGGGGGGCGGGTGCACTTCGACCTGTGCTCGTCCTAAGTGAAGTATTAGTGTGCGACTTTCATGCAGAGGTAAAAGTTTATTTTGCCTAATGGACCGTGCTTCGTGGTCGATCTTTTTTCTGTTTCCTAAAGAAAAATAAACAGAACCCCGATCACATTGCTTTCGATCAGATTTCTCCGCGCAATCTGCCTTTTGCGCGAGTTTTCTGCGCATGCGCGAAGTCGTAGCGGCGACCGATGGAAACACATTGGACGGCGTCGACGGCGTTTCTCGGCGTCAACGGCGTTTCTCGGCGCCGCCAGTGCACGGGGGCTGGCGGCACCGGGCGGCACGGTGGCCGTCACAGGCTTGGTAAAGCGATGCCAACCACATCTGCCGCGTACGGTTGCCACTCTTTAAGCGTGCCAAGATGCAAAACGCGGTTTTTCAGGTTTCCTTCGGCGAGCCGCGGCCAACAACGACATGAAGCTTGAATTAGGGCCACGAAGCATACCGACTGCATACTCTCGACTGTGCGAAAAACACTTCGTTACAGGTATGTATGCATCTAAAGGAAGTGTGCGTGCTGAAATGTATCTATTGGAGTTTGCACCAAGCCTGTAACCTACCAGTGATAGCCGCAATGAGCATTTGTTCGGCGCGTCTGATGGCGATGTATTTTGTAGTTTGTTTTCTTTATGTGCGAAGGGGCCGGGTAGCACAGATATCACAGGTGGCTGTGTGCGCTAGACCGTAATATTTAGCATGTTTTATTGCGACTGCCGCCTGACTTAAACGAAAAAAAAATTGGGCGTTTGTTGTGATGCACCGCCATTCGCGAGCCGAGTGGTTGAGCTGGTCATGAGGCTCGAGAACGGCAGTGCATTAAAACGCCGTATTTTTTTTCTTGTTAGTGAGGCGGCAGTCACGATAAAACATGCTAAATATTACGGCCCGGAATTACGGAATGCCAAATATTCTGTCACGTCGAACACGGCCCGCGCTACACGCTCTTACAATGCGAAGATAGTATATGCGTACGTGCGGTATGAGTGGATTTTGAAAACACTCTGCATTCCCCCATACTGCGTGAACATGATATGCTGCAATCACTGTCAATACTTTCTGCCCCGAGGCCAAAAAAGGGGGGAAGCTTTCGCTTTCTACCTGCGTTGGCGTGGCCATTTCGTATGGTGCGCTTTCACGTCGTCTACTACACTGCCGTCCAATGTGTTTCTCGCCCGCTCCCGCATGATGGCGCCACATCCTCCCGCAAAAGGCAGATTAGCACCACCACATCGTACCTTGACTTTAGACAATAGTAAAAAGCAGGAACTAGCCGTGAAATCAGCTGTTTTACTGAAGGCCACCATTTGTACGGCTTGTTTACCTCTGTCAGCGCGCCAGAAGTTATCCATGAAACCATTTATTTGGAAAACTGTAGCTGCTTCTGGATTTTTTTTGATAATGTTGAACTTGAAATATGGCTTCTTGAAAATGCAAAGCATTAGTTAATTTATTCACATGCTATATGTACCTCTAAAGAAGTTAGCAAACGGCTCCTTGACGTGTGAATAAACCTTTTGCCGTGCATTTCGTCGCACGTTGATGTATCGCCGAACCATCATGGTGTTGTCATTTTGACGCCACTCTCTAAAATTTTAGAGCGAGTTTCGTAGTTCAGCCCCGCCCTATGACCCCGGGTGGTTTTTCTGTATCGCTCCTGTGGCTACGTTACGTGGCGTTCGAACCGTGTGGGGGCATGCGGAACATTTTCTTTTCGTATAAAAAGCCAAAATATGTAACCTTCTGTGCATATAGTGCCTCTTCTGACAATGGAACCTCTTGCTTTATCAGGCACGATATCTTGATGGAGGAGCCGATGTCGTCGCTACCTCTTTCCAACAAGCTGTGGTATTTTACAGCTTAATATTTTCATTTTCCAGCCTTTTCTTTTTTTTTTTCCTCCGAAACCAACCAGAATTTTTAAGTGGTACAGGGACAGCCTATATGAAAGCTCCATCCAGATTCATACAGGTCCTTTGTGTACAAACAACCAGTAAACTCAATCCTGTATAAATTTCACATCGATTTTTCAACAGGGCCCTTCCCCAGTGTGTAGTAGCAAGCCAAGGTCTCTTTACCGCCGGCCGACCTCTCCATCTTTCTTCTCATTAAAATACTCTCTCTCTCTCAACCAAGGAAAATGTCCTCTGCTGCTCCAAACTTACAAACTGAGGCACATCAAAGAAAACCACACAGGCAAGTAAGCACTTCATTTTCTTCTCGGTGTCCTTTTTACTTCTTTTTTTTATTTGTTTCTCCCTCAGCCCTATGAGAAATCAACCAATATGCTGAGTCCTATGGTAAAATCAACCAACAGTATCACATTATTCACCTTGTTCAAGAATTCATCTTAACAGAGTTTGCCTAAATAACTGTCTACTGTACATTTTTTTTTCTTTTCTCCACGGTGCCACATGGATGTTCCACAAGCGCTGTGACAGTGGTTCATTGTCACTGCGGAAGTTACCTTACCAAAGCACATGCGAAACAGTCTTAAATATACTTTTTTTCTCTTTATTTTGCAGTGAGTGCTATGGGGAACCAACCACTGGTCCCACACTGTTCATCTTACGTGAGAATTCATGTATCTAAGCCCATCCTAACAGGAGTTTACTGTAATTCAATTTCTGACAGCTAGAGATCCATTCATCAAGCTCAAAATGTGCACTCTGGCATGAGGCGCGACCCGGCCAACAGGTCGGCCCCAAGTACACGCCAGGATCTGGCACGGTGACATGCCAGATCCGCCTTAGTGCACATTGCTCTTGTTTATGTGAACGAAGACAGTAGCCCTGTTCAAGCTGGCACTCACTGGGCCACATTGGGGCAGCGCTGATCGATGTCCGCTCCCACAAAGGTGAAGATCTGAAGAGTCAGCTCAGAGGCGGCGTTGTCCTCGGAACTAAGGAATGATAGTAGCTGGTTGCACACTTCCTCTCCAACAAAGGCTGCAGGAAATGCAGACGCCAGCACCTGCACACGACACACTTTTCGCAACACACTCACACACAAGGTCAATCAATGGCATGCTAATGGACATGGCACCAGATGACATCACTGTGAAGGACACACAACAGTGCAATTTGCAATCAGCCGACTTAAAGAGAAATGCCGAGTCAAGCTGCCTTGATACAAGGTGAATTCCGATGAGAATCCCATAAGGGATGGCTGGTCGACACATTCGATTCACTTAAATTTCAGGTATGGCAATGCCTGCCGACTGCAAATGACGGACTTTCTAGCCTCCAAAAATTACTTCAAAGCATGAGAAAATCTTGTTTGGTTTGATTTATGGGGTTTAACGTTCCAAAGAGACTCAGGCTATGAGACAAGCCGTAGTGGAGGACTCCGTAAATTTCGACCACTTGTGGTTCTTTAACGTGCACTGACATTGCACTATACATGGGCACCTTGCTTTTCGTCCCCAACAAAAAGTGCCGCCGCAGCCAGGATTCAATCCCACATCCTTGGGCACAGAAGCCGAGTGCCTTGACCCCCGCACGACCGCGGCAGTTAAGCTTAAGTATGTTGTCCTACAGTAGACGCCACACACAATTCCTTCATGACAGAAAGTAGTCCCATGTTAAACCTTTTGTTGTTATTTAAATAAAAAGCTAAGCACATCAAATTAAGCACTCAAAAATTTTGAGAAGTAATCTAAGCAGCGCAGACAACAGGAGAAGGAACCGAAGAGACAAACAAAGCAAAGTTCAAGAATTTCGATGCCTTTGGCTTGTTTGATGTTGCCAAGTCAGCAACTGCTGTTTCTTTTAGTTAAAGGGACAAAACACTGGCCAAAATATGTAATGAGATTACGGTGGAGATGAAAAGATCTTGCCTCATATAGTACAGATCGGGCACTACAATATCAAAGAAAAGAGGCTTTACAATTGTAATTTGCCATTGAAAATCGCATAAAAACCACCGAGGCGCTATCTAGCGGAGAAACCCTAGTACTTTCAGTGTAGCACACCAAGTCAGCAAAATATCGCTGATTTTCGTAACTGCACATTGTTCTTTTTTTCTAGGAGTGCTTGCCATAATTTATTATATTTTGCGCTCTCTCCAGTGCGTCCTTAAATAAAAACCACCCTTGCTTTCTCACCGCGAGAGGTATGCTTTCAGGTTTCGCCACTAGATGGCGCCACAGTGTTTGCAATTTCGTGAATGAAGTAATGACAGTGCCCACTAAAACTTTCGTCGACGAGGGCGTGCGTTATTGTTCTGTAACAGCATTGAGTGTGAAGCTTAAAATGACGTTACTCTACGCAAAAAATGTCCGATTACTGTCTGGCGAGTGAAAGTTTGAAGATTTGTTTTCGGTGTGTCTTTTTTGTCGACCACCAGTCGTCATCGCGGTCGCTGCTCATGGTTTCCAGCATCCGACTACATAAAAACGGGCGCACGCATTGATCGAAAAATTCCCGGTAAAAATTTTCTACAGCGTTTCTAACAAAACCGTTATGGAATCGAACATTTTAGACATCAATCTTTCCACTGTGGCGAAAAAAAATCGAGACCTAAATTCCAGTGTTCTGTCCCTTTAAGTCCTACTATAGAGGAGGAGTCAAACGGGAGGAGTCGAACGACAGGCTGTGGCACATCTTTCGCGTGCGATGGCGCGTACCCTACTACTGCAACGTCGGGTCGACATATGTGATGTTCTGAAGAATCGTGTGCTTCTTAAAAGATTCCAGTATGTGAGCGCTTGCATAGACACAGCAATGGCAGCCGTGCCGACGCTGTAGGGTGAAATGTGAAAAGGCTCCTGTTGCCTTTGTGATCGTGTTCATGCGCCAACAAAAATATGTATTGAGATTATAGTGAAATTGCTCTTGTCTCGTATAGTGTAGCGCAAGCGCTACGATATCCGAGAAACGAGGCCGAAGTCACCTCTTGTGGCAAAATGCCGTCATTATTACTGTAGTACCCCCCCGCGACCACACCGCCGGGAAGTCACCGATATTCTCAAGTGCACAGTGTTCACTATTCTTCGAAGAGTGCGCACCTTGTTTTATTTATTGTTACAGTGAAGGCCTTCACAAAAAACGGGATGTCAGAGGCCCCGTGCCACCTGTCAGTCGTTTCATGCTCGGCGTGCGCACACAACACTTTGCCTTCTTCCATAGCGGCTCGCCGTCTTTGCGACCCATTACAATATTTTGAGCCCTCTCCAGCGCACCCGTCAACAAAAACTACCTCCCTTTCGCATCACCCATGATGTGCTTTTAGCTTTTGTCACTATACAGTGCCACAGTATATCTTGAATTCCCAGGATGAAGTGGCAACCACAGTCCACTAAAGCTTTTGTCGATGGGGTGTACTTTTCTCTGCTGAAATAGCCTTCGGTGTGGAAGTTTAAATGTATGCTACTCTGCACTAAAGAATGTCCAATTACTGCCTACTGGATTAAAATATGTACAGTCATATATGCAGAATGAAATCTCAAAAAAGTTTCACTTTACTACATTGGAGTTTTTCTATATTCACGTTTACTATAACAGGGTTCTACAAGGCAGGAGATATCAAATATTCATACACTAACAGAGTGAAGAGAGTGACGTGCCATTTCTAGAGCAACCTTCTACTTCATTCTAGTCTGCATACGCCATTCACACCTCCTTGAGGAAGGTATAGAGGAGGGAGGTTTGTCAAGGAACACCTTGTCAAAAGGAAATGTCAAGGGGCATTGTTGAGCTCCAATCGGCCCTAAGGGCAGACCAACTGCTACTACCCTCAATGGAGTGGATCTGAAGCCCAAAGTCGAGGCACATTCGTGAATTCAGGCACACATTCTCCACTGTGGTGAAAAAAAGAAAAAAAAAAAAAAACGTCTGGTGCTTGAAACCGGGTGGTCACGCTCTTCAACAATGGATCACATTCCATTCTGAGAGCTCCATGCAAAGTCCAAATAATGGACCAGCATTCAGCTAAACAACACCGAGGACATACATGAAGCAGCTGCAGCCCTCGCAGTGCTGAGCTGTTGACACCAATGTTGATGTCAATGTCGCCCTGGCCAAGCAGTGAGTCTCGCACATAAGTTAGGATCTGCTTAACACCAGCATTGTCCACCATGACCGGCGCCACCCGTTCCAGCATCTGCTTGATGATTACGTAGAAGCTGTTGGTCTGCACTGGGTAACCAAGGCTCTTGAGAACTTCTTTCTACAAAAAGAAAAACAAAATCAGGCACACATGAGCCTCTCATGGCAGCCGTGAGTTCTCCAAAACAAAGCTAATCAAAAACATGAGGACTGCTCAACTCATGTCAATGACATGGGTTGAGAAGTCTGTTTTTTTTTTTTTTTGTTTTTTTTTTTCTTCTTCTTCTTCTTCTCAACCTTCCTGCAATCAGTTGCCTCATCCAACAAGAGCAATGACAGCCCTCACCATAGTCTTGCCACTGCCATTCATTGCCAGCTTGAGTAAGGAATTTTTTTTTTTCACTGAGCAAAGCGTTACAGTTGAGCGATCTCTCAGCCCACACTACCATGATGACAGACTGCTGCCATTGTAAATCGATGGTCAATGACAACAATGACCATACATAACCATACTATGAACCAACATTTCATTGATGATTTAATAAACGCCAACTTGAACCTGAAAATGAATAAAAACTTTATCGGGCACTTTTTTGCCCTTGACGTAACCGCTAGAGCACATCCTGAAATGTATGCAATATTGCACTGGTTTCGTCAATAACACTACTAACAGTTTGTGAACAAACAGCGTTAGGCATTTCTGCCATTGAAAGCAGCTGGTCATACCCATAAACGTCTTTGTTATCGTTGTCAGGCTCCTAAGTTCACCTGCTTCAATGGACTTTAACCCAGAGGCCGCAACGTTGACCACAGTGACCATGTCTTAAGATAAAACTCAAGTTTCAGCACTATACTAGCATTTAATCACCAAGTCCTCATTGTGATCTCGGTTATCTCCTTTCACACACAAAATCCTCTCCAGTAAAGGGTCGAAAAAAAAGGCACAAGTTGTTGGAATTAAATTCCAAGGGTGCACTACGTAAGGACCAATTTACCCTTAACTATCACTGACTAGCATCACTGAGCAGTGTTACCAATTAACTACCACTAATTAGCATCACTAGTTATTAAATAAGCATACTGCTGTACAAATCGATTCGGGAGTCTGATAGGCCAAATTCTGAGGTGGCCCACCTAAATTTGGAAGACACTGAGTTGAACACAGTCAAATTACGCTGGACACCAATTTTGGTCAAATTTGGACAAAGTCGAATTTAGGGGGTCCGGTGGGCCGAATTCTGAGGGTGACCCTCCTAGCAAGACTCCAAGCTGGGCTTGTTGGTTCATAGTTACTAAAAGATTTGCAGCGCTAAAAGACGACACAGAGAAAAAAGATGCACAGGACGGCGCTACGGCAGGTCCTGTGCATCTTTTTTCTCTGTGTAGTCTTTTAGCGCTGCAAATCTTTTTAGTGACCCTCCTAAATTTGAAAAGCATCACTGAGTAGGCCATCACTGAGTAGGCCATCACTGAGTAGCGAGAAATGGACAGATTGAACATTGATATCTTGGGTATAGTGCTCTAGAATATTGGGCAGTGTGACGACCGGCAGCGGAGAGCGGGCCGCTTTTGCGATGACAAGAACCGACTCCCACGAGAGGGCGCGACATGCAACAGGGGTGCCACGTTCGCTGCTCGGTGCGTAGCGGCCGCGGGATAGCGGGGGTACAGAGGAGGGTTGCGGTTCTCTTTGGAGCGATTTTCAAACGCTACGCAATTAGTGTGATAATTATTAAAGAGGCTACTTATTCCAGGTGCTTAAACGGATCCCTGCCATTCTTTTACGTCTATCGGGAGACATCGTGCACGCTTGGGTAGTCCTTCGGAGCAGAGCGCGATTTTTTAATCGCTATCTGAAACTCAACATTTCTTCCTGCGGACAGTTACAAATCGTCCAGATGAGCAATTTGTACTTAAAGTTTGCAATGAAGCCTGGTGTTTTGCACTCGTTCTTCCCTTAAGGGAATATAGGCTGCTGCCCAGGAGCGCTATTGACACGCGGAGAAAAACAGTGTACATGCGAATCAAAGCTTGTGCTTCGTAAGGCCTCTATAGGAACACCTATTTTTTACAAACTTTATTTGCGAACACCTGCTTACATTTTGCAGCCTGCGCTTATTAATGCATAACAATGTTTATCTTAAATCGTCAGTAGTCTGTAATATATCTCTTTAATCGGTGTTCTTTATGTGCCCTAATCACCGCTTATAGAAATTACAAATACTACGTGCGAGCAAAACACATTTATTCACTACCGCACTAATTTAAAGCACTGTGGTATTTACCGGCAAAACAAATAAAATAAACAAGGTATACATGACTCAAGCATTTATTCTTTGTTCGTGATTAACAATTACGTATATCGCGAACATTTGTTTGCGTGCCGCTAACTAAAGGGCGAACCAAAAAAAAAGTCAAGTACTGCTAGGGCATTACTTCAAATAAAATATGAAAAATTAAAACCGTCACATACTTAATACGTTCATAGTGGGCACTTGAGTGCGGACGCTTTACTGGCATTAAATGGTACCAGAGCAAACAAACAAAAAACAAAAATAAAAGCACTGATAATTGCGCGACGAATTGGCAGGCATGATGCAGTTCTTGGCGCGCACCGAGAGAAAGCGGAAAAATGCGAAAAAGATGACGAGCACCTAATACGCAAGCAATTAATATAATGCGAAAATCAAATGCGGACATAATGCGTGTTTATTCTTTGAGTGTGTGGTATGGAAATATGAGTAATCAACTGGATATACTTGCAACTACTGCTTACCGCACTATATATAATCGGGCTACTTGCCGCGGGTGCTCTTTGCAGTAATAACCAGACTATAATTGTTAACAAGGTTGATATTACACGTGAAATACTTTCAAGGGAATTTAATTATTTTCCCTTTGGGAACTCTTGTCGTGATTCACTTACTTCGCAAAGAGCGAAGCCGCAAAAACACATTAAATTTCATTGCTTCAAGTGGGAGCTTTTCTGGTGCTCCAAGTAGGTAAACTTTTTGAACCTTCACATTTTACAGGAAGTTTGCAAAATCTGAAGTGCAAAGCAGTCGAAAAGGACCGTGCATCTGAGCCAAATTTTTGAGTAAATTGCGACCTAGCTTCGAACCTATGGCGCTATTTTTGTTCGTGGTGAGAAACCGTGCCGGCCTGACAACTTCTCTTTCGCAGAAGGATGATCTAGCGGAAGCGAATTCAGCGTACCCTATAGCCTCTGCGTCCTCTATTTTCCGTCGTTATTTCTTTTTCAAAGCTATTCATTTTTTTTTATTTTGTATGTAGATAAAACAGGACTAGAGCGATCTTCTGGAGGCAATGACTTGCATATTATCGGTGGCTTGCGCACCCTAGAATGGAAACATTTTCTGGAACAATTAGGTCATTGTTAAACTATAACGCATTGAGATTAAATGTTTTAAGTATAGCGCACATCTCTGGGTATTTATAAAGCTACCCGTTACAACAATGTTTCAGACTATGGAGTGAAAAGAAAATGGTGCGTTCTTAGGTTAGTGTACAGTTTCACAAATTGTTGTCTCTTAAATTTCGACGCTTATATCTTTATACGCGTTTGATTGCAGCCTGTTTGTGCACTGCTTTCTTCTTCCCGGGCCTTCATTTGGTTCTTATGCTCGGTTGTTTCCTCATTTTTTATTGTTTTTATTATATCTCCATTTTTATTCGTCTTTAGCTGCCTGCTTTCTTCGTCATGCGTTTGCCGTGCCGCGCGAAAATTCTGAACCTTTATTCACATTCGCGGTCGCTCTTTTCACGGCGCTGCGTGCCTTCAACCAACCCCTTTCTGCTTCCCTGGTCGGTGACACGTTTCTTTTTATTTTCCCGTGAAACTTTTACCTACCAGTTCTTCCACCTTTCCTGACCCACTGTGTTCCGTTATTCAGTAGCCAGTTGGCGTGGTTGCGTTCGTTTTTCATGTCCTTACTTTACTATATCTCTACCTCCATGCGGGGTAGTCCACATTTATTTCATTCCAACTGAATGCCGACTTCTCTTGTGGCTTCAGTGACGTACTGTAGTTGGCATAGTTGGCGTGGAAAACAACGGAATATACCATTTTGTACTGTTTTGATAATGGGAATACTGTGACCAGTTTTAGTCAGCGCTCGAACGCACGTGTTGTATGTTTCACTTCTTCATACAACCTGCCTCCACACAGCCCTCTTTTCAAAACGACTACATTTCTGGACGTGAATTAGGTGCTTTAGGAATGCTAAAGCAAGCTGTACGGCGAGTGAAGTGTGCTGTGCGAGTCGTACGCCGGCCCTCTCCAAGCTGTTTTCTTCGGAGCCAACTGCTGTCATGTTACTTCCCCGAGGTGTTACCGACGGCCAAAATGGAAAATAAGTTAGGTGGTTGCTAACAGTACTGAGCACCGTTAATCGGCATATTTAAAAATCTTGTCGCGAACAGCTCGAGACGACGCACAAGCAAGCAAGAACGTACAGTCCGCGCGGTATCCGCCCCGCCGCACAGCGCGCATACGCGGGCGCCCGGACGGCTGACACACCAGTTGCTGGTGGCGCCCTCTGCGCTGCGGCGCCTCCGTCATCGCAAAAGCGGCCCCTCGCTCCCATGTATTTCGCGGCGCGGTCGACACACTGCCCAATCTTCTAGAGCACTATATCTTGGGTATCGGCGCGTTCAAGTGGACCGGAATGGGAAAATTTAATTCCGGCGACCATTATGTCTTTTATTGTGGGCACGAATACAAGAGAAGGAATGGGGTCGCTCTCATAGTAAACAGAAGAATGGGCAAAGCAGTGCTAGGGTACAACCCCAAAAACGACCGAATAATTTCACTTCGGATCCAAGGTCACCCTTTCAACATAACAGTTATCCAAGTCTATGCACCAACCACTACTGCTGAAGAAGCTGATGTTGAGAGATTTTATGCTGACCTGCAATGCCTTTTAGACCGCACCCCATCATCAGACGTCGTTTTTCTCATAGGAGACTGGAATGCTAAGGTCGGGAGTGAAGAAATATCCGGAATTACAGGCAAGTTCGGTCTTGGTGAGCCAAATGAAGCTGGGCAGAGCTAGTAGAGTTCTGTCAAGAAAAGAACCTGACCATAGCGAATACTCATTTTCAACAGCACAAGAGGCGCCTGTACACATGAACTACACCAGACGGTCTGTACAGGAATCAGATCGATTATATTCTTTGCCGGCAGAGATGGAGAAGCGCTATACAAGCAGTAAAAACAAGGCCTGGGGCCGATTGTGGCACCGATCATCAGCTTCTTGTTGCCAAAATTAAGCTTCGATTGAGGAAAACGCAGAAAAGTAGAAGGCCTTTCAGGTATGACCTGGATCAAATTCCATTAGAATATGCTGTGGAAGTGAGGAATCATTTCAAGAATTAGATCTAGAAGAGAGAGCCCGAAGAGATGTGGACTGATGTTCGTGATATAATACAAGAAGTTGCTACTAAGGTAGTTCCAAAGCAAAAGAAATGCAAGAAAGCAAACTGGTTATCTGAAGAGGCTTTGCAAATAGCTGAGGAAAAAAGGATGGCAAAAGTTACGGGGGAAAGAGAAAGATACAAGGTTCTCAATGCGGATTTTCAGAAAATAGCAAGGAGAGATAAGAATGCCTTCCTGAACGTACAGTGCCAAGCAGTTGAGGACAACAGCCAATTAAGGAACACAAGAGCTCTGTATAAGACAAAGATATTAAAGGAAGCTGCTGTGCTAAGCTGGGCGTGATAAAGGACAAACGAGGCAAGGACCTCACTGAAACCTCAAAGATAAAGAAGAGGTGGCAGGAATATACAGAAGAACTGTACAAGAAGGACCCGGATGTGCAAACCCAACATAAGACGGTTGTGATTACTGATCTCGAGCCGAGCATCCTGAAGAGTGAAGCTGAATGGGCCTTAGCCAGCCTTGCTAAGAACAAAGCTAGCGGAATTGATGGCATTCCAGCTGAGTTGCTTCAAAACTTCAACCATTTCGCTGTTAACATTCTGCATACATTATGTCAGAAGATTTGGACAACCCTGCAGTGGCCACAGGATTGGAGGAGGTCAGTTTACATCCCCATTCCAAAGAAAGGCAGTGCCGAAAATTGTTCCAACTACCGCACGATCGCCCTTGTTTCGCATGCTATCAAGGTGATGTTGAAAATCCTCCAAGGTAGGCTGCAGCAGTATGTGGATCGGGAGCTTCCAGACATGCAAGCTCGGTTTCGCAAGGCCAGAGGAACTAGAGACCAGATTGCCAACCTTCGCTGGATCATGGAAAAAGCAAGAGAGTTCCAGAAACCCATCTACTTCTGCTTTATTGATTATGCGAAAACGTTTGACTGCGTAGATCACAGCAGATTCTGGCAAGCTCTCCAAAAGATGGGAGTTCCAATTCACTTGATCTGTCTCCTCAGGAACCTGTATGAAAGGCAAGAGGCCATAGTCAGAACTGGGCATGGTCTTACTGATTGGTTTCCGATTGAGAAAGGAGTGAGACAAGGCTGCATACTGTCACCCTGCCTATTTAACCTATATGCAGAGTGCATCATGAGGAAGGCCGGTCTGGACGAGTCTTCAGCTGGAGTGAAGATTGCTGGAAAACGTATCAACAACCTTAGATATGCGGATGATACCACTTTAATGGCAGAAAGTGAAGTGGAACTCAAGAGACTTCTGATGCAGTACAAGAAGAGAGTGAGAAGTTTGGGCTTAAACTGAGCATTAAAAAGACAAAGATCATGGCGGCTTGCCCTATCAAGTCCTGGAGAATCAAGGGACAAGAAGTGGAAGCTGTGACAGATTTTCTCTTCTTGGGCTCCAAGATTACCCCGGAAGGAGACTGCAGCCATAAAATTAGGAGACGCCTGCTTCTGGGAAAGAGAGCCATGGTTAGCCTTGACCGCCTAGTAAAGAGCAGAGAAATTAGTCTGCCAACCATGATCCGCATAACTCGTGCTATGGTCTTTCCAGTTGTGATGTATGGATGCGAGAGTTGTACTGTAAAGAAGGCTGACCGCCGAAGAATTGACGTGTTTGAATTGTGGTGCTGGCAGAGACTCTTGAGAGTTCCTTGGACTGCCAAAAGATCAAATCAGTCGATATTGTCGACCATAAACCCTGACTGCTCATTGGAGGGTCAAATTCTAAAGTTAAAGCTCAGCTACTTTGGTCATCTGATGAGATGAGAGGAGTCGCTGGAGAAAGATTTGATGTTGGGAAAGGTTGAGGGTCACCGGAGAAGGGGTAGGCAGCGAACGCGATGGTTAGATGGCATCCTCGAGGCACTGCAGATGAAGTTATGTGATGTTAGGAAGATAGTGAGAGACCAGAAAGCGTGGCGTGACATGGTCCATAGGGTCACGAAGAGTCGGACACGACTGAACGAACTAACTAATAGAATGCCCAAATTAAAGCTTCTGATGAACAGTGAAAAACTGTCGCACAGTTTTTGCCTTAAACTGAGATGTTTACTTCTCAAATTTTAAGCAATTAAATTGTACTTCAGTGTGAACGAGCTTTGGCTTGGGTTATATCACAACATCCAAATAATTTCTTTCAAAATGAACCCAAAGCTTTCAAATCTGCGCTTCTTCATCACCTATGTTAAATAGATTCTCGTTATTTTAAATTTTGTATAAGTACTAGTTATACCACTCCTATCTGTAACGCCTAAACGGCCCTGATAATAACCAGATAAATAAATAAAAGGTATGGGAAATTCATTACACTAATATAAATGCTTACCACTGACGAGATCTACTATTTTTGGCCAAGTGCCACTATTCGCTGCTCGCTCCTCGTAGTGCATTCTGTGCAATAGGCAATCCCGAGTCGACAACAGGCACGTAGTGCTTAGTGCTTTAGGATGCAGTCACGTCTCGCAGGTTTGTATCATCAGCAGTAGCATAAGAGAGTGTAACACCCGCAGCAATTCTGTCAATTGTGCACAAAGTACTCCTCAGGTAATTGTATACATCATGAGAGTATTATCAAATCATACTCTGCAGAGTACCTAGCCTCAAGGGCAAACTGCTGCACATGTTTGTTCATGACATGAATTTCACCCAACACAATGAACTGTGGGCTTTCAACTTAGGTGCAATATTAGGTGCACAAGCAGCTGTTCCAGGGCCAAACAAACGGACATACAGTGCCCGCACCAAAATCTATGAAAAAAAAAAAAAAAAATGCCGCCTAGTTGCCAACATCCCTGAGTTGGGAATTAAGCATATTAAGTACACCTCCCTGACAACACAGTGTTTGGCGGGTGTAAATGGGAACGAAGCTGGGCACATCAGAATTCTCTCAGCAATAATGGAGACACATTTTGAGGGCGAGACATAAAAATGCCGCGAAGTACAGTACAGCTGCTTGTCCCATTACTGCTTCTCTTCAGAATCTATTTTGGAAGATTTAACGGGCAATCTAGGTCAAACCGGTTTGATGTATGCAACAGACATTTGCAGTTTGGACCAGATCACGTACCACGCTGCGCTCGGCCTCGACGCAGGAGGCGCCCCCATGCAGGACGTTGTTCATGTGGATGCGCAGACGTTGGTTGCCCTCGAGGAGGCTGCAAAACTTCATGAGGTACTCCTGGGCCTTGACCGAATCAGGCAGGTTGCGCGACAGCAGAGCCACCCGCGCCAGCAACTGCCGCTCGCGCTCCTCGCCCGCAGGCAGCATCAGTGCCTCAACTACGGCGCGCATCTGCTGCCGCACCGCGCACTGGCACTTGAGCAGCTCGCTGAAGGCGCGCACTGCGTGGTCGTCCACCGTGGCAAACAGCTGGTACAGCTTGTGCATGCGTTCCTCGACGGGCAGCTGGTAAGGCACCAGGCACGTGTGCAGGATGCGCTCCACCAGCAGGCGGTCCTCCAGGGCCGTCTGGTAATACACGTGCAGCACCTTGTTCTTGATCCAGGAGATGCACTCGAGCGTGGAGGGTGGCAAGTCGGGGCTGCTCATGTGCTGCTTGTAGAGGTGGGCCAGCCCCATCAGGGCCTCCTTGCGGATCTTGAACTTCTTGTCCAGTGTGCGCTCCTTGACGAAGGTGAGCAACTCCTCCGTGACCGAGCTGAAGTCCTTCTTGGCCGCACTGATGATGGCCATCACCACCTCGTAGCGCACAGACTCCTCGGGGTCATGCTGCCGCTGACGCAGCGACTCTGCACACGATACACAGCAATCATCAGTGACAGACACTCTTCTCCCTGGGTACTTGCTGCGAGTTAAGGCAAAAAGAGAAAGAAGAGTACGCCATTCTAGCATATACTACGGCTAACTACTGGAAGAACCAAAAAATCATCACGTGATATCGCATTCGGACTGGCTCCAACTTAGAATTGGTTGCAGAGAAAGTCTGGAGATTTCGCAAAGTACCATTTTGCCCCCGACTATTCAGAGGTACCATTGCATGACTTTTCTTTAACTTATTTTTCTGACAATTTTCAGTGTCCCCTGTACCAAAGATACTTTGTAAGAATTATGCTGCTGACGGTCCTGCGTAAAAGTCCGAAAAACGAAGCAAATCCCGAAAACAGATGGCCCATGCAGTTTATTAATAGGAGTGCATTTGGGGAACACATATTTTGGTAGAGTTTTAAGCCCAGATACATTAAAACCTTAGCGAGACATTAAAGAAAATTTTTAAATGTGGGAAAACGTACTATCCAAGAAAATGTATGATTCGAACTGCCTAATTTTGAAAATTTTATCTGCTGAATGGGAGACAAAGGCATTTAAACTGACACTTTCACTGCTCAAAAGTGTAGATTAGCATTTATTATATCACATATAAACAGCTCCATTTTTTAGCTCTTGCAGAATTCAGTCAGTACTTGCACTGTCCTAAGCACGAAAGCGATTTAGTAACAAATACGGTTCACAGATGGCAACGGAGAGGTGGGATCGCTTCCTTGATTGCTACGCCCCCTTACACCAGTCACATGTGGAGAAGCCATCGCGATGGATTACATTCGCTGTGTTTTTGCTCATGCTGCATCTTCCAGACCCGACCTGATCATATTAATAGCAGAGTTGTAGTTATCAAATGGTTCTCCCCTATGCCCCTAAAGCACCACAAAGCCACCACATTTCTCCTCATGGAGTCATGTTTACGTGGCAACGGACGCCTCAGTTTAGTTCAGCTTTTCGTATCGTGAGCATACATTAGAACATGTCCAGTTGATCGCAAAACACATTATACGACCACAATTTGTCGAAATTTCAAACGCAGTAACCGGAAGATCGTGTTATCCACGAACACATTAGCCAGGAGAAAAATGCTACAACTCTATGGGTTATCTTTAACTGCCCGCGATTTTGAGAGCACGAAACGGGAAATTGCATAAACCGGGAGCGTACCAATGAGGTTCTACTGTACATCAAATTATTGTTTACATCAAACAGCCAGAACAGCCTATTAATAATACCAGGCAAGTATAGCCCAACCATTTGCATTTATTGAACATTCTACACATTAAATGGTGTGCGGAACGCCTCTAAATGGCATTTCTTTAAACAAACATGCGTGTTGAAAAAGGGGCAATCTTCTTTAAAAAATGTTTGGTTTTTTACTCTTTGAGTAATCTGATTGTTCCCCTTTCACATATGAAAAAGCCTGTGCCAGAAATAATCAGGAATTTATAAAAGAAAAAGAAAAACTGTATAAAAGCACATACGACTGTGAGAGGTGCACATCTGACCAATTTTCGAGCTTGTGATGCGTAAAAGCATAGCATCACCGACCACCTAGCTAATGCAGCAGGCTGATAGGCCTATGCTTTAACTCCCAAAGAGCCATTCCGCTGCTTCAAACTCCCAGAAAGTAATGCATGAGATTAGAGATCGCATTTTAGGCGGCAGACGGTTCCAGAGCACCATCCAGCTTCCATAAAAGGTATGCTAAGCTTAGCAATGCTGCACGGCACCGAAAAACTGCTTGCAGTGCGTACAGCATGGCTGGCTATCACGGAGTCGACGTTGTGCGACCAGTACGTACTGCTCAAGGCTGCGGTTCACGTGTTTATATTATCCGTAATGGCACGAGTGCTGGAAAGTCCAAAATTCTGCTGTACATTGTACATAAAGCACTCTGGCCAGAAAATTTTAATAACTCGTATTTTCCCATAATTCGTATCACCGAGATTATACTGTATATCAAATTACTGACATATTAAGCCATTTCGGACTCCCTTTTGAGATCGGTGATTTGACTGTGCATGCCGAACAAGATCCCTCAAATCCGTGTCGAGTATGACACTCACCGGTGATGTCATTACGCAGCTTGGGATGATTCAAGAGGAAATGCATGGAGTACTGCACACACCTCATCCGGACTTGCACGCTGATGTCGTTGAACCTGATAAAAAAAAAAAAAAAGCAGCATTGGCTCGAGCTTTCACCTGCCAATAAAAGGCAGCCCCTACTCCAAGGACAACCCTGTTCCCGGATGGACCACCTGCTAAGAAGGAGTTTTGTATTCTTTCTCTTCTAAGGATGATGCTTGAGACATAAGTTGACAACCAGTACAACGTGGAGTTATCACAGCCCAGTAAACAATTTACAGGATCTGTTAAAGACGAGAATGGCTGAATTTCATTTACGCCACCCCTAGCATGGTGCTCACATTCCAGGCAAGCAGTATTGTACATTGAGCACCCAGCGTGGCATTGTTTCCACATCGGCTCTCAAGACAAAAAAAGAAAAACTCACTGACACACATATTTATGGCAGCAAAGCATTGTGCTAAGAGATCAGCATCAATGAACAAATGAACACCGCTGCTATACCTTCTTTTTATTTTTTTTCAGAATTTCGTGACAACAAATTCGCACAACAAAAAAAGGTTTTGTGCGCTCCCTTTTGTTGTTGCAGCAAGATTCAAGTGCACTTGATCTGCGGAAATTCTCTGTGGGCTTCATCAGAGGGGCATTGAGCCACATCACATGAGAACCAAGATTGCGGCAAAGGATGGTCTTCATTAAAAGGAAATTGAAATAAAATATCAAGACCAAAATACTACAACTGCAACTGAAGCAAGTGTTCCAAGAATCGCTCTCAAAAACCGTTTTTTTCCCGAGCCAAAAATGGAAAAAAAGAGTGACCACTGCTGAGAAAGGTAACTTACAAAGAGTGGTATAACGGGCCAGTTGGTAATTCATATTCGAAAAAAAACAAAAAAACAGCATCGTCCTTTTATTCGCCATTCCATTTTTGTATGTTCCCAGGTACAGCACTGTTCTCTCATGTCTTTTTCGCCTTATTTATCTTTCTATCACATACAAACCCAGCTGCTGTTCTCATGTTTTGCTGTCCACTTTTCCTAAATATACTGTGCCACTCTGCAATAAAACAACCAGAAGTTAACTGAACTGTGCTTACTGAGCTGTGTAACCCTACCTTTCTCTGTCCTTGTCTTAAGCGGTATTCACACAGACGCTAGAATCCCTCTCTAAGCGAGGGCCACTGTGCTCACGTCACTCCTTTGAAAGGCTGCTGGGCATCGCAGCTCCCGGTTTTGCACCGATGGCTGCTGTCTCCGGGTGGAAGGACATCTCAGCTGGCCAGCACGAATGATCCCAGTCCCGGAGAGGGAGAAAAAATGTGTGACAGGGTCCGAGCAGATAATGTCTACCCCTCCCCAGTATTTTGTATATTCGACCCTTTTTCTGCAGGTCCCTTCCATTTCGGTCAAGCTTGTTTATATTATTTTGCATGGGTTTTTTTTTTTCTTTTTGCGCTGAACTTGCTGTCTTCACTGTTTCCCCAAGTGGCAAAAAAAGGCTAGTGAGTCAGCTGTCCCAGTGTACAACATTGATGTGTACTTCTCCATTCTTGTCATGTTGCGTGGGCTTGGAAACAGCGGCGTCGCTCTCAGCACTGTTCGTCGCCTGTGTGAATGTGCGAGTTTGGGAGCAGGGGCAAGTTTGTTCAGCCTGTGACGTCGTGTACCCCCTTTCCTTATCCATCCTCGCCAGATTCCCCCATGTGAATAGTACCGCTTTTAGGGTGCGCTGGGTGGGTTTTTTTTATTTTTTTTTTTTTTTTTTCAGAACACTGCTAAGAGCTAGAAATGACAAAGAAAGGGGCAAAATCGAAGACTCCAGCACTGTAGTTGTGGCATTTTGGTGGCTTGCTGCTGCTCGCAGAAACCACAGCAAGTTACCATGCATTATAGTCAGGTGTGCGAGGGATGTGAAAGCCACTCATATGAGTTTACAGCAATACAAACAAATGCCAGGCCAGCCACCAGCGTAGACTGCAATTACCATATTTACACGATTGTAAGTCGACTCAAATATAAGCCGACCCTCCCAAATCGCATATACCGAAGAAAAAAAAAAAAAGACCGCAGTGGATGCTCTCGACAGCAAAAATTTGTTGCCTGGCTGTACAACACGTATCCATTCAAATATACGCGGCAAGCGATATACGCGGCAAGCTTGGCCTCCAGCTCTGGTTAGCATATCAATTATATCCCTTGGAAGCCTCTTCTTTTCTTGGCATCACAGTTGAGAATTTTGTCTCGCTGCCACTGCCACTTCCGCATAACCCGTTTAGAAGCTTCGAACTTAACAGCCCACAGCGCAGTTGTTACTTCGGAATAAATCATAGTTGCCTCCTTGAACGCTGCACGAAACAAGTACCGAATGCTTTATGGACTGGAGAGCTCATGAGAAGCATGTAGCCAGCCGTAAAGTCAAAAATGCGAACACGCAATGAGAGCGAATTCAACGAATGATCGGTGTCGGCGCTTCCATCAACCATCGACACTCCCTGGAAGTGCCACCGTGTCGCAAGACCCGACGCGACTGACGTGAAAAAAGGAAGCGTCGCAGCGGTTGTAACAGCCGCTCTTCCATAAACTATCGACACTCCCGCAGCTGCAGTTTGTGCTGCGCAGTAAAAGTTAAACTGAAATTCTTCCCGACAAGCACACACAAATTCGCCGTAGCCTCCATAATATGGCTTTTGTCTTGCTTGTTAACAATGCCATCTTTGGTTTCGAATGTGTCAACCCTCCAACTTCGGATTTTCGAATTTTAAAAAAAGGGGATGATTTACAATCCTCTAAATACGGTAGTATTCCTCTATGTTTTCGTACTACTGAAAAGCATACGACGAGAGCGTTCTTGAGCATGTTCGTGACCCTGACACCTACGCACAGTTTTAGCTTGGCAACCGTGGCGGAAAAACTTCACCATAGTAACAAAATAAGATTCTCCAAGCCGTGTTTCAGCCTCTATACCTGCCATCCAGTCCGTATGCCTACAATGGGCCTGACTTGAGGACAGTTCTCTTCTACACAGCGTTAAAATGTAGTAACTGCAAAGCTACTTTCGCAAGGAGCCTAAAACCTTGTTACGACTAGTTTTAGGATTGACCAATCCCATTACAGGCATTGCAGCCAAAGTAAAATTTAGCTGCAGTTGGCCTGATTGATTGATAGCAAAATGTTACTTAACATCGTCCAGGATTTTGTGACACATTAAATTACGAGTCAACTATAAAATATTATGTTACACGATACTGTTATGCACATGCTGATGAGAACAGTCTAAGCTTGCAATGTGTGGCAAAGTTTACTTTCAAAGTTTCTCCTGGACTAACAGCAAGTAAACATTTTCCAGCCCACGCCAAATCCACGCGATGGCCCGCTTTGTTCGACCCAACTCAATCATCGCCGGCAAATGTGACTGCATGCATGCTAAAATAGGTGGGTGTTTCTTTTTTTGCCGTTCCAGATATAAGGATAATCAGTTATAAAGATTGGATTTTCCTGTTTTCTCAATTACGTTGTAGGTGGATTGCACTGTTAATTTGCGGCATCGCAATGAGTCAGCGGCAGAAGAGGGCGGCACGTGTAAAGCAACGCTAGGCCTACCTGCCAAGAAAGCAGTTCCACAGGGGAGGGTTGTGCGAGGCCAGGTCCGAGTTCTTGTCGGAGAACATGCGCGCCAACAGCTTGGTCACATTCAGCCGCTCCTGCTCATCGTTACACTGCGCACAGGACGACAAAGGCACACACAGCACGGCAGTTAGGATGCATGGCTTTCTTCGTTGTTTTCAGTGACAGCCCCTCACTTCTGGCATCGCGTGCTTAAAATGTTCAAAGGCGGAATGTGTGTGAACTAATGCCACCAATGAACGCCGCGAGGTGCAGGAATGGGAATTTTAAAAATTGCTTGCAAATTATTGGCTAGTTTCTAAGGGCTTGTATGCCACATGCACGCATGCTCATTGGCATTTGGTCTACATGCATTCGACAGCCACTTTCTAAACCTCCTTCCAAGGATTCTTTAACAATATAGAATCAATAATATTTGAATGAGATCTGGTATGTGAGTAAGACACCAATGACAGAAAGGTTTCCATACAAGGTGGCACTCTCGCTCGTTTTATACAATTTTCAGTCAAATTAAAATTAAAAATACCTGCTCCTCCAATATTGCAGTCAGCTGTCAGTTACCGATCACTTTAGGAGAAAATTTATCAATACTCAGCGTATTTTACATTTTTAAGAAAGCAAAATTTAGCGAACTCAGATGTTACAAAAGATTTGGATGTTCTGACACAAAAAAAAAGGAGACTTAGCCTTGCGTTTCAGTGTACGATAGGCTGGGGCACACCAGTCAACCCAACCCTACGTGACACAACCACTTCTTGGCGCATGTCAATCAGTCTTTCCGTAACAATGTTGTGACTGGCACCACAAAGGTAGCTCAGACTCAAAAGGAAAAAGAAAGCTGTACAAAAAGGTGTATCCGTAAAAAGCTGATAGGGTCCCTGCTGAAGCACACTTGCCTTGAGCTTGAATTCAAGCTGAGGTAACACTGCGATGAGCATGCTGGGACAGAGGATGTTGAGCTCGTAAATGAGCTCATACAGCTGCGGGGCCACGCAGCTGTTGGACGTCCGGCCCAGGACCAGCGCGTTGTTGAAGAACTGCAGGCATCAACGGTGAATGAGACGCACACTCAAGCTCAGCCAGCCTCCACACAACAAAGCTTTCGAACACCTACCGACTGGATGTACGGCTCAATGGTGTTAAGAGTCCGCTTCAGGACATCCTTTGCCAGGTTGTACGCATTCTTGTTCTGCGTCTGCAAAGGGTTCGCAAGCACTGGCTGCAGGCATACGTTTGGGCTCGTAAAGATAGCAAGTAACGTCCTAACCACATGAAACATATATTTAGACTTTGCAGTGGACTGTACTTCCAAAGGGTAAACAAAGACCTGCACACAGTTAAATCTCGATATATGAATCACGCAAAAAATAATTAGTTACCTTGAAATATTGTTTGATAAAAAATCTGCGATTATAAGCCAGTGGTTAAGCCTAGATATTAAAATGACGTACCTTGGAAGTAGGCACGAGTGTGCAGACAAGCAAAACCTCAAATGAAAATGTTGCACTAACTTCAAAGCTGATTTATTTGAAGAAATCAGTTATATTCTTCTGCCATGTGCAGCAAACACGACCACACACTACATTAAACCACTACAGCACATACATTTTCCACTTTGCACAACACCTCATCGGGTGCGTCACTGCACCAAGCGATGAAGGTACGGACTTTGCCCATGTGCAAAAAACATCACACTTCTATATGACCTCATCTTCAGTGCTCCTGAAGTTTGAAAACCTTGTCTCGATCTTTCAAAATAATCGCGACGATCGGTGGCACAATGCTAGCAGAGACCGATTCGCTTTCTCCCTACGTCGATTTCTTGTAGTGAAAGCTGCTTTCCTATCTTCTTGGCACTTCACTGGCAGCAACCATCGTCAGATCTTGCACAAACTTCACAACAAGATAATCCGCGACAAAAAAAAAAAAAAAAAAAAAAACTAGAAACGTCGTGCACACGCGACTGGCACGAACGACCGACTGCCGAACAACACACAACACAGGAATAAAAAAGGCAAGTGGCTAGGCCGGCTGGCTGATATGCTGATGATGATAGCTGCAGCCCAGACTATACACGCAGAATCGGCGGTTTCTGTTTAACGCGAGAGTTGCGAGCTGCGGCGTTATCAATTTTAGCCAAATTCAAAATGCTGATGTTGCTAGATTATAGAAAAAATATATGTACGTTAAATAAAATATCCGCTATATTGAAATTCGTAATTCTGAAATAGTTTTACATTGAAAACACTAAAAATCTGCTGGCGATTCTTAAAAAATTCATTAATTAGATTCATTAATGTGGTGTTCGTAGTAACGAGATTTGACTGTATCAGCAACAGCATATCAGGTGAAATTCTAGCACCTGGTCCTCGAATGAAAATCTTCTCAGCAGTGGCTGCAATGTAGCAACCACTGTCACATCGGTACACCAAGACATGCCAAAAGCCTAACTCTGGCTGAAATACAATTGAATACTTTTGCGAAGCAGAGCTCAAAGAACAGCAAAGTTCACAACTACCGAAGTCCATTTTTTTGCAGCGGAGTTATATTCTTGAAGTTTGCAAATTTTTCGGACTGTTCAATTATAATCAGACAAGTTTATGGATGGGTCCTGCCGAATCCAATATTGGTTGCCAAATGTAAAAAAAAACTCTTGCAGTGCTACTTGAAGCGCCTAGCAGTTTTTGAAACATGCGGCATCACACCATGTCGTAATGGCACTGTTAGTACATAGTATATGTATTTTGTCAGGTGGTAGCTGTCTAATGTAGTTTTCAGCATAGCACAAGCTGCAGAGACAGTTTCTTAACAGTGATCTGTGAGATAGAGCAAATGGTAAGGTGTGTCGACTAGGCATCTTGGCACAGTAAAGAAGGAAGCCGGGGAAAAAATCACCTAGTGCATTTGCACTTTTGCACTGATGTCCTTATTGACATAGGCAAAAAAAAAAAAAGAATACACGTACCCCCATGGGCTGTGTATAGTTTAACCCTGACCATTGTCCAGAAAGCGAGTTTTCAATACTTAATTCTGGTACGACATGTACTTCCGCAGTTTGACCCCAACCACTGCTGTGGCTAATGGCTTCAGGAGCAAGTGTGCAGCAGCTGATCATGAATAAGTATTTGCAAGCAAATGGGCTCACTTTGCACGGCTCGATGATCTGCTTGAGAACAATGTCCAGCAGTCCCTGGGAGACCGTGTCAGCTTCTGTGATGAGTGGGCACATCATGTCCAGCATGAAGTTCTTCACTTTGCTAGAGTGGTTGTCACTGCATGGCCAACAAAAAAAAAGGGAAGAAGTTATTCCACTCCTCAAGCAGTACCCATTCTAAGCTTGCCTGTCATACAACACCATACACAAAAATTCTAGAGGGCACTTTGGAGGTTTGATTCCCGGCGAAGACAAGGTTTATTAATTTATTTTTTACTCGCTCTCGAAAGCGTGACACCTCTGCTGACAGCCTTCTGTCAACAACGATGAGGCATTAAAGGCTTTCGCTTTAAAAACTGCAGCCTTAGGATTGTGGCCTGACCTGTCCTCATACACCGTGCAAGTGCCGTCATAAATTTGTGACACATGCAGCGAGGAACCCTGTGGTGTTGCTCAGTTGCTGTGTTCGGGCTGTGGTGCGTGGGCGACCTGCGGATGTTGTCGGCAGCCCAGCTGAAATGCCATAAGAGGACGAAGGCCCAGATAGCCTGCCTGCAAGGTGAATAAAGTGGTGCTCGGAGAGTGCGTTCCAAGCTCTCGTCAAAAGAATTTGCTTCGCTTGTCAGTATCATCTCATCTTTAACTCTCACTGTCCTGCAATTACTGTAGATAAAGTTTTCTCATTACCATTACCTTAAATCCTTCTTCTGGTTCCTCGTTCCTGATCTGACCACGCAACTTTTGCTACAACTGCAAAGCGATCTGACATGGCCAGTTTTCACAATTCCACGCACATCCGGTGCAATGCACTTGGCAGACGAAGAGGTGCACAGGAGTGGTGTGCATCTGCTCATTGACCTGGAAGCTCCAAAAATTTTGCCACCAAATTGCAACGTGCATTAGCACAGCAAAGGGACAGCCAGATGTTGGTGCTCCACGCACTGTGCTTGACAGCCATAGTTGAAAGCTACACTGCAAAAAATGCAAGAGACACACAGAGCTACCAAAATGGGGCACCTTTAATGTGCTTTCAGCCAGACATAAAAGCAAAAATTGGACAAAAACAAATTAGGCATTGGTAAGAGTATGTGAGAAAAAAAATAAAAAAATTAAGATAATTGTTTTCAAGCAGCATAACGTGAGCTTGTTTCAACTGTTCACTCTTGAGCTCAATCATGTGCAGTGTAATAAATGCTCTATATACATTATTCCCTCACTGAAAGCCAATTCTATAGTTATTTTGTGTATAATATATATTTGGACATGCCCAATATTCTCACACATTGCTTTCAGGAAATTTTGCTTACGAGACCTAAATTTTGAATTCGCGTCTCATTTTTTATAATGCTGCATAAGAAATTATTGTGGATGTATTACTCATCACATTTGCTTGTGACTGCTAAATAATTAAGTCAAGGTCACACAGGGAAGAAAGAAAGGTGACAGAACCGTTCTTTTGTCGTTTTAATTCATTGCAATACTAAAGCCAGCCTGCTTCAATAGCATGAATCGCAACAAATGGAGAAGCAGAAATTGGATCACTCTTTTTTCATCTATCACGTGACCTAGACACAGCCATTGCTCGTCTGTCGAAACCAAAACCGAAAAAGGTGAATAAAAAAATTAATTATAAATTGTGTAACCATCGTAAAGGAAAACAACGTGGTGATCCATATACTGTAATGTCTCACGCACCACTAACAAAAAAAAAAACGAGAATCAAAATTTCCACTGTCTATACTCCTTTAAGAAGTTAGACAGCATAGTTGGTGACTATACTCGACTCCAACCTTTACTGCATGCTTTCTGCTTTCAAGTAATGCGCTAGACATTACATGGATCACCTTGCGGAATTTTTTAACAATTGGTAAATAACTATAACCGTTCTTTTTTGTTTGTTTTTGCCCAATTTCTATTTCAACAGCTGCACAATGGCTGTGACACCAAAGAAGACATGAAAAAAAAAAAAAAAAAAGAAACGCAATATTGTCACAGATGTGCAGTTTTAATTCATTAAAACACTTAAGTCAGCCTGCTTCAAGAGTCGGAACAAGATCAAAAGACGTATCAGTGATGGAGTTGCCCCTTTTTTTGTGTGTGCGCGCGCTTCAAATGACGTACAAACTTCTTACATGTCAAAGCCATTAATTGGTTGCGGAAACCAAAGCAACACCAAGAAGAAGTTAAATCATAAATGACTTAGCAGTCGTAAGCGAACTCTATGAGGTGATTTACATGTTTTATTATCTTATGCAAAATTAGAGAGCAGAAAACAGACTAATATTATCTGCTGTCATTTAGGACGAGCTTCTGAAAAGACAAATATATATTTTCATGGTGCCCTCAAGTTCATCCTGATAAGAGTTTAACCACTCTAATGCCGCTTCAAACACCTCCTTCGATATTTACAATCGAAAAAACTATTAGATACCACGCCTGAAGTGCCCTACTTTATTGGTTCAAGCCCATCTCTGCCCTTTACCATAATACTAAATTGTATAAAAACTCAACAGGCATCTGTAATTGCTCAATGTACCACCGAGTGTGTGTTCGATCCAGAAAAAAAGTACTGGTTTTTTCCCAAAATCGTTACCACACTGAGGTGGTGCAGCAAACTAGTTGACAAATTTAGGGACATAGTTCTCAGCGCAAAGGCACGCAGCCAAAGAAAAGAAGAAGGAAGACTAGGGACGAGCACAGCGCTGACCCACAACTGTGTGGGCCATTCAGTTTTCAGCATCGTTCGACTGATCCCTCGAGCTATTTTGGAGTAGGCTTGTAGGTGGCTAGTTAGGATGGCACCAGGTCACTGAAGGCACAGGTCACTGAACACTTAAACCTGAGGTTTTAGTAAAGGCATGCTTCAGCTAGCTCATTCAGCATCTGAACAGCACTGAACTGTTACTTGAGGAGTTTAGCAGCCGCTCCATGAAATAGGTCTTGCTCCCTGAAATGATTGCTGCGCACAAAGCGGCGTGATTTCGCTTTTCTGACCACTCTCGAGATAAATAATCATGAATCTCACAGCTTTCCACCTTCCAGATTAAAATCCGAGCTTACATTGGGTTCTGTTGCACATATCTGGGGTTGAGACACCAATAAGCCATCGTGGCAGAAGCATATGCCTTAGTAGCATGGCATCTACACTTGTTTTCAAAGCATCTAACATTGTTCTTAGGATGTCCTTGAGACCAACTACATTTTAAGCCCTTGCGGGACAGAACGACAGAGACATTTTGCATCTTTATGTAAGGAGTGCTTTTCCAAAGTAAGAAATAGAGATAGACATCACCAAGTTGCACAATGCACCTAGGAAGTGCTGCCCAGTGCTATCACTTCTTTCTCCTCTCTCAAGAAAGAATATTCCACTTAATAACACTGCAGCTCATTTTTTCCATGGTATAAACAACTTTGGATGAAAGAAAAACATATCTGGCAAAATTTCTTTTAATTTAGGCTAAAATTCCGTAAGCATAGAAGTGTGCAGAGTGCACAATTTTCTTATGTTTTCTAGCCACTTAGGTATGTCGTTTTCGTGCAAATGAGGTTTAAGTACACACAAATTTTTCAGATTTTGCTTTATAGCAGAAGATAATGTGTATCTGGGAGAGATAACATACTGTCATCATCTGCGAAACCCACATACAATATGAGGTTTTTTTCCACAATTTTATTTTTTCCACAGCAATTTATTTCTGTCTCTTGCTTATTTTTTCGTGCCAGTAAGAAGAGAGCCTAGCTTATTAGAGTTTACCACAATCAACAAACAAGCACGAGTTCAGAGTGAAATTTTAAGCAGGTGTGACTCTACCCAGTAATCTTAAAATATACCACCATGTTGGATCAAGTGAGGAACCCGTTCGAGCTTATGAAAATTAGCAAAAAGCAAGGAAAATGTTCAGAATTCTGAGTAAATCTCAGGGCTCCATGAAGTTCCCGACGCAAGAAGTGCAAACAGCAAGCGTAAAAAGAATGCGCAGGAGGAGACACGCCTCAATCTCCACATGCGTCCACTACGGCCACTACCCAGTGAGAGCCCAGTGGGAGTGTGCCACCCACTTGACAATGGTGAAGATGAGCGAGAAGAGCTGACAAAAGATGGTCTGGTTCTCCTCCAGCTCTATGCAGATGTTGAAGGACTTGACCCAGGCCAGGTTCTCCAGAAGGTAGAAGTAGCGCTTAAATGTTGGGTCCTTGGGGTCTTCCAATCCCCGCAGCTGCTCAATGAAGAATAGGAAGATGGTCTGCGAGAAAGAAGGTACGAGCAGTGTTGGCGGCCTGTCTTTCAAGGGCCCGATAGCACAGTGCGCGGCACTCACCTTGAGTTGCTCGGGGTCCTTGTACGGCGCCTCTGGGGCAAAGACGCGGAACACATCAGCAATGCAGCAGGCCACCAGAAGACGTACATCCTTAGAGCTGTGGCCGAGAAAGCCCTCACTTGCCAAGTGCAGAGCCAGCTGCACGTACGCATTGTTGTCCTCGTCCTGGCTCAAGTTCTGGAATGTCTGGGCACACTCCTGCACACAAGCACGCATATAAGCTGTTGCTGCCGAAAGGTGTAAAGCCACTTGCCTTGAGCCGGCGAACGAGGTCATCTGTGCTTAGGTCATCCGAGATGGCCTTGATGCCCGGAGGGTATGTCACTTTAGGTGGATTGGATGTCATCGTCCTCCGTTAATGCTGCGGTTTGCCCATCTTCCGGAAGGCACCACAACCTGCTCACTTTCCTGAAAAAGCCAGATCACCATGCTGGCAAATTCTTCTTTCCTTCTCAAGCAAAGAGGCATGTGCTCTGCCAGCAGGCTTTGCTTGGTATGTGGATTTTAATGTTTCAAAACCTGCACGCAGTTTTACCGTGCTTCTCTCTATGCCACATGCTGTCTTCGACAACACCCACTGCCTGCATGAGGCAGATCACAGACACCTCATGTAATGCTAAATTAACCCAATGATGAAATGCAATGCAGTAATGCAAAAGGAGGAAATTTAGTATCCAGCTACAGCTGCTTGCACATTGTGAAAGTGGATATGCATAGCCACTTACAAAAAGAAACAAGACAATTGAGGCACTAGAGACTGTGCACTGTGTGATGTAGAGTACATGCATGCCTTTCATTTTTTCTGGTTCTATCATCTTAGATCTTAACATATTCATTCATTATGATCCTGCTTTCTATCGGCCCATAGTGCTGTGCTTCCTTTCTTGTGGCTCTGCTGACTTCGTTCGCAGCAAGACATTAATCACAGAAAAATTTGGCATTGAAGATAGAATATTTGTTTTCCCATCGCTCAATTACACCCACAACAAAAGTGTGAAGAATTGCCGACTCCATGACCAGTGGTTGCGAATAGATGGCCTAGGAAATGTAAGCCCTCTATGTGAAAGCAACTTGCTGCACCAATAACCATGCTTAATTTTTTAACCTCTTATTAAACAGCCTATAAATCAGCTTCTTCAGTTGCATAGTTATATTGTCATTAGGAAATTCTCACCCGATAAAATATGTCAATTTTTCCTCCTTTCAAGTACCACTGCTCTCTCTGGCCTTTTGACAGTCTCTCCCAGGCTACTTTTTTTTTTTTTTTTTTTCACTTTTTAGGCTCTAACGAGCTCCTCAGTGTGAGAAGCTCTTTCTCGAAAACTAATATACATCTCGCTCTGCTTTTACATCTACAGCATATTGGCTTGTTCTTGAACAAAACTGTTAAGAGGCCCCAAACTAGCCTTCATGTCTCTATATATCTGTGGAGCTTCATGCTGCTTTCTGAAGAAAAGGTTCACGGGCTGGAAGAGACAAAACCTTTCCCACAAAATTTCGAAAGTGCCTTACGGGAATGCCAAGGAGCTTTTAAGAAGCCAAGCTGGAATGCTTGGTTGAGCCCTCCCAAGAACAAACAACGCAGGCAACCAAACACCAGGGAAACATCATACTTTCTAGTTAAAATGGCCAACAAATTAAATTCTCAGGGGCCTTTTACTTAGCATGGCTACAACAGTTTCAATATTAAGAAACAAACAAGAAAACAAAAGCCACGCTACATAAGGAAGTGCAAGCAAGCCTTTATAGTCATGGCAGGAGCGACTAATATTCCACAAAGATAATAACAACATAAACTACACATTACTTGTGTATAATGTTTCAAGACAGTCATCTAAAGGTGCATTGTAATGACCTTCACCTTCTATAGAGCAAAGACCGTTGACTGCTGGCTGACCATCCCTGCTCCCACGTATTTGTTAGCAGAAAAAGCAAAAACTCCTTGCAACTAAACATGGGTAGCATGTGATCTAATCCCATGTAATGACTCCCGTGAACATTACCTGTTTTTCCTTATATTTTGGCAAAATTGTTATTATGCTATTCACATCCAAAATTACTTAAAAGTTTGTTTTTGGTGTAAAAAAAAAAAAAGTTGTGGCATCCCTCGGCTCAAACAGCTGTGACATGTTAGACGACATCACCAACCACTCCAATAGAGAAGAAAATAAAAATGGGTCATTAAAAAGCCTTTCTCAAAACAAAGGGGAAAAAATATGCATGGTTTTAGAACCTGCACAAAATACACTAAGGGTAGCCTGGATGTGCTAAACCTCCATTGTAAAAAGCAAAATGTATAACAACATTAGTCCATTTCATGTACCTAGCATTGATGCACGCCTGTGTTGCATGAGTTTATAACCTGTTCAACAGTTTTAATGCATGGGCATTAGAACCCCTATGTCGTGAAATCCTGTCCATCAGTGCTGTTGGCGTCATGGACCCACCAGATGGAGCAGTGCAGAAAATAGAAACTTACTGCACCTACAGCCTCGCATGGGACTTGAACTTCTGGCGGCGCAATCAGATATGCTTCACTAGCTGCCGCATTAAACCACTTGGCCATCACCACAGCATTTTTCCCCACATGTAAAACTGCCAGCCTCTCGTCCTGTGCTTTAAATATTGTCACCTTTGTAAATTTTCCTCCGTGCTCAAGTTGGCTGAAATGCAACAACATGTGGCCACTTGAGTATGCGAGCCCTAGCTTGAACGTGTGGCTGGTTTTGTGCAACAACTTCCCCATTCAACAGATTCGTGGGCACCTACACCCAACAAGATAGGGTGGGGGGAGCAGGAAACTTCGGTTAAAGCTTTAAGAGCATGACGCGACAATTTAATAACTCCCGCTTACCCACTCCCTTTGTGACCCTAGCTTGTGTACATGCACTTTTCTCATCATCATCAGCCTGACTATACCCACTGCTGGGCGAAGGCCTCTCCCATATTTTGCCAATTAACTTTGCTCTTTTAATTTGTGCCCCTATTAAACCACACATATTCATCAGTGTAAAGTTGTACACTACGATATTATATGACAGACCTGTCGATATAGGTATAAAGCCCCACTGTAACCAAGTCAATGGGTAGTGCGTCCACCTTGGGACTAAAAGGCCCTAAAAGGGTGGATTCCGAACAAACCCTCCCATCTCTGAGACGAAGGGCAGCGTCTGCCAACTAAATCAAGTCATGTACTGCAACCTAACAACGAGTCAGAGCATGGCCTTGTCATTAGCCAACTCCTACCTGCCATGCACGTGATTTTTGCTCCCAATGCACAACGGGGTCATTAACGCTATTGCATTAAATGCCACAAGAGCTTGATGAGGTGCTCCTTCAGCTTTTTTACTTCACTGCCTCCTGCCAATAGGTCATCATTCTTTGCTTGAGCAATGTTCGGGCTAATTTTTAACGCCCTTTATATTAATTTTTAGGCCCTGTATATCTTTCCAACACTCCTGAGAGGCTTCCTAGTGACTGACACCTTTGGCATACCAATGCAGAATGCTTCAAGCATGATTTTGTCTGCTGCAGGCCTGACAAGATTGTCATTAATAAAGAGCCTCGACGGTGAAGTCTTTTTTTGACAGCAGAACCATTAGAATAACACATCCAGTTTTTTGCAGTCCGCTAAGTTTCCTAACGGCTCACAGTAGTTTGCGCTATCTGCTTCGCTTGCTGATGTCGCTTCTTTCTGCACCAGCGATTCAAAAGGCTGGGAGGAGGTACCATGTCACATGCACAGTGAGTGCATTTTTTTCACGATTAATTCCCTCCAATCGCCTGTGGCTCATACTAAATTTTCTTGAGAACGAATATTTATTATATGCTCCATGCTTCCCTCCCTTACAAAAATTTGATTTGTATTAAGCCCAGTGGAAGATGCATTATATCTTTGCCCCCGGTGCTGTGGCATTGTTCCAGTGTTGTGATAAATTTGATGACAGAACCTCGAGACAGCCAGTTTGGAGCAGGATAGAGCAGGAAAAGCAGTTTGGAGTAGAATGGAGCAAAGGGAGCAGCAATTCCACCCCTGCAATCCCTTAACAGACATCCCAGATTTCAGGACGAATCAAAAAGTTCTGATTGAAGACAGATTAATAGCGGGCATTTACAAAGCAACCCTTAATCCATGCCCTGAACAGCTGTCGAACAGCCTCTCTCAAGAGCTGGAGGCTGGCAAGGTACTTTCCAATATAGTCTTATGAAAGTAATGCATAATTTACCAGCTTTTGCTTTTGTAGAGGCATACCGTATCACGTTTCTGTCTGTACCCAGTATGTAACCTTTGAGTAAAAAGGCAGTAGTATACATGATGCAGGGAACAGCATATAGTGGGCACACAAAAAATAACCTTCTGGTGCCTTAAGGGAAACTTCAAAGGCCTCATTTGTTTTAACACAGTGCCTGTACTTCTACAAACTTGAAAACTTGGGAGGCGGTAAGTTTGCGGGGAGTGCTTCCCTAACCTGTCTGCAGTACACTGCAATGAACAAGGCTTTAAGGTTATGAAAGCAAGATTCTGTAATAAATGTGGAAATTTGGTTTGGTTTGTGGCTTTATCGTCCCAAAACGACTCAGGCTACGAGAGATGCAGTAGTGGAGGACTACGGAAATTTCGACCACTTGGGGTTCTTTAACGTGCACTGACATCACACAGCACACGGGCGCCTTGCTTTTCGCCTCCATCGAAAAGCGGCTGCCGAGGCCGGGATTCGATCCCGCATCCTTGGGAACAGCAGACGAGCGCCATAACCACTGCGCCATCCCGACGGGGCAAAAAAAAGATACGGAGATGACTACGTGCACCTGTATTGCATTGAAAGTGGCTTTTACTTAGTGTCAACAAAAATTGTGGGAAGCTGATAAGTACTGCATCACAAAACTGCATTTGTGCACACGGCATGCTGCCATCCTCAATGTGAATTAAAGGAAAAAAGATAATGAGACACATTGCTTCTGGACAGCCCTCGGAGGTGCACACACCGAGGCTTTCTCATATATAACAGTGGCGAAGAGTGCTCAGAAGCAGGACAACAGAGGAGATGGCAGCGCTAACAACCATATGATTTATTGCTTACAGGCTTGGCAGCATACAGAATGAAAAACGCAATCACAAAAACAAACAAAACATGTGAGTGATACACCACCAATCTTCCCACTCCTCACTGATTAAGGAATGACAATTACAGGAAAGTAGAGCCAAAACCACCGACACATATGTCACCTTACTTGTGGAAGTTGTAGGCCTCTGAAATAAAAATACTTATTCTTAAAATTGGCTACAATGGTGATGCCTCCAAAAGTCACCTCTTAGCCTTTTCAGCACATTAAAGAGCTCAGCGGTTTGACGTGACATGCTTCATATAAGCACTTAGGTGATCACTGACCATGTAGTGGCCACATTAGAGCGGAGTCCTGCTAATCGCTCTCCCTCCATCCTGCCAAAGACCACAACTAAAGCCTGTAACTAGCGAGATTCGGCGAAAACGTCGAGACAATATCCAGCTGAAGCGGTGACATAGAAAGCTCTCTAGCAAGCAAACTAGTGCCGCGCAAGAATCTCGATCATGTTCAGTTATGCCGCAGCTGCCGCTTCGAGCGGGCGCTACAAGGGCTTCCGATCGCCAGCGGCGAGAGAACCGTGACTCGATGACGCAAGTACTCGACATACTGTGCACCTCACTAATGCGCTCCCATGCGCCGGGCCATTCGGGACGGGAATAAAAGCAGTCCATGTCCAAGAAATCCAAGTCCATTATGCAAAAAATTCGGATACACGAAATCAAATGTCGGAGATCACCACTTCGAAAACCGGAAGAAACCGATTCTAACCGTGGCAAACAACTCTAAAGTGGGGCACACACGGACTGCAGAAATAGCATGCTTCCGACCAGCTCGCTTCTTTCTGCCCCACCACTGACGACAAGCCTGTGTTGTTTGTTGTTGCTCGCAGTTGTCTCATTAGGCTTAAACCACCGTTCACCAAGTAGGCCAATGGCCGCGATAGATGCCGGCGATCCTGCATCCCGCTACTTACAGGGTCTTGGTTGTCCTTCCAATGCTTGCTGGTCAATAATTTCTTTTATAACGTCTGTCACTATTCACCCGCATATGCTTACAAAAACAACTTCATTCCGTCACCAAGGATAAATCACGCATAAACACTCTTTAAATCGCAATGGCGCCAAAGCTCCTGGAACCATGGTTGCCTTTCAATGCGGTCGATGAAGACCGACAGATGGCAGCGCCAAGGCAGCGCCAAGAGCGCCAAGGGGAATCTCGATGCAAGTGCCCCCTAGCCTCAAGATGAGGCATACCCGTAAGCATTAATGCATTAACACCTCCTTTAGGTGCATGGATGCCTGAAACTAGATTTTGGATGTGCCGTCATTCCCTTTCCCGTCATGCCATTTTCACAAATATCGGTCGCTAGTGCCACCTTGGATTCTTTATTGTGCTACGGGCGTAGTTTCTAGGTGCCAACTGCATTATAATTTGGGCACATTGAGGGAACTTTGGAAATGGTGTCATCGGAGCTGTTGCGCACCTCCTTTATGCGCCGTATTGGTTTTCACCGACGGCGATGTTTCGATATTATTTACAATATCCAAGTAAAGTTCGTTTCATTCATAACGTTACTTGACTTTGGCTTGAGCAGTTTAGAAGGAGAGTGGACCGAGGGAAGTGTGCTCCACATATATGATGGGAGGGCGGGGGGGGGGGGGGGGGGGGGGCGGAATAAAAAGGGAGAAACGAGTGTCAAAAGTTTATCTGTGGTGTAAACACGCACCGCGCTATATCTGATTGTATACCCTCATGTCCTCCATGAAGGTGTGGCATGTATACCATGATACCATACCTGGACTGTCTTGATGACGCATATGGTTAAAACTCATATATGCCGCTTATACAAAGTGAGCGATAGGGCGAAAATAATTGACACTGTCTTTTGTGAATATTTTGTCCCTTAAACCGTCGAAAACGCTATTCTGGGCCGAATTACGGAATGATCACATCACAAAAATGGTCAGAAATCTGACCGGGGTTATATATCTGTGGTGTAAACACGCGCCGCGCTATCATGATTGTACCCTCATGTCCTCCATGAAGGTGCATGTGGCATGTATACCTGGACTCTTGATGACGCATATGGTTAAAACTCATATATGCTGCTTATACAAAGTGAGCGATAGGGCGAAAATAATTGACACTGTCTTTTGTGAATATTTTGTCCCTTGAACCGTCGAAAACGCTATTCTGGGCCGAATTACGGAATGATCACATCACAAAAAGGGTCAGAAATCTGACCGGGGCTATATATGGTTTGTGGCTTTGAGCAAAATGTGCACATTCTGGCTAAAAATTCATTTGAAGTGATGCAAGACCAAAAATTATTACACGTAATGCCGTAGAGAGCTAATTATAAGAGGTAACCGCAAAAAAAAATAAACAATTTTTCAGATGGCAACATATATGACATATCGGCGACAGTGCCAGATAACTTGGTTCTTTTGTTCAACACCATCAGATAACTTCTGATAGTGCGAAAGGTGCATAATTGGTGCATTAAAAGCTGTCACAATTGGAGGCGAAACGAAAAGGCCTATATATGTGCTGTGCGATGCTAAGATCCCCAGCTGGTCCAAATTACTTCGTAGCCCTCCACTATGGCTCCTCTTTCTCTCACTCCACTTTCATGTCCACCCACGGCCGGTCTCGAGAGAGAGAGAGCGCTTCTGAGCGCGCGCCCTCTCCCTCGAGACCGGCCGTGGTCCACCTTCCTCCCTTTCCCTTATGGAGCGGTTCAGATGTCCACAGAAACAAGTGGGTAGATATACTGCGCCCCCTTCCTGTGAACCAATTATTATAATTATCCCATCAATTAGCCCCGCTTCTACTCGTCGAGGGACAGACCAATTGGAACGGGGATTGACAGATGTGACAGTTTTTGTGATGTGATTGAACTTTGAACGATTGCATATGATCATATTACAAAAACTGCCGGAAATCTGTCAATTAGCCCCACTCCTTTTGGCCGACATAAGTCCATTAGTCAGAATTGACCAATAGGGGGTTGAATGATCAGTTTGTGACATATTTGACATGACAGGTTTTAGATTTGATCATTGCATAGTGCGAGCCCTGATCTAGCTGGATCATGTCCTTCAATCTTTCATGGACTGGCATGCATACCTAAAAATGGCACCATCGGAATTAGTAAGCAGTATTGTCCCGAAGGACAAGTTTTGACAGTGCACAAAATAGGACTACGGTATTTTGACTGCAGTTTTCATTCGCCGCTTTGCAGTTTGTCAATTCGTCTTTCTCGTCTTTTTCAATTAAAACATCTAGTACAGTTGCGTATGCTGTCACTTCCATGAGAATAGCAGCAGCCTTCAGGAAAAAAGTTTCAGAAAAAATATAGCTGTGGTCCAACTCAGCTGAACCTAGTTATGCAGAGCAGAAGCTCCGTTAAGCATGGTTAGACACGGAGGCTTAGAAAAAGGGTTCTACTCAAGTTGAGAACAATGCAGAGATCTATGGAACGAATGGTAGCTGTAATGTTAGAGATGAAGCATGCATGCAGTGGTGGGTCAGAGAAAAAGCTCGAGTTAATGACATATTAGTAGAAAAAAAAGAAGAAATGGGCATAGACAGGACCTATATAGTGTGAAGGGAGGATAACCGATGGTCACTATATGGGTAATAAACTTGGTTCCAAGGGAAGGAGAGTGCAGCAGGGGGTGGCAGAAAGTTATGTGGGTGGATGACGTTAAGAAGTATGCAGGGAGAAGTTAAGTGGATGCAGCGATAGTGCAGAGCAGGGTTAATTGGAGGAGTATATGGGAGAGGCCTTCGCTTTGTATAATGGGTATAGTCCAGCTGCTGCTAATAATGATGAATTACATTTGCTGTGCATGCTTGCTTTAAACTTTATTTCATATGCATATATCCCACATAGCCCCGAATATTGGAATAATAGATGTTATAAAAATGTTACGTAAATTGCTTAAATCTTACATAATGTATATGTTGGTGCAACAAAAGAGCATTAGTAGAACTAACTCCTATAAACTCCTATCAGAACAGTTTTTTCCCCAAAACAGTGAAAGAATGCAACATACCTCAAATTGTCTTTGAATCCAATGATTTAAAGAACTAGAACGACTTTTTAGTATATCACAGGTGCCCTGAGTTGCAGTATGTCCTTGATATTGATCTTTTTTTTTTTTGGCTAGAATGAAATTTGGAATATGAATAGGATGAAACATAACTAGAAGGGGATATATATAGTTTCGATCTTTGTTTTCTCATCGTGTAGCTTTGTATATACGCTGTGTTGTTTCTGACTTTTTCTGGATTTGTGTTTCTTTTTTTATGTCATTTTGTGTCGATCATTGCTTGTCATATTGTTGAGGAGGTGGTGAAGGGTGGCAGTTCCTGGCCCTATGGGGCTGGGACGGCAGGACGGGGGCTAGCAGCCACAGAGGAGGAGGAGGAAGAACATTTATTTCCGCCGAATATGGTGCAGCAGCCACCTACGAGTCCGCACGCAGGCGTCCGGGGAGGCAGTCTGTCACACCGCGGCCAGAGGACACCCGGCCTCGTCTAGGAGAAGAGGTCTTCAGCCTCGGCCGCCAGGCGGACGGCGAATCGCTGTGTTTTTTCGTCGGAGCTTCTTAGCGTGGTCTCCCATTCATCGCTAGTTTTAATCGCGTTGCGCCCTGGGGCACGAACGCATCTCCATATTATATGATCTAATGTTGCCACGTGGCCGCAAAATTTACAAATTTCGGTTTCTGCACCGTCCCTCTTCCGCCCTCTGGCACCCGTCCAACTCCTCCACAGGGGCGAAAAGAAATTTCGAGCTTGGAGTCTTCTCCAGTCATACGATTCCTTTTTACTCAGGGATCTAACCGGTGGCGGATATATCCTCCGGTCTTTCTTCAAGTTGTCCGTTACATCCCTAAAGGTACCTATACATTCTTTGGTTTTAGATGTTGTGGAGGCGTCCGCAGCACCCCGAGGTAGCGAGGAGCGGGCGAGCATGTGGGCAGCCTCGTTGCCGGCGAGACCGGCGTGTGCTGGGGTCCAGATTATGGTCACGCTTTCGGCGAGAGACGACTCGTTCAGAAGTTTTGCAGCACGATTGCTGACTCTACCCTTGCTAAAATTTCTAACCGCCGCTTTGCTATCGCTGATGACGTGTTTCACGCCTGGTCGTGCAATGGCAATGGCTATTGCAATCTCCTCCGCCTCTACCGGCGGTAGATCTCGATTTCTTTCTATTCCTATGGCGATCCCAGTGTCCAATAGGGCGACCGAGGTTACGTCGCCTTCTTTCCCGATCGCTGCATCGGTGTAGGCGACCGATCCCGGCGGGAGTTTGTCCAATTTGTTAGCGAGGTGCTTAGCTCTGCTTTTTCTCCTCCCCTCGTCGTGTACGGGGTGCATGTTCTTCGGTATGGGCGAGACGTATAGATGCTTTCTGATTTCTCGATCTATGCTTTCTCTGACACTTTCGCCTTCCCCGGGCGCTAGTAGGTTTACCCAATCGAGGATTTGCCTACCCGCCGCCGTTCCTGCGAGTCGCTCTCTCTGGGACAGCCTGACCGCCGCAACTTTATATGTTGTAGGCTGTCATTGCACCCGCCGCTGCTTCAGTGGTGGAGACACGGCTGCGGCCTCTCCCTCTTCTTTTTTTTTCTTCTCTATTTTCTCTTCTGTCCGCACGAGGCAGCGGAGGTGACTCAGCTACAGAGCCAGTAGCAGGCCCGTCCATTTTCTTTTCCTGATTTTTTTGTTGTTGATTGATTTATAGAAAGGGAAAGGCGCGGTAACTGTCTCACTTGTTTTCCAGAACGTTATATATTGTAGGCTGTCATTGCACCCGCCGCTGCTTCGGTAGTGGACGACGGCTGTTGTTGCGGCGGGCGTCTTTCTCTCCCTCTTCTTTTTTTTTCTTCTCTATTTTCTCTTCTGTCCGCTGGAGGCAGCGGAGGTGGCTCAGCTACAGAGCCAGTAGCAGGCCCGTCCATTTTCTTTTCCTGATTTTTTTTTGTTGATTGATTTATAGGAAGGGAAAGGCGCGGTAACTGTCTCACTTGTTTTCTGTGGACACCTCAACCGCGCCGTAAGGGAAGGAAGGGGGGAGTGATAATGGATAGAGAGAAAGAGGAGCCGTAGTGGAGGGCTGGGGAGTAATTTCGACCACCTGGGGATCTTTAACGTGCGCTGACATCGCACACGGACGCCTCTTCGTTTCGCCTCCATCGAAACGCGCGCAGCCGCCGAGGACGCGGGTTCGAACCCGGGTGCTCCGGCACTGTAGTCGGGCGTCTTACTACTGCACCACCCGGGCGGGGCATTAAACCGATTGATTTATAGGAAAGAAAAGGCTCGGTAACTGTCTCACTTGTTTTCTGTGGATACCTCAACCGCGCCGTAAGGGAAGGGAGGAAGGTGGGAGTGAGTGGAAAGAGAGAAAGAGGAGCCGTAGTGGAGGGCTGCGGAGTAATTTCGACCACCTGGGGATATTTAACGTGCGCTGACATCGCACAGCACACGGACGTCCCGCCTCTTCGTTTCGCCTCCATCTAAACGCAGCCGCCGAGGTCGGGTTTTAATAGAGACGGAAACGAATTCGTGCTGTCCGTGTACTGCACGTGCGATGTCAGTGCACGTTAAAGATCCCCAGGTGGTCGAAATTACCCCGAAGGCCTCCACTAGCTGGCACCCGGCCCTTTCTCTCTTTCTGCTTTCACTCCCATCTTCTCCCTTCCCTTACAGCGCGGCTGAGGTGTCTACAGAAAACAGGTGAGACAGTTACCGCGCCTTTCCCAATTCCTATAAATCAATCAGTTGTGTGAAAGATACTGCGCATTCTTTTCCTGTGAATCAATTATAATTTATTTTTGTGTGTATCACGCAATCTATAGCTAATTAAAATTATATATTTAGGCGCAGGTCAACATGGAGAATCGGCTCCAGATTATACCCGTCCTCCAGCCTCCAGGCGTATGTCACCCCCGGCGCCGGCGGCTGCGTCTCGATGGAGGCGAAACGAAGAGGCGTCCGTGTGTTGTGCGATGTCAGTGCACATTAGATCCCTATAGGTGGTCGGAATTACTCAGTAGCCCTCCACGCACATAGATGTTTCGATCTCTCTTTCCACTTTCACTCCAACTTTCCCTCTACGGCGCGGCCCAGTGTCCACAAAACAAGTGTGACACTGGGCCGCGTGTGATCGAACCCGACCTCGGCGGCTGCGTTTCGATGGAGGCGAAACGAAGAGGCGTCGTGTGCTGTGCGATGTCAGCGCACGTTAAAGATCCCCAGGTGGTCGAAATTACTCCGTAGCCCTCCACTACGGCTCATCTTTCTCTGTTTCCGCTTTCACTCCCACCTTCCTCCCTTCCCTTACGGCGCGGTTGTGGTGTCCACAGAAAAACAAGTGAGACAGTTACCGCGCCTTTCCATTTCTATAAATAAAAAGTGTGACAGTTCTTATGATCAACAATTATTATATTTAACAAGCGTTCAAAAATTTCACGCTGCGACCAATGTGTTGTTTATGCGTAATTCCAAACACGCCGAGAAAAAAAATGTAATAAATAATAAATATAGCCATAATAAATAAATGTAAAAATTTCCTCCCTCCCCGTACGTACGTGGTGCGCGCAGGCTGGTGCAGGTTTAGGTGCAGGCATGCAGCCATAGCCCATACACCCCCCGAGTTGCCTATGTATCGCTGCGCGATGTGAGGTTGTTGTGGCTGTGTAGGAAGGAAAAGAAAATGCACGAGCCTGGCCTGCTACGGCTCTGTAGCTGAGACCTCCTCGTGCGGACAGAAGAGAAAACAGAGAAGAAAAAAAGAAAAGGAAGACGCGCGCCGCAACAACAGCCGTCGTCCGCCATCCAAGCGATGGCGGGTGCAATGACGGCCTACAACGGATAAAAATTCGGTGGCTGGATAGCCCCCGCCAAAAGCGGCATTGACCTACCGTCCCAGCCCCGTAGAGCCAGGAACAATTCCACCCTTCACGCCGGGGTGATGTATTTTCCCCAAAAAACCGCGCACTAATCGTATGTGCGAAAGCCGCACAACGCCATAAAACGCCTCAAGGGCTCGTATGTGAATCGCCAAACCGTACGCGAGGCGTCAAAATTGCTAGGTTGCTAGAGCTAGAGCACCACACTCCACGGCACCGGGCTCCACGCTGAGCTAGGGAACGACTCGCGAACCTAGGTACCACATGGTTGCTACGTGTGAACAATATGTGGGAAAAGAAACACGACGATGCTCGTTGGTCCGCGGTCGGTCAACGCGCGCTCTTCGCTCGCGCAGGCGCAGTTCATGCGACCGTCGTCCTTTTTCCGAAGGAACGGTAAGGTCGGTGCGGTGTCGCCGCGCAGTGCAGCGCGTGCGTTTATGTTGTTGATTTGACAGTGAGCAGTCGACACACCTTAGCTCATCAATTAAAGTGTGGCACAAATTTGCAGACCTACATAGCAACAGTCACGTTCCTTCTCTTGGCTTTCGTACGCGGTTGATCAGTGCGAGCTGCCGATCCTTCGCACTTCTATTTTCGACCGTGAAACAGCTGTGTGCTGCTGCCCGAGGCTGACTTAGCATCCGACTGGGGCCGGCGTCATCGCCGTGGGAAGTCGCCGCCGATGGGGCTCCGAGCACGCGCCGCGCCACATCGGTGACCGGCGACTTTTCGGCGGTGCGCGATGCTTGTCCGTGTGTGTGTCTGGAAGGGTTAGCGGCTGTTAAGCCGGTCTCCTTGATGCTGGACTCGACTGTGTTGCGCAAACGCTTCTACAAGAAGCTCAACATCCCGGGCATGGAGGGACGCGCCCCGACGGCGGCCGCCGAAGAGTGTGAGCGGCCTGCCACCCTTGGACCCTTGGCTCGCAACTTCTGTGTCAAGTACTTGGGCTCCATGTGCTTGGACCGGAGGTACACGCAGCCTATGCTGCCGTGGATCGTGGCCGACCTGCGGCGAGAAGGCCTCCGGCAGCCCCTAGATGTGCTTCTCGAAGTGCGCGACTCGTCGCTCAAGGCGCGCTCGTACAGCGATGACCGTCTGGTGTTTGACCATCCGCTTCAGTCCATCTCCAAGTTCTCGCAGGCGAATGCGGATCGAGCCTGTTTCACGTACCTACAAAGAAACGCACCCGACGAGCCTCCCCGCTGTCACGTCTTCCAGGCCAGCGACAAGGACACGGTTAGTGGTTCTTGCAGGCCCGTGGTCGAGCTGCCGTCTCGTTACCAGCTTTGCCACATGGCCGATGATGACTGCGTGCGATAGAAAAGTTTGGAAATCCTGGTGATTCAGTAGACACCTTACTGACATAATACAACATGCTTGCGTGTGCCTTGTAGTACACTCAATATTTACACTAAAGGTTCATATGTGTTTGTCATGGTCAAAACCGTGCATTGTTGCATTACGTGCGTTTTGACCAAGCGTTTAAAAGTGCGTATTTCATAATGGGTTGTTCCAGTGTGCAGTGGCAGTGGGCTCTGCGTTGTATGAAGGACATGTTGGCTAAGTGCCAACTCGTGCGTACTGTGACCTATTGTTTTCTCTTAGTTCCATTGAACACAATTTTATAGGACACAGTAGCTGTGAAGGTCGCAAATGCTGCCTGAAAGCAGTGTTTTGCTTTGCTGTTCTGCATTGATTACCGAAGAAGGAACTATAATATTCATGCGCCTTTAGTTTACATGCATCAGGTCAAATTAGAGTGGGACATGACACAAGAATGGTGCATATAGGTCTTCTTGTTCAACAAGCTCTTGCTACACCTGAGCACATTGTGTGCGCACCGCTTGATACTAGCTGTCTGGCTACAAGAATGCATAAATGCAATTAACATGTAAGCGTGAGTGTATTGGATAGCATATATTTTTTTTGATGACTCAAAAGAAAATGTGGCAAGGAGGCACGAGTACCTGGCACCACATATTTATGTGAACCCAAGTTTTTAAGGCATTCGTGTTGAAGCTTTCATTCAGTGAAAAGCCCTGCATTGGTGTTGTCAGTGTTGTGGTAGCTGATGACTATGTTGATGAATATCTGCGAGACAATAGGTACACATATTAAGAGGTTAGTAATTAAGTAAGTAGCAAAGTGCATGTCCGCCAACTAGGACCCACGTGGGAAGCCCATTAATGTCGTCACCTCATACCCTTGAAGGTAAAGCTTTGTCCCCAAATTTTGTATCTTTATTGGGTTAGGAGCACACTTCTGATAACAGGGTAGGCATAGCTGGTCATGTGCTTGCCCCATTACCAATGAGAATAAATGAGCAGAGGAAAAAGAGAAGAAACGAAACACCTTTATTAGCATCTGCAGCATGTGTGTTAAGTGCATTTTCTGTGTGTGCATAGCTGTAGTGTAGTCAGTAGCATATTGTAGGTCACTGTGCCCTTTCGCTGGGCTTGATTCACATGTGAAAAGAGGACTGCACCAGACCAAAAATGAATGACCAGTTTGACATGGTATTAAACTGTTCTTCAAGCAAACCAAAAGGATTCAAGATGGCTCTCGCCCCGCCGGGGTGGCGCAGTGGTTAGGGCGCTCGACTACTGTGCCCAAGGATGCGGGGTCGAATCCCAGCCTCGGCAGCCACTTTTCGATGGAGGTGAAAAGCAAGGCGCTTGTATGCTGTGCGATGTCACTGCACGCTAAAGAACCCCTGGTGGTCGAAATTTCCGGAGTCCTCCACTACGGCGTCTTTCATAGCCTGAGTTGCTTTGGGACGTTAAACCCCACAATCCACAAACTTCAAGATGGCTCAAGATGGTGGCTAGTCTTGATACTAATAATCTTATCTTGGAATGCTTGCAGCTCAGTGAGAAAGGCTTTATTTGGTTTGTGGCGTTTAACGTCTCAAAGCGACTCAGGCTATGAGACGTCATAGGGGAGGACTCCTAAAATTTTGACCACCTGGGGTTCTTTAATGTGCACTGACATCGCAGAGTACCTTATATGTGTACACTGACCTGCTGGAGGCCTCAGACTTTTGCAAGTATGGCGCCATATATGGGAAGGACGAGGTTTAGGAAGCATCACCAAAAGCTGTTTTAATGCTTTCAAGCTTCTACTTTGGAATCAGTAAATGAGCCCTTGAACCGCTTTTAACTATAGACCAGATTATTGATGGCACAAAGCCTCCCAGGTTGACTGCAAGTTATTTGCGCTTGCCAGGGTTGTTGGTGTTTTTAGTCTTGCTACTGATGCGGGTATTCTTGATGGTGTGTTTTCAGTAAGGAGGTGAAAATCTAAACAGCAAGATGCAGTAGGAGATAGCTACTTATAATAAGGCTCTGAAAACTTCTTATCGGGGCATGACAAATAAATATGTGTGTGGTCGTTGCACAGCCACCCTTGGTTGTTGCATGAATGATAATTCCAGAATACCTATTCACTGCTGGCGCAAAAAAGAATCACTTACCCAGCCTCTTTTGCTAAAGATAATCAGAAAAATGTAGAATTAAGGAAATTCTATGAACTGGAAGAAGTCAGTATATTGTCAGGGATGCTGCCAAGAAATTTGCCGTGCCAGGGAAAATGACAGAATGCAATGGTCCCCAGTAAGTTGTGATTGTGGAGCGAGTACACAGCACATGGTTTGCCTACATTGGCATGGCACCTTTTTTGTTTTTATTTGTACACATAAAAGGTGCAATATTTTTCATGCGCAGCAAGCTACGCAGCACTGCCACTGACTTCAGAGTCCTTTCTGATGCAGGTGTCATGAGTTTGAATAATTTGATGGGGGGTCTTTAAATTCAAGTTTGTTGCCTTAATATTAAGTGCACTTCTTTTGTTGGCGGTCGTACATCACCGTAACCAGAAGGAGCCAGAAAATCGTTTTTTACGGAGAACAATAATCGGACAAAGCTTTTCTCAGTGCCTCTTTAAAGAGTACATTTGGTTCCACTTGGAATTGTTCTAACTGGGTAGTGTGAAAGAGCTCCACATTGGTCAAATTGTAAAATTGGTCCAAAAGCAGATTGAATGAAGTACAGCTTGGTTTTAGATGGAAGTGTCATTTGAACTAAACAGTCTACACGTCGACATGGCAGTCTGACCGGTTGGTCATAGTATTTCTCTTGGATATGCATTTGAATCAATCCCGGCCATGGGGGCCGCTTTTCGATTGAGGTAAAGAGCAAGACGCCCACAAGCTGTGTGATGTCAGTGCACGTTAAAGAATCCCAGGTGGTCAAAATCTCTGGAGCCTTCCACTACGGCGTTTCTCATAGCATGAGTTGCTTTAGGTTTCCAGAGCCCTCGACTACAGTGCCTCCCATAGCCCGAGTCTCATTGGGAGGTTAAACCGTGTAAACCAAACCAAACCAAACCAAACCAAACCAAACCAAACCACATTCATAGTAAGTTTTCTTACATTACACTTTGCCAGCAAAGTTCTGAGCCTTGCACGGCAGATTTTTAGGCTCCTTCGTGCACTTAAACTTATTACTTAACAATTTCTGTTCTTTGACTTCAAGCATCAACGAGTAAAATGAGAAAGCATCAAGTATGGTACAGGCTGTCTAGTCTGTTTGGACTAATCAGATGGAGACAAGTCATTTAGGTAGTTACTTGCAGCACTGATCACCCTCTGCTCATTGGCATAAAACTTTTGTGCTGGCCTGTCATTTACTATGAGTGCTGAAAAATTGCCTCCAGTATCATCGTGCCAGCAGCTGTCTGAAGACCAAAGCTATGCCACCTATGGGGTGGCATTTGGTGTTTGTTGATGAAGCAGTCCTTCTAGTAAGGAGCATGATGGTATTACTCTTGTCACAGGCCTCTTTAATGCAATGCTGGAAAACGTACTGGTATTTTTAGAAGACTCCTCTTAAAAGGGAAGTTGTATGCCATTTAACTCTTTCATATATATATATTAGGTAGCTATGGTATTCTGGTTCTCCAATACTTGATGACAATGTTTTTGTGGCAAGTGGTGGTCTCTTATTTTTACTTTTCATAACATGATCACATTTAACAAAGATGCCGTGCTAACTTTGAGAAAATAATTAACAATCAAGCTAGTCTTTAATTGCTTTGCCAGCAAAGCAGTTGGGAAGTGTAGAGAGAAATAAATATTTTGTGAATTACGGCTATAAATATGCTCTCATTGCCTCCAATTTGATGATGACATAGAGTGCCAAATAATTTTGGGAATGAAATTGGACTGCATGCTTGAGGATCAAAGGAGATGGAGCGCAAGAGTAGACTTAAAAATTGGCATGAATATAACTGAAATAATGTAAGGGAGCAACTGGTGGTGAATTACTGGAAGTTGTAAGGTGTGTATCTACTTGGGCACAGTAGTGACTGCAGGTCTGTAGAGTGAGAAGGAAGTGCCATTGAAATGGTCTTTCTTTCACGCATTCGCAATTCATCTCTTACAAGTTGCTAATATATACCGGGAAAAAAAAAAGCTGCCCGCGCTTATCTATGGGGTTAGAGTTTGGAGCCCAATGCAGAAAAGCTTGAAATTGTGTTGATGATAGCACAGAATAACAAGAAAGGAACATTTTTAGGGGTAATGTAGAGGCACACAACAGGAATATTATAAAAGAAATTAAGAGGAGGAAAACAGACTTGGAGATGGGGCATATAATGTGAAGAACATTCAGGGGATGTGGATGTCAAGAGAGAAAATGTTGCCAAAGTTGGCCGATAGAGCAAATGTAGCTAGGGTTGGACGAGATTACTTTGGCCGGGGGACGTATTCTGTGCAATGATGACCTTCACCGAGGTATGTGCTCCGTGCTATGTTATGTCTTACATTCGCTATTGTATTGCAGGTAGTGGAACTGTTCATGACGGTGCGGGAGGTGAGCAAAGAGTTGTCGCTGCATCACGGTGCCAGCACGCCGCTGGTGCGAGCAGGGAGCTGTACTGACGTGGGTGGTGCCAGCGGAGTGCACCAGTTTGAGGTGCTTTACGTGGGCAAGATCAAGGGCTCGGCGAAGCAGAGTACGCACAACTTCCTCGATGATGCAGTGGAGCGAGCACGTGTGCGCCAGGCGGCCGACGCCGCTTTGCTGCACCCGGCAGCCACCGAGGGCCCCACGGTGAGGCCTTCCTTCTGTCAGTGGTCTCAGTCCTGCTGACAGTAGTGATAACATGTTTGTATTTTAGCCTTTGAGAATAGTGTCGTCTTGGTTCAGACCTGAAAAAGTTCAAATTGCTCAAAAACAGTGTGTCATTAATCCTCACAGAAATGCTATTTATTTGGAGAAAAAAAAGCCTAAACTGAGGTGTCTCGGGTCCTTTTCTGGCTTTAATAACTGCTGCACCTGTGAATAGCTTGAAATTCTCACTGAAGTTGTTTTGAAGCTAGACGCTAAGATGTTCTTTCATTGTAATGGGGCACAGAACAAGGGAGTATTTTGGACACAGTTCATTCTCGATGCTTGTCACAAAATACCTGCGCACCCATGTTGCTTATCAACCTTGCTACAATGAGCCAAACTGGGTGACTTTTCTGTGGAAAGTCTTTTGGAGAGTTATAAGCTGCACTTTATTTTCGTCTATGATGCTATGCTGTGCTCCATGATAAAGACAGTATGATGATTTGTAGTGCCATCTAATAAGTTGGCATCCCTGCACAAGATTTGTATATCTTTCCTCTCCTTGGAGCAAATATCACTTAACTGCCCTTAATCACATAGAATAAGCACAATGGACATTAATACATTAAACCGAGACTTAGCTGAACTCTTTCAATTCACAGTTTGCACGGCCTTTGAAGTTTCTTTCTTGGTCAACTTGATGTTCTCAATGTCAGAGAACTTTGTTAGGGGCGGTGATGTGGAGGTGGTTATGTTCTGAACGTTCTGAGAGTCATCAAACACATGCATAACTGGGCTAGTCTGGATGTCCTGACTGCTGTAGCTGGTGGTTATAGCTGGTCCAGGTAATTTGCCTGCACCACTTGAAGGAGACGGCATACTCAGTAAATTTTCACAAGAGAGTAAGGGTGTATGACTTCTCGGTGCGATGAAAGCTATCAGATTCCCATAGTTCTGAACCTCGCCGTTGGACAACTCACAGGTTTCGGCATGACAGTGATTCACCGTCGTAAGAGAAGGAACGTATGCTGAAACCCCCTTTACACTTATGGATACTGTAGGTATTATGACTTGCTCTTTTTCACCTGGGTTGAAAGCAAGGGGACCAGCTACTCTTCGAAGGTCCACCTCACACTTATTTTCTCATTGTTTCGTCTCGGCTCTCTCTCTGTCACAGTGCTGTCAGTTCTTCTGCAGGATGGTAATAGAAGTTTCATGAAGAGTGCCCACAAAATTTAATTTGGTTCTGGAATGCCGACTGCGCAGGAAAGCATCTGGTTCTTTACCATTAATTGCATGTGGTATGGAGTGATGCGCTCCCAAATATTCTGTGATACAGAAAGGGCAGCCTTCATGGTTACATGCTTACATGTGTATTTCACTGCCCAGTTAGACCTTTCCACTTGTCTAGCAGCTTGCTGATGATAAATGGCAGTTGGCCAATGTTTGATTCCATAACTTTGAAGAAGTTTTTTAATTCTACAGAAGTAGATGGATTTCCTTGATCAGGCAATTTGACTATTGATTGGTAAACTGTATGTGTCTTGGCAAGCTGTTTCACTAATGTGCTCATTTCTGGCCAGTAGTCGACCCCTCAGAGATCGTTCTTAGAATTAGTTACTATCGAATGAGCTTGACGTGCAACCTCAAGAAGGCAATATATAATTGAAGGTGGTACCATGAATTTTTCTCCTCGCAAGAGCACATCTCGAAATATAGAGGGCTTATCTTGCTTCCAGAGAAAAGGAAAGAGCCTCAAAGGGCAGGACCTTAGCTTCAACCTCGTCGTTATCTCTCATCAAGAGCTTGTGAGGTTCTGTAAGAACCCTTGCCGTTACAAGTGTTCTCATAGGTGACGTCCACCTATGAGATCACTCTTAACTGCAAGGGCTCTCAAGATGAGGTGAAACATACTGCTTTGTCCCAATTGTTGATTACTATGCTCATTTTTCCCTCCCAAAAAGAAAAAACAGTTGACTGACCTGACAGTTCATAATGGTTGATGCTGGCTGATTTGCTATTTATTTGTCTTATTTATTTGTACATACTGTCATTCCATTGGGGATTTTAACGGGAAAGACACTTGGTACAAAGCCTGTCAGGGTGTATGTGAAAAGCACCACAGTTCCAAAAATATCTGATTCAGAATGCATACGCTTAAAGGGAACTTAAATGTAACATAACGCATACAGTCAATAAGAGTTGAGGGTATTTTTCAGAAGCCTGGCACAGTTAGATGAGGCCACACAAGTCCGTAGTGATTGTTTGTTTGATATAGTTTCCTGAATTTTGTGGCCTGTATATTGATTCGCACTGGTGTGTGACCGAGATGGAGACCAAGTAGCAATATTTTCTTAAGACTGAGCAGCGCTTGCTCTTTCATTGTTTTCTCGTGGTCTTGTCTCGTTCATGTCTGCTGAGCATGCCTAACCTGGGATCCCATGGTGTGTGCAATGCAGCAACGAAAAGCTTCTCCGAAAGGACGATTTGATTCTGTTTCCTAGTGCCTAAGGGACGCTGTATTCTAGGATGGACAGTGTACGTTGTGGCCTTTTATGGAATATCCTGGGACACTTAATACAGCTTTGCTCCTAAGTGCGTGCTATTTATCAGGCTGTAGTGGAAAACCACAGATGATGCCTACACCAGCCCTCAGCACCAAGTGTTGACCAACACTGTAATGAAGGAACGAAGCCCACAATAAACATTGTTAGCTGTAAGAGCATCTTGAAATGCTGAGTTCATGCGATAAGAGGTTCTAGATGCGAGCTGTGTAGCGACAAGAGAGACAGTATGTTAGTATTAAATGGCACACTTACAGTCCATTGAGTGCCAAATAGATAGATGCGCGGATTTAGGGGCTGTGGACTTCTAGCTGGCCAGTTCAAGAACAGTAAATCACGCACTTTATTTTACATTACAGTGAAGGTCACTTGGCCCCATGATTGAAAAACTGCTGATCTGTTCATTAGAAATGACATTCTGTGAAGTGGCTGTATACAGGAGCACTGTTGTCAGAGAGAGCTAACTCTGGGCAGACGCACTAGTGCATTTTTCTCTTGGGAGTAGCTTTGGATGACTCATTTCGGACCTGCACTGAGTGTGCACCAGAGCAAATGCTGTCATCTGGCTACCTCTTGTGGACCTTGCACTGTCTTTAAGAAGGTGCTGATGTCTGGCGGTCATTGCAGGTTGTGTCCAGTGCCGAAAGCGTGAGCAGCTCACTGGAGAACATTTCCGAGGGGAACCCGGCAGATGCGCGGGAAGCACTGCTCGAGGACCTGCGCAGCTGCGGTGGTGGCGGTGGTGGTTCGGGGGGTGCATCACTTCTGGCTCCACCTCCACACACGCTAATCACACACACGCACAGCCTGGACGCCCAGTCGCGCCAGGCACTGTGCCAGGACTTGCAGAACGGTCAGTGGGAGCTCTTGAGGGCAGCTTTGAAAACTCAATTGCTGGCATTGCAGAAATATCGGGAAATCTTTGGCTGAAATAAGCGTGGCCTTTCATTTTGTACATGCTTTATCAAGGTATTTCGTGGCCAGAAGAACGGAATATGTATAGTTAGGGAAATTTCGACGTCTGGGACACAGCAATGCCTGATGAGTGACAGTTGTCCATTGGTCGTGCCATCTACATTCATCTTCAGAGGAATTGTCTGCCTCGCATGTGTGTGGGCACACAAGGTTTCCATAAGCTCCCTGGTATGCACTGGTTGCAGATGCTGTGTGTAGCAGTGGGCCGTGTGTACACAGTTTATGACCTTGTTTAGGGAGCCTTTCTTGTAAAAAGACAAGGGGTGAGTGTAGTAGCCCTGTTGTTCCTCGAGTCTTGTCAGATTACTGTGTCCAGCGGTTCAAAAAGAAAGGTGAGGAGGCGCAAAGGATAACCAGTTTGCGAAGCCTACGCTTTGTTAAGAGCAGACAGGGCTCTTAGAAAATTTACTTTACTTTTAGACCAAATGCAATGGCAATGCAGAGTATTAACCAGCTTTTTACGCTGATATCAAAATATAATCAGTTTCTGATATGTTTATTATTAGGTTTCAAAATATTCAACATTTTCACTTCTTTGTTTCCAGAAACAGGGAAAAAACCACTAATCAGAAAACTATTATTAACCAGTGGCTAGCTAGTATACAGTATAAGAAATGCAACATAAGAACTACTTTTTAATTAAGGCAATAACTTGTTGAAGTTCAGTTTAGGGAAAAGTGATTTATAAGCCATTTAATTTAATGTGAAAAAAAATATTAACAATTACAAAATGAGAAATCTGCTGCCAACATTGTACAATTTATTCACTGAAGAACATGCTACAATAAAAATGATCCCTTTATCTGTTCTAGATACGAAGATACCCTTCTTGTAAACTGACACTCAAAAAAAAAAAAAAAAACCCGAGAAGAAACATACGGAGGTGGGAATTATTCAGCTCGTTTGCACCTAGTGGAATGAATGACACAGGGAGTGAATAAATTACAATGTAGTGGATGGGTGGCAGGTTTCCGAAATCTCATTTTCAAAAAGTCGCCCCTTAAGGGTAGCTAAGATTGAAACGAAGCTGGTGAGGACTTGGCTCAGTCAGAGCCTGTCGCGCAGGCCCGATGTCCTCAAGAAATGGAGCGGTGCCTGGCAGGCCGACAAATGCTGCGGCCACCATCAGAGAATCTCCATCAGCAGGCGAGGATCAAGACAGTCTAGTGCATGGCATAGCATTTATGTTTTAGCTCTACACGCACAGTGGATGTGTGCTTTTGTATAGTCAAACCCGCGGCAGCTTGCACAGGCAAGACTGCCATTCATGTAAATAACGGAGGAGTATTGGTTCGTGAACGTAACGCCAACTCAGTAGTGATGCAACAAAGCTTCTGCATGCCATGGAAAGCAGGGTGGATCTCAGAGGTGTAGTTCTGGTTCTGGAACTGCAGAGGTGGATTCGAAAACTGACCCAAATTCAATGGGGCAAGCGTGATCTTCTTCACGAGTATTTGGAGCTGCCCACTGCATCCAGTTTCGAAATCAGGATTGGCACATGATGACTCACGGTAAATTTTAAGGCAGAGAAATTGACACAGTGTTAAGTCGTGCTGCCACAGAGGTGTTGGGTATATACAGAATTCTTTTCATCTACAGATGTGCTGTTTATGTCTACTAATGCCAGATGCGGTTCAGAGGGCACAAAAATAATACCTCAGAAACAACTCTTGCTCCGCTTTGCCTCTTCTGTGCCGTACCCATGCATGTGGTGTCTGAGCCGTTTCTAACGAACCAGGGGCCCTTTTTGGCCATTGACAACAGCACACCGGGAAGCACAAGGGCTGGGAAATGGGAGTTTTCGTCCCTTTTGTCGACAGCATATCGACGAGAAGGCTTGTCTTCATCTGAGCAGATGTCGTCATCATTGGCAAGGGATATGTAGGGCCTTATTTAACATGCAAAAATCATAACTAGTTGTGCAGATCAAGACAAATCGCCTTGTTAAATTGTTGCCTAATGGGCTGAGACTTTTCCCCTCTCCTTTCCCAAACCCATATTCAATTTTATCTTGTGCTGTCAAGAATCTCATTCTTCTGCCTTCTCTTTGCCAAGCATGCTAGATAGATGATGGATGTATTTTATTCAGGTTCACATACCGCACACATCAGCCAGCATTCGGTTGTGCTCTCACAGGTAGAAACTGGTCACCTCCATAAATATCACTTTATTATGTAATATTGTAGCTTTCAGTATATTACGTAATGAAATGGTTACAGAAACATTGTGTTTCTGGTCTTCTACTCTGTTATTGGTGTATAGTTTTCTTTTGCCAAGAAACCCATAATCTGTGTGTGTCAGGGAGGGATCACCCCCAGCGCTGCTAGCGGATCAGAGCAAACTGGCTTACCATCTTGGCTTTGAAGGTGCCTCCTACTGAGCATCCTGGGATAGTGCACCAACAAGCCTGGTTTGATGTCCGGCTTTATATGCATGCCCTTAGTGGAAAAAATGACTGCCTCTCCCGTAATCAAGAGTAGGTGTAAGCGTGAAATGGTTACGGACATGCGACCGTGTTGCCATTCTTGGGGACAGCGCGAGAGAGCCGTCCCATGGTGCGGCCCTCTCCCAAGAGTCCCTGACAGCCAACGGAGGATAATGAAGGGTGTGGTTGCATGTACCTGCACAGCGTTTCTAGAAATGGCAAATTAAAAAATTAGAACTCGGTCTATTTTAAATGCACAGCTTGAGTTATATCTCTACATACATTGAGAAGAAATTAAAAATGATTTTTGTAATTCATTTGAGCAACACCTAGGGTTTGTATTCCGGTCTCGTACGAGGGTAGAGAACTCGTCTCATTAAGGTTTTTTCAACCTCGATCGGTGCCCAAATGATAGCTCTCGGTTTTGGCTCAACATCAATTCAAGGTAGCCAGCAACAAGATCTAAAAGCATTTCATGCTTAAAATGTCTCTCCCATTTGTGAGCTTGCAACCTCCACCTTCAAGAAGAGCTCCATTCACTCACCTACTCACGCACCTGCATCCTCTAGAAGCCTCCTCCCACCAGAAGTCTACAGCGAAATCAAATTCAAAGACGCATTGCGAAGGTGATCTGTGTAAGATGTACGACTAATAACTGCTGAAGCAGATACATTTCATCGCATACTATAAGGATTACCCTGTTATTTTCTTCTTCTTTTCTTCTGGTGCCTTTGTGAAGGTCGTGCATCATCTGTCATGTTGTACCAAGGTTAAGTTCGAAAGCACACTCATTAACATAATCTTTGCTTCTAAAAGAGATGTGAGTGGCATCTCTTTTACAAATATTTTGTGGATCAATTCATCCACATTGTTTAATGGCACCATGCAGTGACAGAACAGTGATTCACATACGCATGGGGCTTCATGTTCAGACAGTCGCTATTCTCATAGAACTGTTGTGCTCATTTTATTGAATATTGACATGTGGTCCTTCATGTGTAACACATAGAGCCTTTTGCATGACAATGGACTGTGCTGAGCTTGCAGGTGCAGATGTGTGTTTGTTCCCCTTCTTACTTTTTTTAGTGCATAGCACTACTAGCCGCAATCACGGATTTCGCCGGCATCTATCTGAAGCCGCTCACTCTCTCTCTTCGTGAACTTGAAGCGGAGAAAGAGAAGGTGGCTACGCGCGTCTCAGCATTGAGGAGGTGGAGCAGCCGTGGAGCTGTAGTAGAAGCTTCTCTCTTTCTCTGTCCATCCATCTCTCCGTGAACGTGAGAAGAGGAAGGGAAAGTGGCAACGCTTACATCCCACGATCTAACACTGAGGGGGCGGAGCGACAGCATGATGCACCCAGTTAGAGAGTAAGACAGTGAGAGAGGGGCGTGTCAGTTGCGGACGTGGCGGCCGTCCCAGGGCAGCGTTGCACAAGCGTATGTGCGTTTGCTTCGCGTCGCAATGGACGAAGCTGGTCCATCTGGCATTGTGGCGCAGGTTCGCCGGGCTCGACGTGCTGAAGCACAACAATGTTTGGGCCTTAGGTTTGTGTGTTGTGTGTTTTGGAAGCGCAACCGCCTCCGCTGTTTGTCTTTGTGACTGCTGGCCACCTCTTGCGTGAGCTGAGGGAAGATTTTGGAGAGAGTGTAAATCGCTGAAGTGTATGCATGAAAGGTATAGCGGGGATAAGTGGTGCTACACACCTACTTCGTATTCGATTAACTATTCAAATCGGCCATATTTTTTTTTTTCACTATGGGCCTGCTGCACGTTTGCTGCAACAATGAATGATGTACAGGCTTGGTCGGCTGTGCATGCTTATGCAGTCTCCTGGGTAGTAAAAAGCTCGCGCTGTCTACCCAGCAGCCACAGCGGGAGGAAGTGGTCGTGCCACAGGGGGATCCACGGCCCGCGTGCGCTCAGTCAGCGGGGACCAGCCGCGGCCTACAAAGCAGGCATCACTGCCTACGTTCCGGCCACGCGTGAGCAGCGGGGGAGCCGTGGACTTGCGGCGGCTGCTGCAGCCAGAGCGGCGCAGCAACCGCACCATGCTGCTGCTGGTGCTGCAGCGGGAGCTGCGGCTGCTCAGCACCGACCGCAAGCAGATTCTGGTCAGCAGGCCCTTCACCGACATCTCGCGCTGCTATCAGGGCATCAAGTATGCGGACCACTTTGGCTTCAACTGCCGCGACGCATCGCTGTCTGCCACTGACAAGTACATTGCATACATCTTCAAGTGCTCCTCTGTTCAAGTGGTGAGTCCGCTTTCCCAGGAGTCAGCCTTCAATGAGATTGGAGCCCATGGGGTTACCTGAAAGTGACATGCATGGTGTTCGTGCACCATGAGGCATAGTTAATGTGAGGATTAAATGAATTCGGTTATGTGTTTATATATCAATACTGCATTTCTCCAAAAACAGGGTTTGGTGGGAGTGGACAGTACGCTAAAGGAAACAAATGAGGAAAATGAAAAGAGCACGTGTAATAAGGAACACTCTGTGCTGAATAAGTGTGCCACATTTACCACACTGAATAAAGCAGTGAAAGAACTGTACTTGTCATATTGCAGGCTCAGAAGCTAGCTCTACACATAAAGAGAGAGTATACTAATAAAACTGACTCGGGGTACATTTGAATACTCCCTAGGAGATGCCTACTTAGACAACTAGCCGGACAGCAGCCATTTTGGGACGCGTTCCAGTTCTCACGAAGCCATCTCAGAAGACAGCTTCGCCAAAGTCGACATCGATGCAGGCTACTTTGCTGTACAAACATGGCAGACAGTGCGCGGATCACGCTGAGCAAGTCGGGCTCTTTGCGAGCGCCGAAGTAGGCATATGCACGATCTTTGAAATGTGAGTTGTTATGCCAGTGCGTATGCTAGCTAGAGGCTAATTCAGCTGCCTTCATGGGCGTGAGATTCATAGCACTCCAGGCTCTTGTATCGCACAAGAGGAAAACGCTAAGTTTGTTGCTAATGGTCTGTTTACATGGTCGCATTTTAATTTGACGATGACAGTTGCTGGACCCTTGATTTTATCGAGAAGCCTTTGTCGAGAAAGTAGACCGAACGATTGTCGATTTACACTGGGATGACGAAACACGCAATATTATTGCTGCAAAAAAATCTGCGAACCATTAAATATGTGTTCTTCAGCTGTGTTATCGCAAAGTTTTAAAAATGAAATATTGTAATATTTATTCACATGTTTTAGTCCAGCTTTTATGCGAGAATTTTCTAATGCCTGAAATTTCCTCATATGTGGCGTTGATTGAATACTTCACAGACTTGGTGAAACTGCTGCACCTAGGTAAACTATTCAAAGAGTGAATTAAAACTACCAAAAAAAAGTAGTGAAAGGGTGTCTTCTACGCTATTGGATCCATTTTTAATCGTATGGGTCAATCGTAAGTGGGCTTTCCTGTATATCACGAATCATGGAAACAACATGGCTGACCGCCTGCTTCAAACAATCACAAATGCGGGTGGCTTTTGGTTGATTCATAATATTTTGCCTGCTTAATGCACATGTCCATGACCTGCTATGCTTTCCTTCCCTTGGAATCCAATTTGTTACCCTAAGCGACCATCGGTTGTCCTTTCTATGCTCTACATGTCCTGCCCATGCCCATTTCTTCTTGATTTTCACTAGAATGTCATTAACTTGAATTATTTCTCTGACCCACTCTGCACGCTACCTATCTTTTTGTGTTACCCCTACCATTTTTCGTTCCATGAGCAACAAATGTTAGTACTATATATGAAGTTTGATGTGACCACACAGAGACTGTTTAACCCCTTTTCTTAGTTTCTAAAGCTTTCTTAACTTCGTCCTTTGTCACTGGCGGAACGTCTGGACTGCTGTTCACTACTGCCTATCTCATTATTGTCCATGACACTCACCTTGGTACAAATCTTCTAGATTTATCATTGTCATTTTGATCATTTTGTGGCACGGGCAGAGGCTCTTTATTTTTCTTTCCTTTTGCATGCCTCAGCATAATATGTCATTTTGGTCAGCTACAATAGATATATGAGGAAGCCTACTTTCGTAATTTCGCACGAGGCTCCTGAAGGAGGCTGAGTCACAGTTCTCTCTGGCAAGGCACGAGATTGCATAAAAATTCCTCCTATTGCATGGTGCTTTGTAGCCCATGCACCTCTGGTGTGCATATAACAGCTTGCATGATGACAGTTGGAAGGCCTCTATTACCAGGCAAAAAAAAAAAATAAATAAAGACGATTATACATGCATGATAATCCAGATGATGAGCGCTAGCTGTGTAGGAAAAATTATGTTTCGATCGCACTTGTTTAGATACCACTGATGTAGGTTGCTGCAGACTTCCTCCAGGTTTCTTGTCCTTGGTGCTTCCGTATTCTGCTAAATCCAGCATACAGGGACTTAAGATAGCAGGGCAAGATTTACCGCTCTTGAGAGGTTGCAAAAATTTTATTTCAATGCACCCGCTTCCATCCCCGAAGCACCCAATCAGGCGCTTGTGACCGTTCATATTGAACCGCTTTCTGGCACTGCAACGCAGTCGACAAGGAGTCCCACTTGCATATACTACATGGTGATGGCCATTTTGAAGAGCTGAACTCTTTCAAGCCCCGCCAATGCTAGCTGAGCCACTGATGATTAAGAACGTTGCTGTTTTCTTTCTTTTTTTTTCCTTGAATGCAAAAGCATTTCTTATTTTATGAGTGGCATCACCAGAGTGGGGTGTCGGCAGAGTGTGTGACCAGAGCTTGTGATGAGACTGTTTGCACGACCAATGAAGGCCGTAGGTTCTTGCCCCCCAAGAAAGATGCGGATTCAACTATGGTCAAGGGTTAGAGTTTCATTAAAGGTCGTACGTTCAAGTCCTAAAGAAGGTCGTAAGCTCGAGTCCCAAGGAAGGTCAAAAGTTTGAGTTCCAAAAGGGGTCATGCGTTTCAAGAATGATAAAAAGTTTGAGTTCAGTCAAGGTCGTGCGCTCGAGTCCCAAAGTCATGGGTTCAAATGTTGTCAACGGTTTTTGATTGCCAGTCAAGGTCGTGGGTTCGTTTCCCAAAGATAGTCATGGGTTTGAGTCCCTGACTTGGCATCATTGAGAGAAATGCTTTCGCATTACTCCATTTAAGCAGACTTAAGTGCGCACCTGGAATTTTTATTTTACAGATTTGCCACAAGGCGTAATTTCTGTTTGCTGTATATTATAAGGAATCATGTAAGGAACTTTCATGCAGGAACTTGAGAAGGTTCTTGCTCTTCTTATTCTCGATCAGCCATTTGGAGAAATATTTCTTCCTTGTCACTGTTAGTCCCACTTCCTGTAAAATCAGTGTCCTTGATGACCTTGTCCCTTCACAAGTCCTCAGCAGTTGTCGAACGTGCACCCCTGCAGCCGGTGTGGAACACTTCGGGCAAGTGATGGGTCCCCTGTCCTCTTGACAGCCTCATTGGCATGTGACGAATGGGGTAAGGGCCACTCCAGCCCTTATTCTTTTTAAAGAATACCTCCTCCAATCTTATTAAGTTATGAGGGAAGAGGAGAGTTCATGGGGGAATGAGGGCATGAGGATTTTTCTTTTAAAGAGGCTACTAAGATGGAGAGAGCGGAGCAGGTATCAAAAGGGAACCGGGGGTTGTTGGAACTTGGTGTGTAATGTTGTCTGCTTTTCTTTGTTCAGTGTTCCGAGCATTTTCTTGTGTGCAGTATATCTGGATGCATATCTTTGTTTTCTTATTGAGTGCATGATCTCCTGAGTTGCACTTAGTGTGTTTGTCACTCTTTTGAATTGCTTTATTGTAGCTTGGGAGTCTGTATAAATATGGGCTTTTGTTATATATAGACTTTGTTTTATTTATGTGCAACATAGCATCGCGGAATACATAAAATTTTATCACAAGCGGCGGTCCGGGTAGTCTGGTATGTACTCATGATGCACATTGAGCTCTCTGCGTGTCGGGCTAGGAGCTTCTGTTCTACCGTCATTTACTACAATCGACGCACCTGTATATGTATTGGTTCCTGGGCACATATCAGCCAGGGGTCAGCAAATTCTGCATTTGTCAGCATTTGCTGACAAATGCAGAATACATTTGTCAGCAAACAGTCTAATTTTTCACCGTTTGCTGGGATTTTTACCTTATTTGTGCACTTCGTGAGGAAACACATTTCTCAAAGCTTCCCTGACACACTGCTGCGGTAAGGTTTTGCATGTATTCAGTTTGAGGTTCTCTGTGTTGGTCTTGTAGCCCAGCTTGTCGATGTGTGTCCCCTCTGGCCGCAGGCGAACGAGATCATGCAGACGCTGAAGCAAGCCTTCCGCAGTGCTCACCAAAGCCAGGTGCAGAAAGAAGGTGGCTCCGCAGTGCAGTCACTGTGCGATTCCTGTCCCATGCATCGCTTCCACAAACTGTGTGTCGACCTGGAAGGTGCGTCGGGGCTGTGGTAAATTTATTGGTAGGGTGCAGCTAATTGCTTTTGGGTATGAATGTATCGCTAGATATATTTGGAGTCGTTAACTGCCAACTTAAATAATTTATTTCATTCACACCCGAAATCGCTCATAAACTGTGTGAAATGAGTGTTGCTTATAGTCAGTTATTGCAAATTTTGTACAAGTATCGCTGGCCAGCAACTGCACATTCACAGCATCGGTAGTAATGCTATCAGCGGCAGTACCAATAGTAATAATGTTGATTGCATTTTGATAGAAGTACTCTTGGTAGTCGTTTTGCACTGTTGATAGTATAACAAAAAACATTGATACTGTTGATAGCCAATTTACGGGTAGTTTTGTATCACTAGGGGAATCTCTCCATTTGCCTTTGCAGTAGCAAAGGAAGGATCGGCAGGGCGCAGACAGTTTTATAATCCCAAAAAGCAAAGATGTGCAAAAATGCATTAGGACTGATTTACTGCACTTGATGGGGCTTGAAAAGGATCTAAATAATAGTGATGTTCCGTTCATACCACTTTCATTCTGTAGGGAGGTGGAGGCTTACTTCCTATAAATTATACGAAACATGACATTTAGGCAGCCAATGCTGATGATGGCGATAACGCTGCTACAGAAAATTGAGCCTAAAAGAAATTTTTTTTTTTAATTTTCAGGAAATTTGAAGAGGGCCAATTGGCTGGCTCGAAAAAACTGGCATCACAAATTACTGTAGTTAAATGTACGACTGTTGATTCTGCTAACATTAGGTTGTTGGCTTAATGTTAAAAGAGCAAAATGAAGATGGTTTCATCTTTTCGGTTTCAGCTTTTGAGTTGAGGGGGGAGTGGAGGAGCGTCGTTTTCAATTGCCAATAGGTGAAGTTCGGTGTAAGTGAAGCTAGCTTAAAAAATTTTGTGTTGCGGAAGAGAGTGATGAAATATCTATTGCTTGTGCATGTTGACTAGTTTTAATAAATAGCTTTTCATGCCCCCTTTAAAAGTTTTATGAACTTTTTTTTTGTGTGCATGAGGCATTTTTTGCGGCATATTTTGCAGAGGATGGTGGAGTCTGCTCTAGTTTGCCATGAAAATTCAAAATTCGCTTTACGAGCTGCTTTCTAAAATATAAGTGCTCAAAATCCAGTCGGTGTGGCTGAAAGTGCTTCGGAGTTGTTTTTTATTCTGTAGGAGCCATGTCATTTTGCAGAGCCTTCCTTGTTACATAAACCCTAATGAATGCAGATAAATGCTGAGAGCACACAGTGAGCATATGTAACTGCGCAAGAGCGAGCTGCATCTGAAAATATGCTTTCCATTGGCCACTAGTTGAAGTTCCAGGCTGATATTTGACTCATTCGTCATTCGAACTGAAGTCGGAGCTCGCGAAATAGCCTTCAGACTTCACTGTTGCTGTCATAAAAGGTCTGCATTAGAAGCTGAGGAATCACAGGAATGGCACTGAATTCATAGCATGCCCTGACGTGAGCTCGACGTTGTTTTCGTTGATATTTGAGACCACCCTGCTCTGAATAATTCTTCTTATTATTTTTTCTTCGTCTGTGTTGCCTACCAAAAAAGTTAACCACATGGAAACCTTAACTACAGCTTTGCTACCATCTGTCTAGATATGTAGGACTACATGTTCCAACACTGGGAAATTTTCATTTGGCGGCATATCGAAAACCATAGTTCATATATACCTAAATGATGGCCTTTGGGGTAGCCCTGAAAGAATTGAGCGAAGCATCCGAGTACTCAAAATGAAGGGTATTCTTTTGTAAGTTTGACAGATGCAGTTTTTTTTTATATCTACCACCATTTTATTGGTGCAAATCATGAATCTTTCTGTCAGCCTTGCTCTTGTCATGTGAAACATACCCTCCATTTCTCTAACAATGAACTTATATGGTGAGATTTGTATGTATCATTTACTTTCTCACCTGCTTGGGCCAAACATTTTGGTCTGCAGTATTGTATAAAAATAAAAAAAATAAATAAAAGAGAACATTTTGAAAGGCCTCAAGTGATAGCAGCTGATTACTAGTGTCGATTATTACCTTGGGATTAAATAACGCTTGACCTTGGCATATAACTCAATCATTACATGAACATTACTCACAGTTTCAGTGAGAAAAAGAAAGTGGTTTGAGAACAGAACCTAGGTTAATGCCAGGGTCGACTGTAAATTTATGGAAACACTGATCACTGAAGGAAACATGCTGTTAATTATTTGAAAAGTCAGCAGAACAAAGGGAAAGAGAGGAAGGAAACTTGTAACAGTCCTCCCCCTACTCCCATTCAGTGCAGTCTAGTTCCTCTACAGATAGCAATGTTGGTGGCAATGCCTTATCCACGGCAGATGCTGTCACTGTTCCGTTGTGTTCCTTCTGCTGTGTCACAGTAACAGCGATAGCCTTTGTCCATAATCATCGCCAATATTGTTATGATGCTGGCAATCTGGGAATTATGGGCACACAAGAGCTAAGCACTTCAGCAAAATATAAGTGCACCAGTGCTGTGGTTATGCTTCCATATTAAAGGCTTGGTACTACAGTCGAACCCGGTTATATCGAACTCGGATATATCGAATTTTGGTTATATCGAACTCACGAAATATCCCCTTGAAAATCCCATGTAAAAGTATAGGAAAGCCGCGTCATATATTGAACTCAATTTCACCGGTCGTTCGATATATCGAACTCCGCGCCACGCACTGGAAAGTGTGCCTTCCCCAAAGACGATCGCATCACCCTCGGCCGTTTGCCGCGTGACGTTTTCAAGCCACGCGCGGAAGGAATGAGAGGGGACAGTTCGGCGACGGCTGGTCTGGGCAGCGTCGCGCCCATTTCCCAAAGGCGCGCGCATCTGCAGTTGTTGTTTCCCGCGCGCCAACACATGACGTTTGCAAGCCATGTGCATGGGTGTGCCCATTCTTTTGCTGAGCTATCTCTCTCCTTCAGCATGTGCAACAACGCATGCGCCAAGCCAGCTCAGCCCGTTTTCAGACCGACGTCGGAGGCTTTCTCCAGCGTGTGTTGCAAACCCTCTGCGTGCGGCGGCGCGGCGGCGGACGTGGCTATGGCGCCTGCGGATGTTAAAAAGGCTCGCTCTATTTTTTTTTTGCGAGAGTCATTCTTTCTTATTGTTGGGCTGTACGCTCGACGTAGCATAAGATATGGCGCTGCGGACGTTACGAAGCGTCAGGGATTTTTTTTTCTTTTTGCGCGGATGTTTATTTTATTTATTTTTTTTTATCATTTGTCCTTGCATGTATGAATCAGCGAAAGCACGCGGTCAGCTGCTGCGATCATGACGCGTGATAAATCGAACCAGGCTTGTGCAATCAAGCCATCACGGGCACTCTGCCAAGTTCGCTCCCCGCCACCGCAGGAGTTATAAAAAGATAAACGCACCCCGACGTTATCGCTGCGCAGCATCTTGGCACGCTGCCAATGAGCTGTGGATGAGACAACCGAAACGGACTGACACGCGCCATCGACATGCAAGCGAAAATCCGCGGCGACACAGAAACCTTGTTTTGAGCTGCCGCGGTGGCTCGAGCGGCGAGAGGGACGCAGTTCCAACAAGTTTGAAAATTTTCGCTCTGTCGCTGCCGCTCGTCTCCGAGATCACTCAGTCGCTTGCATGTGAGCGAGCTAACCTTAACGCATTTTTTTTTTTTTTTCAAATTCTCGGGTGCCAAAGTGGAGGGTGGGTTCATTATGCGAGTGGGTTGATTACGCGACAAATATGGTATCGTTTTTTCACATCGTAAGTGCCGTCACAAGCCGATTTCTGTATATCGAATTATCGATATATCGAACTATTTCGCGATCCTTCGAATTCGATATATCCGGGTTCGACTGTATATATCAATTGTTTAGTTTATTGTTGCCAGCTGGCTTTTTTTATCTCGGAATGCTGCTTGGAATTCAGAAAGTAGAAGAAATGGTGGCTAGCTGTGGCGTACACAAGTAATGGTTATTGATACCGCCACTAGAACCCATAAACAGTTATCTGTGTAGCATGTACCCATGAGTGCAAATAAGGACCAGCTGTGTGGGAACCTCAGCATGATGCCCTGGCAGCTTGTGTAATTTGGCGCTGCACTATGGACAGTTAAGTGAATGAGATCGCACCACCAATGGGGAGTTTATAGACAAGGCACAAAGGCCCCTGGAAGCACTCTCAAGTGGCTTTTTAAGGTACAGGCTGCGCTTAGTGCTACCTTGTTTGACTAAATGTGAGGAGGGCAATAAAAAAGGCAGCTTGCAAATGGCTGGTGGTTCTCATTGCTGTCTTAGTACAGCTGGCTCATCCTGGCATTCTCGTAATGCTGCTTGCATGTCAGCGAGGTAGAAAGAAAAATGACGTGATGAAACTGTTGGAACAGCCTCTATACCTTCAGCTCAAAATTCTGCAGTTAACTAGCTCTCACAGAAGGCTGAAGTAGGCAGATTTGAAAATTGGGGTAGGCTACAGCTTCTTGCGGCTTTCTTCCTTTTTTTTTTAGAGGATCATACTGAATTGGACTGCTAAACAGGCATGAGAGCACTAAACTGGGGCATTTGATAGCACTGCTGAAGAGAGGTTTATTGGGTTGTCTAGAGGACTAGAGACAGCGACCAGGGGCGCAAGGCAACCGTGTTGCGAAGCACAATATCTGGTACAACCAAGGCAGCTCGAGCTTCGAGTGCACGCGACAGTCGATCGGTGAAGAACTTGGAAGCCTTCATTGTCGTTTCTGTCAGAGCAGTGTCATGTTCTTCTTTACACTACCATTAATTCCTGTGCCTATGAATGCTTTTTACGATTTAAAATTCTGTGTTGATCTCTGAAAGTGGCCTTTTTGGTGCAAGTACCTGTTGTGGTTTAGCAAGTTGTTTTGCAAGAGAAATGTGGTATTGTCATAGTTTCTGCACCATTTCGGTATGCTTGAGCACGTCGTCTCTAATTTGGCACGAAGTAATTATGCTTTAGTATTGTATTCATGGTAAATCCGTCTCTTGGGCCTTGTGGCCTTGGCACACATCATGTATTTCAGTTCATACGAGGTGATGCCAGATGGCTCTTTGTCTGGCTGAATAAGCATGAGTAGTTGTATTGCCATAGACGTTGGTGAGTTTGCCGTGATTCTTGGAAAACGAAGGCCTATAATCAGTCAGTGCAAATTTGTTACTTAGTGCTGACACTTTCGGTGTCTCATTCATAGCTCTCACCTATTGCCTTTGCCAGGGTTGACACCCGAGGACTGCTGTACCACTATCCAGAGGTACATCCAGGGCCTGTCCGACTCGGACAAGCAGATAATTGCAGCCAGGTACCAGGTGGGTGGTTTGATACGCATGCAGTTGATGACCAGTCTGACGACACCTGTAGCACTGAACCCGCAGTACTGTCGAGGCCAAAAGTGTCCAGGATGCGTCATTAAGAATCGAAGCCCATGGCTCTACCATCAGCTGGTGTCTAAACATCAGGCTTGTTGGGGGTGAAAGTTGGAGCTAAGGAAGTGAGAGCCAAGGAATGTGGCACTTGTATGCAAAAGTTTCTTTTCTCGCATCCCGAAAACTTTTGTCCCGACACTACATCATTGAAAGGGAGCTGAGAGAAAGGAAACATTATCATTCTGAGATGGGTGGTGTCATTGCGTGTGCAGCTGGGCGACTGCAAGACGGTGCAGGACAAGAATGAGCTTTACATGATGTTGCTGCGGAACCTGTACGAGCAGAAGCAGGCGAGGCATTGCCACGTGCAAAAATCGGAGGTAGGTGAATGCATAGCATAGAGTCTGGTGTGTGTGTGCATGTGTGTTTGTATGTTGCGTGGTGCTTTGGATTGATCATTGCCATGGCCACCTTCATCTTGACAGTGACGTGTTGCGGTTTATGTTACTTCTCTTTAATTTGGTGGCATAAAAGCCCCCATATCCTCCAGAAAATCTGCAGTTGTCAGTGTTGTGAGCAAAAAATCGCAAACATAGCTCTGGCAGGTAGTAGTTTTCAGGCGACATGGCCGGGCACTAATTGGTTAATGGGCCTTTAAGCTCGAAACAGACATGCTGCTTTTAGATCACGGAAGCCTGTTTGCCCAGCTTGGTTGAAGCGGGGCTTCACATCTACGTGAGGCGGCCTTTTACACAATGTGGTAGCTTATGTCTGTACGCTGAGAAGGTGTGTGAGATAACGAAGCACCAATTATGGGATTAGTGGTTGAGAGAGTAGCAAAACATTTGTGCGCAAACAAGGGTGTGCAAGAGGAGCCACAGACAAAAGCCGTTAACGCTTTTGCATCATGTCCTTAAAGGCAAAGCTTAAGTGTCCCTCAAACTTGGCCTCACATGGTGCAGCTTTTGGATGCCGCTTGTTTTGTGTGTGCATTGTGGCTCAGGTGACTGTGACGCCATTGTGTGTCACATCAGTGTCACAGTCGGTAGCCTCCTGAAATGCACAGGCAGGCTGGGCTTGAAGCCAGCCCCGGTCAGCTGGTTTTCAATGGAGAGAAAAATCAAGGCGCCCATGTATTGTGTGACGTCAGTCATGCGGTCGATATTTCTGGAACCCTCCAGCACGGTGTGCGTCATAGCCTGGATCGTTTTTGTATGTTAAACCCTGTAAATCAAACCAGGCATTCTAAAAGGGCATCAATAAATATGGCCATAGTTAAATTTCATCCTTCTGCTAGATGCTTCTACTGTCACTTGGTGCCTCTTCTATCGTCCTAATGCAGGCAAGCAGTTAGATGGTTTTGTAGATCTGGGATTACTTTTGCCAGGTGTGCTTTGTTAACGGTGTCACCTCACCCTTATACTGGGATTCGGGCCAGAGCAAGCCTAGGACACAGCCAGAATGCACTGAGCTCCGGCACTTCCGCGCCGAAGGGAGCAAGGGCATAATTTTAAGCACACATATTTATTACGCTCCCAGTGCAAAGCGACAGTGACGCTGCTGGTGGCAGAGTTGATAAGTAAATCAGGCGGCGGAGCCGACTGCCTCATTTGCTAGCCGTATGTTTCTATACAGTTGTCGCATCATGAATTCGTTTTTTCACGGTGTTTGCGTCGTTGCATGAACAGCATCCGCTGTCAATGCACTGTGACACAAACTACGGGCATCCATCCAGCATTAGTTTTTCTTTAAGTAAATGTTCGAAAGCTGTAAGAAACGTGCTGGGCATTCTATTTGCTCATCCCAGCTCAGCAAGCAATACGATCGAGAGCGTACTGCACTGTTTGAGTTCACTTCGCGTTAACAAGCCGCTTGTCATTCCTGTCTCATATTTCGATATGAAAGCACTTGAAATAATATCAGTGAGTTATTGTTAATTTTATGATGAGCTCTACCATTCGCTTTTGAGTACAGGAAACAAAATATGTTAATTACTGCGTAAACCTGTAATAGTTCAACTATTTAGTGCAGTGCTGCATTTTTTTGTGATGCTTAATCTTTCAAGTGATTCCATAGGTCCTGTGTGCAGAGTAATGGTGGATATGATGAGCTTCAGGTTCAGGATTTAATGAATCAAAAACTGCTGCAAGCGCATGGTACTACAGTCGTGCCCCATTAATATGACCCCCGTTAATATGGACGACCCGAATTATGGACAGTTTTTCTGGGGACGAAACCTTTTCAATGTATTTATGCCTCGTTAATATGGAAACTCGCTGTCCGGACAATGGACAGGGGAAGAATGCACGCGCCCCACTTGGGCCCATGTATTTTTGTCTCGTTAATATGGACAGTGCTTGAAAAAAAGCAGAGGAGTCCGAACACAAGTTAAAAAAGAACGGCGCGCCACCCGCGAACCTACGCGACAGCCAATACGGCGGGATGCCTGAACGAGTCCTGTGGGGTTGAAAAGATCCAAAGCGGGCGTGTCGCCGTTCTAGGGGGGGGGAGCACAAGAGTGGAGAGGAACGTACACAGCAAACCAAGGGTCACCATAAGATAGACCCCGAAAGGGGGAACCAGGAGATTTCTGGGTGCAGCGGAAGTGCCGCCGCAGTCGGGAAAACAGCAACATGTGGTTGCAATACATTCTGCTGAACGTGAACAGAGAGGCCGGTGAAAGCATAAGAAAGAAATGACAGGAAGAGAGACAAGTGCCTACAGTAGCAGTGGGAACTGAAGTTTTCTTTCCCAAAGCGCAATGTGTGTTCCATGAAGCCGTTAACGCTTTTCGGTGAGAGTTAAGACACACTCACAAAGTAGAGCGACAAAAGAAAGGCAACGTACAAACACGCAACCGGGACCGGGCGTCCCGTCCTGGACGCGCTTCCCTCTCATACTCCTGGTTTTCGTCCCTGTTGCGCTGCCAAAACTGCCAAACTTTGCACACTAGGCGGTCCGCATGTCTGCTTCGCTTTGAGTCAACGATGTGGCCTTGACAAGGTTCGAGCTCTTCGAGTCGGCTAGCCGTCATTCTAAACTGTACTTCAGCTTGCAGTGTTTGTTTTATGGGAACACATAAAAACGGCGCCAAGAAGATGGGATGTTCGATAGCCCTCTGCATAGCAGCTTGCCAACTTGACTCCCTTGCTTCCTTACAGAAACAGTACAAGGCAAAAAAAGAAAGAATCAGAAGAACGGAAAGGCAGAAAGGTTAACTAGGCAAAAAAGTGCAAAGCATCAAGAGCCTGTAACCCTCAACTTGAGTCTGGCTTTTGGCATGGCGGGAGTTAAACGCAAAAGAACAGAGCTGAACGTAGGCGCGAAGAAATCTGTGAATACGAGCGGCAAAAGCTATCTCAGTCAATCCAGGCTGCGAGGGACTAGTATCGACAGCTCAGCTGTTTCCTCGCCTCAGGAGAATCTCAAGCAGCTACTTAGCGGCTACTTCGCTCAGTGAAGAGGCCATTTTGGAAGTGGCGGTAAGTAGAGAATCAGACGCTGATTCATCGGCGAGTGAGAAGTTCGTGCTCAAAAGTTCGACCTACACAAAGCCCAACATCACGGGTGTCATGGTAAGCGAGTCGCTTCAGACTGCACTACAATTTTTCGAAGACAACAATGACAAGGATAATGCACTCAAAATTGCCGGTGTTCTGTGAAATTTTGAGTCCAGTGCACACTGTTATGTACAAAAGCAGTCAATTACAATTCTTTTTTTTCAATAAAATTCTTTTTGTTTTTATTCATGACTCGTTATTATGGATGACTCGCTTTATGGACAGTTTTGGTCGGAAACCAAAGTGTCCATATTAGCGAGGCACGACTGTACATGCATTTAATGGCCTATAAAAGTCGCTTGTTAAAAGCCACATGTCTAAATATTTTATTATTTTACCTAAGCGCATAAGATTTACAAAGCATGGAATTTATCAAAGGTTGTAAGTGCTCGTTCTACCATGTTTCACCCATTTCCAGCTGTACAAGCTATGAAATGTGTCATCGCCACGATCAGGTCTATCATCCTGGCTAATCCCATGGGGAATGCTTTAAACATGGGGCGTTTAATTAAGCATCGCCCATTAAGATCAGAACACGATTGCGTTGTTGGACCCCGTTAGTATAGTCAATTCAATAGGTCCACCTTTATTCAGTTTGAACCAGCAAGCCTTCACGACCTATGAGCATGCATCTGTCTCGCAACACGAAAGTCCTGGGCTCGACTTTCTTGACTCAGTTTTCATTTTTGCCTTATTATTTTCTTTTCGTTAAGGAACTTTCTTCAGAAATTTAGCAACAATCTGAAGACTTCAAACTGCTACGGAATTTTCCACCTGGATTTGTCGTTCATGGCCAGCGACAGTGACGATGACGCCGAATTTTCTGCAACACAGGACCCTTAGCGACATCGCGTTAAAGTCTTGTGAATTTGGTTGACGAAGGGATATACTTATAAGAGAGTGGTGTTTGTAATGGCGGGAGGCGCAGGATGTCTTATACAGTGGGTCGAGGCGCGTTACTGTGAGCACTTATGAAAAGAGCTTGCTAAGCCAAGGCAGGGTAAATGAGAAAAAAAAAAAAACGGCGAATATTCTGTTCTAGTAATTGATGAGTTGATTCAGCATATATGCATAATAAATCGGGGCTCAACATTGCAGCTAGTGATTTAGCGCTTCCTTATAGGAGGCACCTGGCGCGTGTACGCGCTAGTTTATTCCAGATGGCGGCATCATCATTAATGTTTTCGCTTTATACAAAGGGGTACCTTAATTTTATGCTTCAGGCCACTACAGAAAAAAATCTGTAGGAGCTGAAAAAACGAACAAAAATCCCCGCCGTGAACGTAGGCAGTTCTCGCAGCGACACATGAGCAGCGGCAACTCATATCTCAGAAGCACTTTTGAAAACAACCACTAGGCGGCTTTCAGTGGTGCCCCTATAACGGTGCATGGAGCTTATACAGAACGCTGCATTACAAACTGCACTAACTCCAGACCTCATTACAACCCATAGCCTATCCACAGCACCTGAAAGCGGGGCTGCGGCACTGCGTGCCTGATGCAAAAGATACTCATGCGTTCATGGCGGAGCTAGAGGTGCTCGCAGACCGCACGGCCAACCAAAGGATTAAAGCATGCGACACATCGTGAAGGAGGGGAGGGATAAGCGGAGCTCATCTCGACGACTTGGGTCTCACATTGAGCCATCGACGCATGCCGCCACTGCCACTGGCTGGCGGTGACGAAAAACCGTGTCATATCAGGCCCTACCGACTCAGAAGTGTTGGCGGCAAAAAGATGAGCGCTGGGCTTCTTTCGGGTCTGGACTCAAGGTAGCATACTTGGTGCACGCACATTCAGAACTCGCGGTCCCCCGGTCTAGGCCAGGGAACTCGGAGGGGAAAACATACACATCTGCAGCTGCCCGAATCAATGGCAGTCTCTTTGTTCACTTCCCGCACGTGCCTCACGTCGCAACACCCCAACCCATCACTGGGGGGTTGGTCGAATGGGGACGCCAGGCCTACGCGGGAAGAACAGAAGGGAGATGTGAATGACAGTAGTTCTGAGAGAAGCTCCCTTCGGAGGGGGTCAGTAGTATGACTGCTGTCCCCTCCCTCTCACTGTGACCCCTCAGGGGGTCTCTAGATAGCAAAGCAGCAGCAGTGGTCGCATGTTTGTGTCGCTCCGGGAGCACAGTCCCCGCAAGCTCATGTCAAAACTTGGCGTGAGCTTTTTGTAACCTTTCGCTTGCTTTGCAGGGGCTCCTGGACTTGAAGGCACCTTCTGTCGTGTTTGACAGCATCAAAGAAAAAGCCAAGAAGTCCTTCTCCAGCTCATTTGACACCATCCTGAAGGTGGGCTGCATGCTGGCCCTGCTGTTAGAGCTTGGTTGGCTGTGTGTCAGTGTTAATGGCGCATGTGGTACGTTCATTGTGAGCATTGCACGACAAAAACGGTGATGTTTTTGTCTTTTCTGCGCAGAAGTCAACTTGTCATTGTTTCTTTGTACTGCTTACACTGAAACAGCTTCTGACTGGCCCTGCATGCTCTGCATGTTTCTGCATATTTTCCAGCAGCTCTTTCTTTTTTGTGGTGATCTGATTTTTCATAGTGCTGTTGCTTTTTTCGTTCTGGGCAGGGTGGGGTGGGGTGGTCGTAGTTCAGGGTTCTGGGGCCCCAAGCAAAGCCCTTTCAAGTGCTCTACATGTGTAAGGCGTTTTCCTTATGCCCGCCAAGGAAAATGCACACACCGTACAAGGTGCAGCAACAAACTGCTGTTGCTGCTTGGTCATTGGGGGAGCGAAAAAAAAAATGCAAGTTTCTATGGCAGTTAGACAAGGTGTTTGACGACAGTGGTCTGCATTCAGCGGCTACTCAGTGTGACCATAGCCCATGAATAGACCGCTGGCTGTTTGCATTGGCCAACCATGCTAGATTCCCATGTGACGTTGCCTTTGAAATCGTGTATTGGGAATTGGATCCTGCGGTTTGCCATGCACTTCACAAGTTATGGTCATTTTCAAGTCCCATCCTGTATTTGTGCAGCCTTTAGTGACGCTTTCTCGAACTCACCTTTTAGCCTGGTCTAAGAGCCATGTTTCTTTTTGACACACGTGCACACCTTGAGATAGTTAATGCATAACCCAAGAGTGACAGCAGTAACCCGAGAGTCATGATGCACAGCTGCACGCAAGGCTTTAAGCATGGCTTTGCACTTGGTCAAGTCTGGAATGGTTATGGAGTATTCACGCTGTCCAAAATTTTACCGGCAGGTCTCTTTCAGAAAAAAACTGCGAGAAAAATTGCCGGCACCTAACAAGTGCAAAATGACAGCGCCACTAGTTTGATAGTGTACAAAACAATGCTGTGATTGCTGAGAAGGTTGTCATTCTAAGCGATGGGAGCGGGTACTTGGGATTCTGTGGTGCAAGAGGTTGCATGCACTGGTGGTGGTATGGTTCCTGTCAGAGTCCTGCTGGTGGGACATTGGCATGGGTGCGTAGTATGAGCCATGTTCATAGGAAGGGTTGCTGCAGTTAACTGCTGCTTTGCACGAAATTACAGGTGGCGGGAGTTCATCTGAGTGACCTCCTGTTGCCTTTTTTTCTTCTCATTAGGTCTCCATGCTGTTCTGCTTTTCGGTTACCTTTTAGTAATCAGGGTGCCTCTTTTGTGTTTCAGACTCACAGGAGAGAGTCTTGTCTATCTGGCTTACTGCGTTTGTAAAGTGTCAAACGTGGAAGACCTGTACTGACTGGAGAGCATAGAGCTTATTTAAACCATTTGCTTCCTTGCAAATTGTCTTTCGCCATTGAGTGCCGACCTTGTCAGCTCTGTGCTTTTAGCTAGTGTTCTCGGCAAGAAGGACAGTATGTTTTGGTGACTACCATAAAATTCCAAGCAGGCGCCTCCCCTAACTTCACTGTTAATTTCACATTCCCACATCATTCCATGAAAGCGCCCCCTCCCTCTCCAGAGCAACTCATCACCAAATTGACAGGTTATGGCCATTCGTGGTCTTTATGCTGATGCAGGAATGTCTTGAAGGTACTATCATGAGGAAGCAGACCTGAGAGCCGAATGTGAGTGGCCTTTTAGCGGTGTAGCTTTTATCAGCACTGGCACAGTTCCTGTGCCAGCCTAGCCTACGAAATTGGCACTAATACACGTTGCCACAGCAGCTCCTCGAATGGTTCGCATGCAGCATCCATCGATCATTTTTGGGTAAAACCTAGTCTCACCTGATTCTTGCACCATGAGCAGATTTCTGCCAGAAAATGTTCCCGCAGGAAAATCAAAATTTTCAAAGCACGGAGTTCAAGGTGCCATACAAGAACCGATGGAGGTCTTGTACTTGCAAGTGTTCTTACTTAATTATTATTTTTAGCTTCTTGCAACACTTGTTATCTTTGGCTTGGCATAATCTGAAGGTAAGTTCTGAAGGTATGGTTTAGAAGTGAGAGCATTGGCCTGAGGCACTGTCCTAGCATCTTGCTGCAACACTGTACATGTGCTATCCACACTGCAGTGTCCTGCTCCAGGGCTGTGAGAGAGACAGAGAGAGAGAGAGAGAGAGAGAGATGAAAAAGTGGTGAGGCAGGAAGGTTCCCTAGGGCTGGTGCACATCTACGATGGCAACTTTGATAAAACTTGGTAAAACTCAAAGGCGCCATGACCGGCGCGGCGGCCGGCGGCATTGGAGGGAGAGGACGGCAGCCGCGGCAAGATCAGTGCATGGCCAGCATGGCCGCGGCAGCGGCTGCCTGCTCTCTCCTGTGCAACCTCCGTAGCTCGCAACTAAATACTCGTTAATTCCAACCCTGTTAATTTGGAAACAGGGATAAGTACTGTCGGCGCGGTCCCAGCCAACGCCCATGAAAGGCTATGATCTGGGACGGGCACTATGGGTTAAACTATTTTTTTTTTTTTTTTTGCGATAGCCATCCATCCTTCCATCCATTAGTCATCAACGGAAGCGAGCGAGTCAGTTGCGATCATGACGCCGGCTTTTTTGGAGTGGCAGTAGAGGGCGCCTGCCCCAGTCGCTCATAGCATGATAAAGCAAACGTACTGAAAAGGAGGCTTGCACGACCAGACAAGCGCTGGCACGTTGCCAAGTTCGCTTCCCCCCCCCCCCCCCCCTCTTCTGCTGGAGCTAAATTCAAAAAAATAAACACGCGGTTATCGCTGTTTATCTCTTTTAGCATCTTGGCGCACTGCCAAGAAATTTGTTGTGAAATGGAGGGACGCGCTAACGACTGACGCCTTTATTTTGTTTTATTTTTTCAGATTCGTAGGCACAAATCGGGGCTGGGTGGGTTGGGTGGGTTCATTATGCGAGCTAGTTCGTTACACGACTAAATGCAGTACATTTATTGTAATACAGATAGTTCTTGTCAGTTTTTTCGAGGCCATTCGATAATTCGAACATTGGATAATTCAAACTTTTTTCCCGGTCCCGTGAAGTTCGAATTAACGAGCTTTTACTGTACTAGTACGATATTTCACGGGCACATTCACTTTCCTTTTTTTTCCCCAACTTCATTCAACACTTCGAGAGCCAACTGTTTCTTAACAATTCATGCCGACATTATTCTCTACATTTTTAACCAACTTCTCCTTTGCCCATGCATGCAGTGCAGCCCCAAGGTCACTGAAAAGGTGGCTTCTGCTCATTTTTGTCGAGTCTGATGGTGAAGCTCGCTATAGCTATCCTGAGGATCAGTTAAACTAAAGTCTTGTTATATCAGTATCAGTACTTTGGTTTATAGTATGAAGCAAAAGGCATTCTTATGCCTCTTAGCTAAAGTGTTCCTGGTGACTGCTAGCAACCACTTGGGGCGACACATCCCCGCGCACACCACGTGCAAACCTCGTATGCGACGCCACGCGGGCTTCTTGAGCACCTATGCTCATCGGACGCTCCCACGTTACGCGGGCAGGACAGGGTGTGATGGGGCTACGTCACGACTTGCTTACTTTTCTTCTTGCGCTCCGGAGTGGGCCGAGTTGAGAGGGGAGAAGAGGTGCATCATTTTCGATCACCCATATCTCCAGTGCTAATAAAGGGAGCTTAAAAAATTTCTGAAATAGGTATGAGTAGTCCTGTTTGAGGGTTTCCTATAAATGCAGTTCCTGCATAGTTTTCAGTGAACCTGCTGGTTTGCAAAAATACCGAATGATGTGGTTGCCCCAGGGGAGTTCACTTCAATGTGGCCGAGCATGCAGTTACTATTTCGACTAATACCTAGTTACTGTGCTTGCTCCAAATGAGTTTGATATTGGAAAAATGCCAGGCTATTTGTACCATGCGAGTGACACTGATGAAGTGTTTTGGTTCTGTATGGGGGGGGGGGGGGGGGCTCGTAGTGAAATGCCACGACAAAAGCACATTCAGTTGCATTTGGATGTGTTTAGGGCCACTTTCCAAATCGTGTACCAGAGAGCTACGCAGCTAAGGCCTGCTTGGAGTAAATGAGCATCTTATAACGGCTTTTAATTTTTATCAATATATAATATATTGCAATCGTCTTTAGAAATTTTGAATTGAGTGGCTTTCCCATCTTCATTACGCTATGCAGATAATTGGTGCGAAGGAGAAATAACAAAAGGCTATCGGCTGCTACCAGCATTGCTATCTCAGTGTTATTCCAGCAATATGTCGCATTCTTACAGCTTAGATGTTAAAGCAGTGTTTCGAGAAAAAGTGGCGTTCACTGTTCATGGATGTGTTGTGATCTCCCCTCCATTGTGAGCAGTGTGTTATGTAGAGAGGGAAAGAAGTTCTGCTCTTGCTCTCTTTCCCTCAACCCACTGGCTACATGGAAGGGTAGCATAGCCCATTTAGGAGCTGGAGTTCCTTCATATTCTATTTCACTGAATACTGAAAATGGCTACTGCTTCTCTACCCTCAACAACCTCCTGCCCTTCTAGAAATTTAAATCTTCCCCTCCCATTTAATTTTCTTTGGAAACACAGTTGTCATCATCACCCTGAATGGAAATGCCACCATGAAATTGCCAGCGGCTTATTAAACAATTAGTTCGTGTCAGGGGAAGTATGTAGCTTCCACGTATTGTCTTACCGAGACTTCTTTTTTACTCTAAAGAAACTGAGCCTTGCCCTTTCTTTAAGTCTGCATTCTTTGCTACTGAGTCTAAACACAGGGACTGTGGCAGGGAAAGTTGTTCACCTTGGTGCAGAATAACCAGCTGCGTGCAGGTTTGTAATGTTCTTTTTCTTTTTTTTTTTTAATGAAGCCTGTGCAGTCAAGAATTTACTTTTTCTTTCCCATCTCTAGCACTGCCAAATTGGTGGTGCACCACCGCGCGCTTGTTGGCAGGTTCTCCGCAGTGACCATTGCCGGTGGTGGGAAGGTGCTTTTGTTTCTCTCTGTGCAGGCTCACCATTTCTCGGCAGGAGGGTAGCACTCTTATGATGGCATTGTTTCACCTACATGCTTTCAGAGAAAAGGCAGAGAGGGGCGTGGAAGATCGGCCACGCTTCCGTCTGAAGAAGCCTTTAAAGTAAGAGAAAGAAGGCTTCTTTTTTTTTTCTTTTTTTTTTCGTGGCTCGTAGAAGGGAGTACAGGTGACTTCGAGGTTTGCCATCCCACCTTTGAGCTTTGCCTAGGTATTGCGCACTTGGCAGGGATGGGCGTTATTGGTCGGGAATCGTTCGTTGCCATTGAAGCCTGCATTTTTTTTCTTCCCCGCAGGACAAAACCAGTGGGCCCTAAGTAAGCAGGCATGCATGCGACTGAGGGGATTGGGACGCAGTTTATTCGGGGAGTTGGCAGTTGTGAGTGTGTTTGTGCGCGCAGTTCGTGTGGGCTGCCCGCCTCTCGCTTGTGTACCTCTGTGTGCAGTGCAGGCCACCAAGCAGCAGCAGCAGCAGCACAAGGCTTTTCTCCCTTGCCATTTCATATTTTGTCCAGTGCTAAGTCCTTGCAGCATGCTGGCTATGTGGCAAAGCTTGTTTATTGCACCTGTGATGATTTTGTTTTCTCTGAGTTTGAAGATTCTTTCTTGCGTTTGCACGAGCGTTTTGTATCTTAAGTCTCGACGTCCGCCCATGCTCCTTGTGCTAAGTATAAGTAGAAAGCGAGAAAGTTTAAAAGAAAACTGACAGCCATCAAGAGACACTGCAGATAACCCCAACCATTGATCATTCTCCGATTGTATGGCTTTTTCTGGCTTCGTATATGTTTGTTTGGCATAAAATGTGCATCTGTTGCTGGGAAAAGCGGGTTTCAACAAATAGGATAATTTTTTTTTTACCTACCATTCAGTTAAGACTTGTGACGTCAGGGCCAAAAGTGGCTCCTATCCCTACGGATGTGCAAACAGCATCCCGTTACATGCACTGCAGTCTTATTTATAAAATGGCCAGTATTGATGGCAGTGCCTACATTTCATTCTTTCTTCCTTGTAAATGTTCTTTTTGCAATAGAGCGTCATCCCCTCTTGTCATTTGATTGGTCCTCAGTGTGTCTGTGAAGCGAGGGGCCAGCGCTTCTGGTGCCATGATGTATGTGAGCCATCTTAATTCATCAAAAAGGAGCACTTTGATGCCCTTCAGCTACTCCTGTGCCCTTCAGCCTTTGCTACCTCGTGTGCGGATGTCTGCCCATTCTCTTTTCTGGCATGTGCACTAAGTACAGAATTATTGCGTGCAGCTGAGACGCATTACTCGGGCTGCTTTATTTTTGCTTCTGTGATCCACTTCATGTTTTGAAATGATGACATGTGCAATAAGAGAGACACTGTGGCATTCACCTAAGAAGAGGCTGTGGTGGTGGGCCTGTGCAGCTTACCCTGAGTGATGCGTCGCCCACGGGCTCCCGGGAAGGCAGCTGTGACTCAGTCACCCCCTTAAGGAGTTCGTCACCACAGCGGCCACGCAGCAGCACCGTGGGCACTCCAGAGACACCCAAGCGCAGTCCACTGGTGAACATGTGAGCCACACACCTGCTTCATACTCTCGCCATAGTGCCTTCTTCTCACCCATTTCGGCAACCTCCAGCACTAGTTGTGGAAGGCAACTGTAGAGCCAGCCCTCATGACTCTGATGCTGTTCTGGCCAAGTGATGAAGGCGGAATGCCACTGGCCCTGTTTCACATATGGCTGCGCAGGAATTAGCCAATTTGTACACATTCATTGCAGTGGTTGACTAGAGGTCACTGTTGTCTGTTGCGTGCATCGTTCTGTAAGTCAGGGTGCAGCTGTGTGTAGCAACGCTGAAATGAGTTTTGGTCGCAGTTCGACTGGCTCAGTTTGTTGGTACTACTCAGTTCAGTTCAGTTCAGTCGTTCAGTCGTGTCCGACTCTTCGTGACCCTATGGACCGTGTCACGCCACGCTTTCCGGTCTCTCACTATCTTCCTAACATCACATAACTTCATCTGCAGCGCCTCGAGGATGCCATCTAACCATCGCGTTCGCTGCCTACCCCTTCTCCGGCGACCCTCAACCTTTCCCAACATCAAATCTTTCTCCAGCGACTCCTCTCTTCTCATCAGAGTTACGACTAGTAGGGTGTAAGTTGTTCATTAGGCAATAGGCAGGAAGGCAAGGATTCCTTTGTTTGAAACATGGCAAGGCTGTGTCAGTGACGTGGAACGCAAGGCAGGACATTGAAAATGTTGGTGCGATTCCCACAGCCTTTTCTTCTCTCAAAGAATTCATGAGCTAGGCGCCTACAACACAGTTCCGCTCAAAGGTGCTTCTTTTTTTTTTTTTTGCTTCAGTGGGGCAAAGTACTCCTGCATAAAAGCGCGAGGGACTCAGTTTTAGTTTCATGCTCTCATACCCTGCACATGCAGATTCATGAAGGTGGGCCACCCACGGCGCCACTCGTCAAGCGATGAAGAAGCAAGTGAGGCAGCCACTGAGGAGACCTCCTGCAGGCAGGCCATCTTCCAGCGGGTGCACTCGCCAGGCAAGGCCGGTGAGTGCGGGTTTCTCATTCTTGCTCAAGTCTGCTCGCCCTCGGGGGGGTCGTTCACAACCGGCATGTGGCAAGTGTACTCCTCCTTCTTCTCAGCAGCGGAGGAGGAAGAGGAGCCGACACCTGTTCGCCGCACGCGAGAGGAGCTGCGGTGCCTGTGGCGCAAGGCCATCCAGGAGCAGGTGCTGCTCATTCGCATGGAGAAGCAGAACAGGCAGCTGCAAGGTGAGAACTCTTGACAAAGCTTCGAGGGGGGTTGTGAGGAAGAGCGCTCTCTTCGCATTTCTAGTGAGGGCTTAGTGGGGTGCCCACAATGGCACTTCTGGCTTTAGTCGTTAATTCATATGGTTATAGTAATCGACGATATTGGGCATATTGCTCCACGCCGGGCTCTCCTTGTGAACGCCACACAAAGGGGATGTGTTGATGTCGCTAAAAGAATGTTTGTTCAGGCCACTGTACTGTGCGATTATGAGCAAAGTAACACATGGAGTCATCAAAAATATTTTTACCACTTCTAGGGGCAGAATGCCTCGTGGGTGCCGTCAGGCCTAATTCAATAGTAACAGGAGTGCTAGGTGACTACCTCTGCCTCTCCCTGGAAGTTTGTGACGAACTGCAGCTTGAGACACCTTGAGACATTCCTTTGTCCACAAGTTTTGTACCTGTTCCTGGAAGTCTGTGACAGACTGAAGCCTGTGAAATGAAGCCTTGAGGCATTCCATTGTCCATAATTTTTCTACCTCTCCCTTGAAGTCTGTGACAAGCTGCAACTTGAGAAACCTTGTCCACACGTTTTGTACAAGTCCATGCACACTGATGACAACTTTACACACCAGCTGGAACTTGGATTCTAAGGCGCGGTTCGGGTGTCCACAGAGCAAGTGTGACAGTTACTGCGCCTTTCCCTTCCAGTGAACCAATTATTATTTATTATTATTAAGGGTTAAATTAAAACAATGACGGTGTGATTGACATCTAGCGCATTGAATTCTCTAAGCCCTTAGAGAAATATGTCATTTAAGGGTACATTGCTGTGAAACTTGATGGAGGTCTGTTTGTATGGTTGAACTGTCAAACAAGGACCTAGTAAAACAATTTGAAAGGTTTGGGGGACACTTGAGCTGCGCCTTTAAGGATATGATGCGAGCAGTAAAAGCTGGTATTTGCTGGTTTGCCTGGCGTATCATCTTTTGCATACGAGCCTTTTGCTGCTCTTCTAACAACTATCTTTTAATTTGTGCCTCTATTATCCCAAACGTACTCATTAGCACCAAACATATTCATTAGCATCAAACGTACTCATTAGCATACGGTCGTAAGCTGCAACATTACATGAAAGACCACCCAACATAGATAAAGTTCAGCATTCACAAAGCTGGATGAACATGCCCGCGTGGCCTTGGGGAGCACGTTTAACTTTGGACCCAAACGTCCTGGAGGGCTGGATTGCGATTTCACCCTCCCGTCTAGAGGGGAAGGCAAGTTGACGGGCACTGCCAACTTGGTCATGCCTCGCGGGCTTCTGGCATCACACAACTTGGGACACCAATTATTTAGCGGAAAAATCAACAGAAAATGAGCTTTTCAGAAGGCTCGAAGTTCTTTGTGGTGGACGGTGGTGTTGGTTCACTATGATTTGCCACTGACTGTCGTTGTTATTGGGTTGTTATGTAAGCGAACTTCCGCCGTGCTCACTTTGCCTTGCAGCGAGCCAGGATGAGGCGAGCAGCAAACGCTTGCGGCTTGACTATGAGGAGGCTGGCTCATGCGATGCTGTTGCAGCTGAGCGCTGGGACGAGCTCCTGGCACGACCCCCAGGGGGCCGCATCAACCCAGACACTCTGCACGACCTGGTCCAGTCAGGTCGGTCGTCTTACCTGGCCTCATACTAGGACATCCAGGATATTTTTCATGCGCCAACCTTTCTCAAGCTGCAGCCTGCGTCAAAAGATTAGAGCCCGCTGAGCTTAGGCGGGGAAGAGCCGTCGGGAAAGATGGCGGCAATTTTGTCGCCCAAGTGATCGGTTCTCAAATGTCGCATTGTTCATGTGCACATGCATGTGAACTGTTCACATGACTCATAGGTTCACACGTTCATAGGTTCACAAGGTTTCAAAAGCAACCACGAATTGTGGAGACACCGACACCTCCGCATCGTTTCACAATGTACTGCTGCTGAAAATTCACCTACTCTTTTTGACTTCGCAGCATGTATTTTCTCTCAGTACTTGCGTTTCAGTGAAATGGCATTTATGTACCATAAACGCTTATTCTTAAGGCAACTTTTCTCCAGTTTTTAAAAGGAAAGTGATTGTGACTTGTGGCTTTCACAACAGGTGGCGCCAGCCATAAACAGGCTTAGTGATCTTGTTTGTCACTCATTGGTACTGGCCTCGGTGCAGCTAGCATGCTACTAACTAGCTTTCACTGCGACACAATCTTGGTCACACTAAAGCAAGTTTGGCTGCCAAATGTCAATTGAGCCAGCTCCCACTATTAACCACTGCACTAAGCATGCTTCCTGAATTCAAGCCTTTTCCCCATAGCTTGTATCTAAAGCAAGACATGTGCAACTCTGGGAACCTATACAGTAACTGCTCAGCACTAATGTACTTGCATCTATCCAAGCTTCGTGTTACTCACATAAGTGGCTCCAAAAACCGATGCAGACTGCTTGAGCGATGAAGCTGCTGCGATTGCTCAAAGAAAATCGTTGAAAATTTTTTCATGTCGCACAAAGCTACAAGGGTGAGGAAATTTTTCCTAAGTTCTGGTCTAGAAAAAAAATGGCTGCAAGCTGACTTTATGCTTGGCAAAGGGACATGCAATCCAGTATACGAGTGCACGTTAAAGAACCCCAGGTGGTTGAAATTTCCGGAGCCCTCCACTGTGGCATCACTCATAGCCTGGGTCGCTTTGGGACGTCAAACCCCGTAAACCAAACCAAACCAGACATTGATGATGCATTTGAGAGTTCTCAGTGTGGTCTGATGGCAGCATGTTGCTTCTGTCACTGGCAAAATATCGTCCAATGCAAGTAAAGCTGATGAGGAAGCTGAGACTATCCAGGTGCTTTGCCTCTTCACTAAAATACGAGGCCTAATTAGTGCAGTTGGGACCTGTTAACTTCAAGGCAGCACTAGTAACATAAATAATGAATTTTTGTGGTCCTATGCGACTAAAACGTGCTTGCACCTCCCATCGTGAATTATCTCAGGTATAGATGTGCTGTCTTTATTCAAGGTGTGTAGCCTTAGTCCTGGCAAGGTATGCTTGAACGAGGTTTCGCTGTATTTATGCATTAATTCAGAAGCATACGACCCGATGCTGGAAGCATGTACAAATCTCGAGCATGCAATAAACAGCTGGCTGATTTCAGGGGTCTACTTATCTGCTCGCTGTCAGTGGCTACCGCCAGCGTTAGGCTGGTGCCATTGTTTGAAGCTTTGGAGTGGCAAGAGTGGCACTCTCTGCCTTGCAGGTGTCCCAAGGCATCGACGCGGTGAAGTCTGGCTCCTTCTGGCTGAACAGTACCAGCTGCGGTCGACGCCCACTGCGGAGGTGGATTCGTCAGTGACGTACGAGCAACTTTTGAACCAGCTGACGACCCACCAACATGCCATTCTCATCGATCTTGGTAATTCCCTGCATTGGTAGATTTTGACCCAGCCAGCGAATGCTATACTGTGCTACGCTTTATTTTTGTATCCTGTCACTCTACCTCAAGTGCTGCTAGAGGTGCATGAGTGCTTGAAATTTGTAATAGTTTGCAAATATTATTAGATCCTCAGTTCAAATCTCTCTGCTTTTGCTGTCTGAAATACTTGAACAGCTCCTTTAATATTATGGATTTTTGAGCTATTCTTGCTGGTGAAAATTGCAGATTTTCCTGCTGCATTGAGATCGTGGTAAACTTGAGAAATTTCTGAATTAGGCTTGGTAGTTTGATATACTCGCAATAAAATTACGCTTGTATAAATGAATGTCTACTTTCCTCTTTCAGTTGACTGAAAGCATGTGACAAAAAACATATGCTTGATACGGTTACAGCTACACCTCGCATGAAGGAGATACATCCATCAATGACCATTTAGAGCCACCACATCTTTGTACGCACAGGCTAGAGAAATTAAATGGACCAACAATTGATTTTTAAAGGCCCAAATATTTTTTGTATACTACTTGTGTTCTATTTGTCAGTGTTTTCTAGTTTATAAAAGCTTTGTAAGGTAGTAGTGAAATTGGTAGATGTTGGCGATCTGTGTATGGGCCAACTTCAGTTTGTTCTGCGTGTACCTTAACGTACAGGACCATAAAAGACATTATTGTGCAGTTTGATTGAGTGAACTTGACACCTCCCAATGCTGCGCTGCTTGCTCGTCCGACCCCCGCGACACTTTGCAATACAGCCTCATCCAGCAGTGCAGCCAGATCTCGAATTCAACCTATTTCGGCATCAAAAAACGTCGTAGACCCTCTTTTTCTTTATTTCGCATGCGCTCTCTATTTCTGCGCTTCAGTAGTCTCACGTTTGTTTCGCTTTGAGAAAATAAAGTCAGTTTTGTAAGCTTGCAAAACTGTGTCTAGCCAGGCCGGAGCTATCGCGCGGCCTTCCTTTTTTTGCGCACATGGGTTTTGCGGACCCCAGAAATCTGTTCGCGGACGCAGACCCCGATTTGAGAAACAGTGCCATAAACTGGAAAAGCCACTGTAACAGAGAGAGTTGGTCTTATGGCTGCTTATAGATCTTTTCATGACCCTGGGAGAAACCGGTTTGACTGGGCTGTGAAGCAGGCTTGGGGGGAGAATTCGCAGCTTTTTCCTGTGCTATGAGCATAGCCCAGTCTCCAATATGGCAGCGCCCTTTGGCCAATTTTGAAAAGGTCTATACTATTTACCCGAAAATGGTGGTGTTGGTAGACACAATTGGCCGTAATGCATGGGATGGGCGTGAAGTTTACGAAGGAATCTCATCTCTGCTGAAAACCATTGCTAGTGTCCTTGCCTGTTCGGTGTTCTAAAAAAACAGGCTGCAAAGCGTGATCTGCGGAATAGAACTGATGCCTGTGGTCTGTGTGTGCCCAGGGAGAACATTCCCCAGCCACCCTTTCTACCGAGATAGCCTTGGGGCTGGCCAGCTCTCACTGTACAACCTGCTGAAGGCCTACTCGCTGCTCGACCCACAAGTGGGCTACTGCCAGGGACTCAGCTTCGTATCTGGCGTGCTGCTGCTGCATGTGAGTACGGAAACTTTCAGCTGTCCACATTCGGTACTGAACCAGCAAGCGATAAAGCTCACAGGACAGTTAATAGTGTGTAGCTCAAGAACCAGCGATAACCGTTGAGGAATTTTCATTTCACAATGGTATGGGGTGGAGAGTTCCAGAGCAGCATGCACATATGTGTAGTTATAGTCTGCAGTCTTCTGCTACTACTGTAATGATAATAATTGTTTCTGTGAAATGTGACGGACTTAAAGGGGTGATTACAGGGTCGCTCTATGTCTCGCAGTTGTCTAATTCTGTGAATAATATACAAGTCTGTGATCCTACTCGCAAAGCTGTAGTGGCCGGTGCACAGCGCATATTAAAAGAAAAAAAAAAAAATGCGATACAAATCGGAATCTGGAAACTCCTCCCACCTTGAGCAACCGCCATTTTGAAATGCTCGTGTGATGTCACAAGAGCATAGACGGTAGAGCGTCATCTGCAATGCAGGCTGCAATATAAAAAGACATGTCTCTTTTCTTTCATGGACGATTGAAGTAGTGGTTGTCCCTCATACAACAGCGCTTGATGAACGTGTTACTGCACAAAACTGATAAAGAGTAAGGTATGTTTTCTTCCGCAATAGTACTCACAAACTGATGACTGCATACATCGCGGAACGCATGCACATTGAGCGGGAAGTGGCAATGTTATGGCGAGCAATGGTGAAGGCAGCTGGCAGCGGTCGGCGCCGCTTATGTTACCCTGCGCAGGCACGAGATGTACATCCTTGGTGCTTCTTGCAGCACTGTTGTAGTTTGTAAACAAATAAAGCTGCAACTGGTGTGAAAGAGAAGAGAATATTTTTGATAATGCTAGCTCAACTTGCATTTTACGCCATGCGAATGAGCAGCATACAGCCATTTATGTAAAAGCTATGTAAACAAACACACTGAGCAGTCGTTGTCTGCAAATCCGGGCATTTTTGAGGGAGCTTCGACCTCACACATTATATACTAAATGGTGTATGTTTACTAAGTGTTGGTGTATGTTTAATAAGTGCGTACTCGAGTCATTTTCTAACGATCACCAGAAAAAAGCTAGTGTAGGCTCAAAAACCGGTTGCAGTCCGTGCGCGCGGCTGCGGCGGCGGCGAGACGGAGATGACGGCGATTGTCGGTCGGTGCGGGCAGCGAAGCATTCGAATCGCATTTTGGGTTTTGCGATGACTGGACTGGAGCAGCGGCCACGCATGCTTTCGTGTGTTGGCCATAGCCAGACAGAATATAGCTTTGCGAAAAGGCCTTACCTGCCGAAAATATTCATGCTTGACTAACACTTGCGCTCACACATAACAGCATCTCAAGTATAAGCGTGTAAACCGCTTCATTCAGAGGTTTTCCACGCTCCGCTAATGTCACAAGGTGGGCTCTCGCGACAGCTTATGCTTATTTGGAATTTCTTCTTAGTTTTTGGACTGAAAGAGCACCAGGCAACAACAAGCAAACATTGGACGTGTCGCTTTCATGTGCGGCAGCGCTCGGTTGCTAAAACACGGCAACCCTCATAACGTACGAAAAATTTACTCCTGATTGTACGCTTAAATAATACAGCACGAGCCCATTGATTTCAGCCTCCTCGACAATCTCTAAGCGGAAGCCTGGAACAAGCGCAGTTTTCCAAGAGTCACTAAGCTTGCATATTATGGGGAATGCTTCTAAATGAAAGAGTTACTTTTGCTAAAGAAAACAATTTTCTTAGCGGCCACCGTCCATGGCGTGCATGCAAGCACCCCAATGCAACAGCAAATAGCAGACTGCTGTGTCGTCAGCGATCAGTGGTTGCCACAGCAGCAAGCTGGTTTCGAAATAATCGAGAAAATTTATTTCAAAAGTATCTACTGCACCGAATGAGCTCAAATTTTAAGGAATTATAATTTCACGTATGTGGAGGGAATGCAATAATCAGTTTATGTTTAAATTTTAGCTGTCATTACCCTTTTAACTATTGTCCTCTGTCTGCATATTCCTCCGCTCTCGCTTTACCTTTGTCACTGTACATTGCAAAAGGCTTGTCAGCTTGAAAGAGTTCTTTGGTCTAGCGTGATCACAGCCTTTCTTTCCACACGGTGTGCTCAATTGTCTCCTGCTTTGGCTGTTTTCAGTAATTGTGTAAAATCTCGAATTTCTCCATTTTCATAGCCTTTGAAGGCATGCTTGGCTTGCAGTCTTTGCAGCACTTTTCCCTGATGGACGAGTTTCAAGTCAAACCTATGCTGCTGCACTTTATTTACCTCGTCTAAGCAAGGTCGAGATTGAATTGAATTGTGGAAGACAGTGGTGTTGCTGCCTCTGGATGTGTGCGTGCATTGTGTCCATATCCATGTTTCAGATGAGTGAGGAGCAAGCCTTTGGCCTGATGAGGCACTTGCTATTCCACTTGGGACTGAGGAGACAGTACAAGCAAGACATGGGTGCACTGCAGGTGAGTGGCTGCATCTTTTCTGTTGCTTTTTTTCTGAACAACAAGAGTCTGGTCTGCTCTCAAACTATGCCATGGCTATCTGCTGAAACCTGCGCAGAATCGCATGCCGTGCACCGAAAACAGGAGGGGAGTACCGCAATGGTTTCCGGAGCACGTTGTATAAATTTATCATTATACCTGGCTGGACATTGTGCCACTTGAAAGTTTTCAGTGCAAACCAACCACCCAATTGCAAATCAAATCTCTATCGCTTGCCTGCTGACTGGCCCCCTTCTTTAGCTCCCTCGTGTGGTGTTCTGCTGCAGGTGCAGCTGTACCAGCTGTGCCGCCTGTTGTACAGTCGGCAGCCGAGGCTGTACGAACACTTGGACCGGTTCGACATTGCTCCCGCACTGTACGCTGCACCTTGGTTCCTCACGCTCTTCGCCTCCCAGTTTCCCTTGGGCTTCGTCTCTCGTCTCTTTGGTGGGTACTGATAGCTGACCTCCATCCAGGCCATGCAAGGCTCATTCGTATGGCTTGGTTAAGGCAGGGTTTTATATCTGTCGCTGCTGCCAACTTGGGCTGCATACATCATGGTTCTACTCACAAGCCTGCCTCTGGCATGTAGGAGTTAGCAGATGATGTGGCCAGGTACGGATTAATTGGCTGTAGCATCACTCATTACTTTGCAAAGTAGCATAATGTAAGGTGTAGAGTTTGTACATACATTATGCATAGTCATGACTCACAGTCATGCTCACGACTTCTAATCATCATTCAACGCACCGTGACAGCCCTTTACAAAGTAACGCAATGTCAGGTAATGTAATGCTTTCGCATTTTCGCACGTGAGTAATGTTAAGTATCTTAGCACATGGCCTCCTCACTTTTGCTCATGCTTTAAATATATGAACGTGGTACGTTGGGCATCACTCGGGTGGCTCTAGTTTGTTCCCCGCAGTGTTGCAGCAAATTATTATCCAGACTTATTGCCTCACTGATGTGTGGGTCACGTTAAAATCTTACGGTTGATTTTGTTCACATAAAGACCTGTCGTGACGCCTCAATTAAAAACAGAAAACTATTGCCGCAATAGGGAGATTTAGCTTACCGTGAACCGCGATCCACCATCATGACCCTCAACCGCGCGTGGGCGGTGCGCATAAGTTGATTGGTACCGACACGGCAGGTCTATGTGCCGACATCCAGTATGTGGCGCCATCTATCGGCGTCAAGGGGATCTGGGCATGCGCAGTGGAACGCGCGGTAGCGGATCACGGTAAGCTAAATCTTTCTAATGTTATCCCACTTGCATAGTGTGCTCTCACTGTTCATGGCTACCCCCACCCCCAGCAGAAGTGGTTAAAAGTAAATGCTCACACCTGGCGCAGTGCTTAGCGAGCACTCGCTGTGGGCTCTCGCTCTTCCTTGCGCCTAGCCCTTCCACCACTGGGGGCGCCATTGCTTCTTCGCGTTTGTGGTGTTTTGCCTAAAGCATTGTCAACATCGCCCGCGGCGTGGTGGTGCAGTGGTTAGAGCGCTCGACTGCTCTGCCCAAGGATGCGGGATCGAATCCCGGCCGTGGTGGCCGATTTTTGATGAAGGCGAAAAGCAAGGCGCCCGTGTGCTGCACGGTGTCAGTTCATGTTAAAGGACCCCAGGGGGTTGAAATTTCTGGAGCCCTCTACTACAACGTCTATCATAGCTTTGTTGTTTTGGGACGTTAAGCCCCATAAACCGAAGCAAACCATTGTCAGCATCACCTGCATTTTTTCCAGTGGGTCAATGTTCTCACCTGTTGGGGTTGGGCAGATGCGGTGTTTCTGCAGGGTCTCGAGGCAGTGTTCAAGGCTGCCCTCTCTCTGCTGTCGCACTTCAGCGAGACGTTGCTGGCCTGCAGCAGCTTTGAGTCCATCATGGAGTGTTTTAAGAGTTCCTTGCCTGCCCTGGATGTAACTGCTATGGAGCATGTGGTGTCTGGAATTTTCTCCCTGGATCTGGGCCAAGAGCTGGTAGCTTACCAGGTTGAGTACCACCTTCTGCAAGAGGAGATGGTCTACACACCCAAGCGGCCGGGTGTATCTTCTGCTGACCTCGAAGAAAACCGCACACTGCGACGTCAGAACATGGAACTTCTTGAGCAGCTTCAGGTATATTTTGCTGTGTTTGTTGTTGCTGTATGCTTTTCAGAGAAGGTGTCTGTAGTCCAGAATTTTTAAGTGCGTTAGCGCTATGTTGTTCACTCTGCCATTTAACCGTTGTGTGACCTCTGAATCTAATCTTGAGCACCTCTCTCTAGGTGCCTCTGAGAAGCCTCTAGGTGCAGCGGTGACACTCATAAGAGCTCGTGTGTGTGTCAGCAGTTTGTGTGACGTCATGAGACCACATGCCATAGTCAAATTGGTAGGGAGCTGCCAACTTGGGTAGCACTTGTGAGATAAAAATCGTACCCACCGGGACCCTTAGATCTCGAATCATACACCCTGCACCTAGGCCATGCTGACACGTCCGTACAGGTTGGTTAAAATGGGGCGTCATATCTATGTTAGATCATCTTTCACAGGATGTAGTAGATTTCGACTTTATGCTAATGAGTGTGCACGGCTGGAAAATAAACCCAAAGTGAATACCGAAATGCTAGTAAACCTGATTTACATTTGGCCTAGCCATGCCGAACTCCCCACCATTTTTCTTTTTACTTTCCTGCATTTCCCACATGCTGCCACCTTGGTGGGTTCAGAGAAAGCAGAGCCATAGGTTTGCATGGCATGGAAGGCACATACAACAAGTGGTGCACCACACAAAATGGAGCGTATCTGCTTGCATGAAAATGTTGCATTCCCAGTCAGAAAATGGGCCATATTGAATGGTAAAAGCTAGTAGCCTCGCCACGGCGGCGCAGTGATTAGGTTGCGCAAATGCTGTACCCAAGGATGCGGGATCGAATCCTACCCGCAATGACTGCTTTGAATGCATAAAGCAAGGCTCCCTCGTGCTGTGCGATGTCAGTGCATGTTAAAGAACCCCAGGTGGTTGAAATTTATGGAGTCGATCCTCCACTACGGTGTCTCATAGCCTGATTAACTTTGGGAAGTTAAACACCAAACCATACCAAAGCCGGAGTGGTGAGTCTGTTAATAGCAAATGCCCATTAAAAGATGCTTTCTTAACATCATTTACTTAACGACACAAAACTGGCTAAAATATGCCATAAAATTATGGTGGAAATGAAAAAAAATCTTTTCTCACATTGTACAGATTGAACACTACAATATCAAAGAAATGAGGCTTTACCATTTAAATATTAACGCTGTTACTATACTACTGTAGTAGTACCCCACATGATAGTGATGCAAAATATAGGTGAATTGCCTATCGACAGTATCGATAGTTTCTTTAAACTATTGATAATGTAAAAAACTATCAATAGCACTACTATCAACCTATCGATAGTACTATCGATAGTGCAATTGATGGTATAATCAGTAGTATTACTACTGATAGTGCTATGAATAATTAAGCAGTTTTTGACCAGGGATAGTGCCAAAACATTTGCGATAACCTACTGTCAGCAATGCTCAGTTCGTGTAATTTATGAACAGTTTGTTGGTGAATGATATTAACTTTTTAATTCCACAATGAAATTCTTGATTGTACCAGTAATCAAGCTCTTGGAAGGTGACCGCGGTGTGACTTTTAATCTGCATATGCTTCTTATGATGTTTTTTACGCATAGGCAAAGTAGAATGAGAAAGAGAATTCTCATCCGCACCACCCATGTATCGATGGACATAATAATGCCTTTACAGTGCACTGGGGCTCCAAGAATAAATAAGGAGAGAAGCAGCCTATCACGCACCACTACTGTATTGTAGCAACATTTTTCTATCAATATACATATATTTAGGTTTTTTTTTTTCACTTCTCCCAAGTCGAAGTAACATGCATTAGCTTGCCGCCAGCCATATCCAGTGAAAAAAATTACTCAAAACTGCATTCAGAATATTGATTACTTTTCTTTTTTTCTTTTTTGAGAAATCTCGTTAGGTTGAAACGCCCCAGAGCAAAACAGGCTAAAATGTCAGCTCAGAAACTAAAACTCGTTTTGAACATTGCTGCTGAAATCCTGAAGTGTTGGCAATTATTAAACTACCGTAACCTACATCGTCAGCTTTCTTATGCTGAACGTTCTGCACAGGCTTGGCTGGCACAACCGGCCATTGCTACTGTTTTGAAAGCAACAGCTTGTCTACAGAAAACACCGATCTAGTAAAGCATACCCGCTGATGTGTTAATTCCAGCTGATTTTGGCTCAGAAGTAGGCACACCAAACGGTGCGGCTTGGGTCGCTGTTGCCAGCACAAATAGGACATTTGCAACATTTAACACTTTACCAAGCAACTCTACCTAGGGTGCAGTTGTGTTGAAAAAAGATGAACACAATGACGTCACCAGAATGGCGAAAATTTCACCAGGCAACTGGTGCGGTGTTATGCTTTTCGAATAGGATTGCCACTTATTTTATCAGTGAATTCGTAACCGCTGCGCCAAGTATTGTTGTCGGCAACTCCGGAAATACATCACTACTACTAATCTTTTTCAAAATGATTGCGATAATGGAGAGTCCTGTCATAGTTACCGCCACCATGCACGCTAGGAACCAATTATAATGCTGCAACGAGTTCGCACGGTTGATTTTATACTGTCGATAGCACTATAAAATGGCTTTCAGTAGTACTATCAATAGATTTTTTTTACCATCGATAGTTTGATAGTGGCCAAAATGTTGATAGTATCAGTAGTACTATTGATAGTTTTGCATCACTACTACGTGACCACATCTGAGGGAAATGTCACTGATTTCCAGAAGTGCACACTGTTTTTCTTCAGGAGTGCTTGTTACGTTTATTATATTTTGCTCTCTCTTCAGTGGTCCCTTCAGTAAAAACATGTATTAACTCCATGGTAAAAACCACCCCTCTTTTCGCATCGCTAATGGCAGGCTTTCAGCTTTTGTCACTAGATGGCGCAACAGTGTTTTGAATTCCTTGGATGAAGCGGGGATTAAGGCCCACTAAATCTTTTCTCTCGACAAGGCGCACGAGTACATTCCTGTGACGTAACAGCCTTGAGTGTGGAAACTGAAATAGACGCTACTGCGTGCTAAAAATGCCTAATTACTGTCTGGCTAATGAAATTCAAATTTGCATTCGATGTGTCTCTTTTGTCGACTACCAGTTGTCATCGCAGTCGCTGCTCATGGTTTCCGTGGAAAGCATCGGGCTACTACATAAAAGCGGGTGCATGCACTAGTAGAAAAATTGTTGGTACAAATTGTTGTCTAGCTTTTTTATGGAAACCACTATGGATTAGAACAATTTAGATAAGAATCTTTTCATTTTTCCGAAAAAAAGTTTCATGCCTAAATTTCAATGCTCTGTCCCATCAATATCAAGATCAATGTAACGAGTGGTACTGAGATCATCACTCAGCACCTCCACCAAATGTAACATGAGGTTTAAGTTTACATGGCAGCGTTCAGTTCAAAAGGAGCAGTGAGCCAAAAATAGCCTGTGCTCAGCCAGACCAACCAGGCTCCCGCCCTGAGAGATGGTGACGTGGCTAGCTAAGAATGCAGTCTTCTTCTTAAGCTTACGGTGGATGATATATCCACTTCCTTCTTAACAGTAGCGTGTATTCAGGCAGTACACATTCAAGGTCATGCACAGCAGTGTGCCAGAGGGAGAGAGATAGACTGGCTATGTGGCAGCGCAGCTTGAGCGACCGTAAACCTGAAAGTATTTTCTGACATGATGGTGCTCTAGCAATATTACAGATTTGAGTATTTTTCATGAAATTGAAAGATACTCGGACTGCTTGTGCACATTTTCGTGAAAAATTATAAAATATGTAGTTTTTCATGGATTTGCTGAAACTAGGGGCCTTAGATGTAAAAGAAAGAAAAAAGGATGAAGAGCAAACCCTCACAAGGAAAAAGGAAACCATAAAATTCCGTAAGATGTGCACTACTCACACAAGTGAAACGTGTTCAGTGGTGTTAGCTGCTTGCACAGGAAGCTGTCACCTTGACTTTTTTGTGTCATTCCATCGTTACAAGCAGACAGGGTTTAGGCGGCGTTGCCAAATCATGGAAAAGTTCCCATTTTGTAGGAAATACAAGCTACTAAGGCAAAAGGGAAGTTTATTTTTATCACATTGAAAATGTGGGAAATTTCTGTTGTTGCTGGCAACTGGTGTTACATATATGTTTCTTCGCGGAAATGTGTAAAGACACAGTGAAAATGCCGAGGTGACCTTTTTTGGGGAGCAGAATTTTGGCCCGTCTTCACTTTCCTGCCTAGCCTCGGCTGCAGAGCCAATGAATTTCGCGCGTTGCACACCGCACAAGCGCCCAGAGTGTGACATTCCGGATTCACTTTTTAAAAAGTACGGAAGGGGACAGCTTCATTTTCTCACAGTCAAGTGTGTGATATCTTTACACGTACACAATGATTCCCAGAATGTATTCAGATATATTCCGAACAACTTTAATTGGCTCTGCAGCCAAGGCCAGGAAGGAGTGGATTTTTGTCCTTATGCCGCGGACACGATCAGGCCTCGGTACAGGGCTGTGGAGGGTAGAAGGGGGTAATTAAGTATGAGAACAGGTGCGGGATTGCTAGGGGGAAGAGTTAGCGCAGGCTGCTAGCATCATAGTGTTTCTAAACAGCATATACTATTTGGAAACTCTGTGGCTAGTGTCAGCCTGCACAGATAGCTTCAAGACGGCACCATGAAGAACTGCATCCTTGATAAACATTACGTGTGGGATTTATATTTTATCTTATTGATAATTGTGCTACTTTTCTAATAAGTTTGATTGGAGGTGCTGGCTCTGAAATTATTCTTTGACGAAAAAATATTTCGTGAGAAAAAAAAAAAAAGGAAATTTTGTGTTGACACCTGGGAAAACCCAACTGACCAATGTGGCAACACTGGGTGTGGGTTAACGCAGATGACTAAAAGTACTCCCCATGCATTTTTTTCTATCCTGAATGAGGCCAGAGGTAGATGCAGAATGCAAGTCAGTGATGTTTCATCATCACGGCCCATTGTTCACAGTCGGCTGTGAAGTAGCTCCCCAATTGCTCCCTTATAACAGCATAGCTTGTGAGACGAGTAGTATACATGTATCATTATCATCATCCATGAGGGATAAATTTCAAGTGGCCTCAGAACAAGCATTACTCACGTAATGCTCGAGAAACACATTGAACACTTGAGAGTGTTCTTTATAAAAAAAAGCAATGGTGGACAGTGCGGAAAGCCATGCTGTAGCACCTTCTGTTAAAATTTGTGACGTTCTGCGCAGCGTTGCCTTACGGCACAAAGAGATGAACCAATTGGTTCATCGACTCAACTATGAAAAATGGGCCACTTCTGTGGTTCCCATGTCTTTGGCACACTGCCTATGGCGCTGGAATGAACTGCAGACAAGTTGTCAGAGGTTGCAGGACGTGGTCAAGTGCTGAGGACAGAGCAGCTCCACTGGCCTCCAGGGACTGGATACTACTGCCACAGTATTGCGAGACCTCATTATGACCATGCGCATTATTTTGTCTCCAGGTGGCCAACAACAATGTGAGCCGGCTCGAGGCCACAGTGAGTTCCTACCAAGGCACGGTGCAACACCTGGAAGGCCGCATCCGGCAGCTGGAAGACGAGCGTGACGCACTGCTGCACAGCAACGCAGCACTGCGCCATCGACTGGACCGGCTCGAGGCAGCTGATGAACGCAATGCACGGTCGCTCAGCTTCGGAGCCTCGGGCGAAGCGCATGACGACATCGCGCAGCTTGTACGTCGCTTGGGTGATCAGGGTCCCTTGCCTGAAGATGAAGAGTGGGGGCCACCACGTGCAGACGGATGTGACGGCCTCTGAGGTGACGGGCCCAGTTGCAGTACGTGCAGGTTGCAACGCAGACGCGGGAGCTCGCATAAAGTTCAGCGTGTGGGCTGAGGGCAGGGAAAATGAAAGAGCAGCTGCCTTTGGCTAACTCGCGTTGTTTTACATAATAGTAATGAATATGAGCTTCGGCAGTAGAGGGTGCACATTGTGGAGGAAATTATACAGGAGAGTCAACTGTGATGATAAAAATGTGCAGCTAGTGCTTTATCAGGGTGGAGCACTCAATAGAAGGAGTTACTAGGTAATCGGGGGTCCTGGTGGAACTCTGCCGCCTCCCTGGCTCCCTCTTTCTTTGCTCCATTTTGTTTCAGCAGAATGTCGCATGGTGCGCTGACAGAATTGCATCTGCGAGAAGAGTAGGGAAAGGGAGAAGCCATGCGCAAAGGCATGTCGGTGGGTGAAGGCAGAGCAGAGGGAAACACCGAAAACATGACACACCTGCTTGGTATTACTTGTGTCTAATACATTGCAGCGTGTCTGAGCTGGCACTCCTGTTTATTCCTCTCTGTGCTCCACATACATGTGCCTCGAACTTATTGCAGCTACAAACAAGTGAGTGGAGTGCGAAGGGTTCCTCAGGTATATGTTTTTGCTGGGTTGACTATGTTTCATTACGGTCACAGTAGTGTAATTCTGAGAAAACACACTGTTCTCTAAAACAATGGTAAGTAGAAGCTTTGTGGAGAGGCTTTGTCTTTAATACGGGAAAAAAAAAAAGAAGGGACATAGGAGAAACTGAGTGGGCATATATAGGTAGCTAATGCAAACTCCTCCCTTTCAGAGTATAATTTCTTTTTGTCTACATTGGCTAGCAGAAATTACTGAAAGTAATAAATCAGGGCCCAAATTGTTTTTCCTGTTAGCTACCACAAGAGTGAGCCAGATGTGGGTTATTTTAATGCAACTCGTTAAAGAGAGAAGCCATTATTTGACATGGCAGGTAGTGTAAGGGAAATTCCTTGCATTGCAAGGAAACTGCCGGTATTTTAAGGAAGGCACATGAAGCAACTCATGAGGCACTGCATACAATTTGGGCACGGGTGTGACCTCCATATAAGTGACAGGTGCGAGCCCATGGTGGGTCCTGCATGATGAATCTATTGTGGGACTGAATGGGAAACGGCCCTGTGTTTGAAGCCTACACTGCATTATCAGCAGCTCCTATGGTCTCACATGTTTATGAAAGGTTAACGTGAAGGATCTCTACAACCAATTTTTTTTGTGAGGTGACCGGGGCAGGAATGTAGTCTGCATGGCAAGCTGTTACATGCCGTCAAGTGCAGGGGCAAAGCACTGTGACATGCTGTGCGCGTGCTGCGGCCAGCTCTTGTGAATCCAAAGTCACTGCTGGCAACTCGCGAGTCGCGCTGCACATGGGCTCACATTAAGCAGCACCTGCAAGGTATGCATAAATCTAGCAGGTTCCTGTTGGGAAATAGAACAGCAAGACTTTGAGGGTGTTGACAGCAGAGTCTTCTTGTCACAGCAATACGGCACAAGTGCCCCAGTCAGAACTTCACGAGAAGGCTGCGAGTCGCGAGGCGTTTGGTGTCACTAAGCTGTGTGTGCGCACAGGGTAGCTCTGCGCACGCAAAAGTTATGAAAACTGGCAGGACAGGGCAGCCAGCATTGTGTTCATTGCGCTGTGGCCGGTCCTTTGGTGCTAGTCACAATAGGGAAGTGTCTTCCTCCCCGATCCCAAACCTCGCTCTCAAGGTCTTGTGCCAGGGGTTAGCTGCTGTTTTGTAAAGAAGGCGGTGGTAGCGTATCACAAGTAAAAATGATATTCTTAATGTTGGGAAGGTTGGAAGGAAGCATGCCTCCTCTGTAATGTGTCAGTTCTATTTTGTTTTTTCATTGCAGTCAAGTCCGGATATGTAACGCAGATGTACCAAATTACAGTCTACACCTAGCGTTGAAAGCATTCCCGCGAAGATCGCATGCTAATGTATAGAACTGTTGTTCACGTGTATATTGAACTTCGATTCAGCAGAACAGCTCACTGAGCCTGCTCAAGTCTTGCTGGAGGTGGCCAGTTTTTGTTGCTGGCACAACTGGCACAGCCTGTTTGGGCTTTTGACTGGAGCGGTAAGATGCGTCTTCTTTTATGCATTCATAGCACCATGCTCCGCGGTTAATCAAATCTACCTTATTTTACGAGTCGGAGTATATCAAACTGTTTCGCTCTTCATGTTCTATATATCCAGGATCGACTGTAATTTCAGTCTGTCCAATGATCGTCATCGCACTGAGGCATGGGGAACAGCTGGTCCATGTAATTCGTGCTCCTGCTTCCCATACCTGGGACCTTGTGGGAAAGGAAACTCTGAAATATTTTCACGGGCATCCAGCATCGATTATTGGCAGACAGGCTCCAGTGGAGTGCTCTTGTTCTGCGAGTAGTGCTGTGAAAATATATACATTAATTCACCTATGAGTAGATTAGCTGTGTGGCAATTCATTCCGTTATTATGAATGATGCAGGGAGACTTAAAATTGAGGGTAAGAATTTTTTGTGTGTTCTCGGGTCGATATGTGAGGTGGGGGATTAGAAGCTGCCACTTGAAATCTTTATTGCTCTCTTGATGGCATGCCAAGTCAATTGTTGCTTTAGTTTTTCATCCCTACTTTGTTAATATATGACTGCAAGCTGGGTAGTGTGAAGACCCTCCTATTTTTTGTGAGGTCCCATTTTGCTTGGAGAAAATCAGCTGTGCTTTGTAAGGATGCCAAGGGGTCTGTTGAGTTGGTCAGCGTTTTTTTTTTTGTTTTGCTGCAGGTGGAAGCGTCATTGTATCCGTGTCTGTGAGGGCTTGGAGGGTAAATTAGAAGGGGTCCTGTAATACAAACCGATCGCACATGGATTGAACATTGAGTATGTCAGGTGGGATATAGTGACACTGTTGGTATTTGTTTCAACTCCTGTGTTAGGACACTTGATATTTTAATTAATGCAAAAAAAAAAAAAGAAAGAAAACCAGCATTGCCGGTGTCACCACTCGGGTCAGCAGCAAGTCTGATGTGCCCTGCATCGTTGTGTAGATGTAGGTGATCTGGGCACATGCTGACTGCTTTTCAGTTTTTTTCGAGTACTGCAAATATGTTGAATTTTAAGTTTCTACACACTGTTAAAGAATGAGCTTTCATGCCGCAAAAAAAGCGGAGCAAACCATAATAATAAAAAAAAAAAAAACACATTGTAAGAGAGAGAGAGAGAGAGGCGCTCTCCATTCCTATACTCTAGAGGTTTGAAGTGTTTAGTCGACAGCACTTGTAAAGATACTCATTATATATTCGGATGCCCTGCATTGGCTTCCACTAGTTACAAACTTCTGCCGATGCCCCCTGCAGTGACGAGATCGTCACTCGTTTCACTGTCATCCAAATTGTTGACTGAATGTAGCTCTGATCTTTTTCAGCTCTTTGATCTTACCAGTTGCAAAGGTTTCCATGGGTCCATCGGCCGGATTGGGCCAGGATTGAGGTGCTTACGGATTGCCATGATGCCTTGGTCATTAACGTAAATAGCATCCAAATCAAGCTTTCAAATTGCTAATAAGTGCACTGTTGTCTGGAAGCAAAATCAGTGAACAGGTTCAGTAATAAAATGCATAGACATAACATTATGCCTGAGAGGTAAATAAAAATTTAAAGCAAGTAAAAATATGCTCTTGAGAAAATAATGATGACAGAATGGCAACAGCTTTTATCGACTACTTCCAGATACTGCTGCCATCTGTAAGCGTCCTCAAAAATGACCCCTGGGACTTAGTGACTTTCTGAATTTGGATTTCCCAACTGGCATGGTCAAAGAGTTGTGCTTGAAACAGAATCGCATGCTGTGTGCTATTGGGCAGGTCAACTGTGTGCTATGCAGGACAGCTACAAGGAAACTATACTGCAATTATTCAGCACAAAGATTTGTTCCATTAACAGTGCACTACGGACAACTTGATCCAGTTTTCGATCTCCTCAAGAAATAAGGTCTGTGGCTCTTTGTGGATGTGTTGACGTTTGTTTCGCTGCAAAATATGCATTTATTGTTGAGTGTATTCTATTTAAAAGTCAAATAGACTTTTTTTTTTTTTCCAAAAAAGGTGCATTTATTGCTGAGTGTATTCTATTTAAATGCCAAGTAGATTTTTTTTTCTGCCACTCATCTCAGACTCATGAGGACAAGACCTAGAAAGGCTCTGTGATCAGTATATTAAAGTGAATGTTGAAGCAACCTAGGCTCATGATTGGCGCCCAAAGAACTCTCATGGTGTCACCACAGGGTGTTTTTTTTTTTTTTGTTACCTTTCATAGATTTTAAGTAGCCCCTTTGTGTTTAGAGTGCTGCAATCTGTTGATACAGGCCAGCTTCATTTTGTCCTCAGTGTCCTTTTAAACAGGCAACCATAGACTGAGAACGTGTGTTTATGTATGTGCGGGTAAGCTGTTTCATTTGGCTTTGCATTGTCGGATCATTGGAAAACTTTGATTTGAGCTGGAGGCTATGTGAAACCCAAGCTGATGGCAGTGGTTAACGAGTTTGTGTCATGAGTTGTTTTTTTTTTTTTTTTTTTTTTTTTTTTTTTTTTTTTTTTAGTTTACAAGCTTTCATTCATGGGCGCCAATTTGTGCAGTTCTTGTTGCACATGCTGTGGCATAGCCATCACCATTTGTAAAGAAATGCTGTAATGCCCCTTCTGCTGTCTGATGCATGCTAAAGAACGATGGAACAGTGGTAAACAAGGTGTAAATATTGCGGGGCACGTACGTAATGCTGGCTACCTAGTGAAATTTGATTTCAGGGGAACTCGCTCATGTCCGTGTGGCGCAGTCATGAAAGTTTACCAAGCCTAATCCAATAACGTGAAAAGCAGAGCAGTGCTACTAGAGTCAGACATACTACTAGCATGCTGACTTTGTTTTGTCCACAGTTGTCAGTCTGCTTTCTTTGGGCCGGGTATCTCATAAGTGAAGCACTTGAAAACATGAGTTTGAAACTGATGCTATATGTCGGGGTAGTCACTTAGAGCTAGCTGGAGTAGACTTCGTGCTAACCTAAATGATAGCGAAGTATTAAAATGATAATGTTTCAACTTCTAAGAAAGAAACAAGGAATTTCAGTTTGACTCGATTAACAGCTGTACCTCTGTTTCTTTTTTCTTTATTTTATTGTTACATTGACATGCTGGTGACATTGCAGCAGTTGTGTGGCCAGTACAATCTGGTTAGCAGTGATTTCTCTGCACACCCCCTAAGGTGGCATATAACCTCCACCTTACTTTTTGAAGGCATGGCTTTAATTCATGCTGATTTTTTTTTTTTTTACACTCATGACTACTGAAATTGACTACTGTTTGCCCTCTATGCTCCCTCTGCCCCCCTCCCCCAATGGAAATTGAGACTTCTTGCCTAATTTCAGTTCAATCAATTCAGGGGAAAATTCCTGACGGTCGGGTCACAAGCAAGATGCCATGGGTGGAGTGTACATTCATATGAGGAACTTGAGTAAAGCCATGAACTGCTTGTACTTTTGCTAGGCCTATGATGTAATGACCGCATAGAAATATTTAACAATATCAGATCAGTGCATCACTTTTTCCCGTCTTGTGCATTGAGAGTACACAAATTCCTTATAAATTTTTCACTAAATGAATTAACGCAATGTGAAAAATACACCTGCTGGTTTCCATTACATGGGGCATTCTGCGCATATACATGCCTTCTTGATGACAATATTTCATCCCTGGACAAGATAATAGAGACTTAGTATAGCGTACACGAACACACACAGAGGAATAGCCAAAAATATTGTGACGCGCACTGCGCATGCGCTATACGATACCCGAGACCGAGCTCTTTCGTACGATTGGCCAGCGTATGCCGAAACTTAAGTTTATCGTGCCTGGCCCTCACGTACGATGGGAGATTAGCGTTGATAAGATGGCGGCGTCCAGGCTGCCCGCTTCAGAGTGAATTTGTCTTCGTTACTGTGTTACAGGGCGTGCTGCTGCCTATAAATGGCATACGGGGTCTTCATTTTGCCACGTTTAGAATTCAGCTCAAATAATTAGTGAATAATTTGCTTTGTTTCTTATTTTGAATGGCGGCAGCGCAGTCCCTAAGCCTGACGAGTAGCGTTGCTTTGTTGGCATGGCAACGCCATGAAGTGGACCTCCTTAGCTTGACTGCTTACACGCGTGTATCCGTAAAAATACGCTTGGCAGTACGGGGCTGAAAGGAGGCTGGTACTCACCATGACGGCAATACAAGGTAAAAATATTCAACACGGGAATACCAACGTTGGGGAGTACAATGAAACTGCCGCAGCAAAGAAACTGGCTAAAATTCCGGTGCGACTTGGCTAGTTTTGGCTTAGGAGTAAAAAAAAAAGCCTGAATGTGTGTGTTTTTATTTTAAATCTAGATGTCACCGTAGTTTGCGTTCGCGCTTTCGTACGGCCAACTAAAAGCGCCGATGCAACACACGGTGTAGCGTCCCATAATTTGCTGGCGTTTATCTTACGAAAGCGTCCATGCGCTATACTAAAGGTCTAATTATACTCAGAGAGCGCGTGCATGCAAAAAATTAATGCAAAAATGCATCTATGCTTTGAATGGCAGATGTTAACAGACCTGATTTTGCTTCTACACTCTTCTTTGTTTAGCCGAAGTATCGGTCACTTATTAGGTGAGCAAGGAGAAGTAAACAGTTTGAATAGAAAACTTGGGCTTCCATGCGGGCTTTCGGTGAGCATGCTTTACGTGGAGCTTGCGCAAATGTTTTCAAAGCGTGCAATACTGACAGCCTCCAAATTTCATCACTTTGCAACTTTGAGAATGAGGTGTGCAGTTATGGCAGATGTAATGAACTTCCAGTTGGCGATCTGATTGGTCTATCATTTTGGTGCCAAACTGGAACCTGATACAAATCATTCATACCGGTTTCCATTGGGCGAACAGGAGCAAGAGCAACGAGCAGCCAGAGCAGCACACGAGAGCACAGGGGACGCGCGTTCTCGTCTCCCCAACGGAACATTCACGCTACTCGGAGAGCAGCCTAGCGAGGGAGAGTGCATGACGTCAGGCGTCATGTGATCAAAGTTTTCCCGCGCTCGTGTTCAAGCGTAGCGAGGTGGAGCGCGTGACGTCAGACGTCATGTGATCAAACTTTTCCCGCGCTCGCGTCAAAAAGGTCACGCGACTTTCTCCGTTCTCCCTGTACTCCGCCGCTGGCGACGGAGCACCGAGGACTGCTCTCGGCTGCTCTCGGGACCCCAAAAGCGCACCTCCTCTGCCAATAGAACACAACGCTACTGCTCCTGTTCGACCACTGGTAGGCGCCGAAACTCGCGAGAGCACTTTTAGTGCAGCTAAAAGTGCTCCTGTTCGCCCAATGGAAACCGGTATAAGAAAATTGCCGTTTTAACCTTGGCAAACAAAAGTGTGATGGCGCAAAACTGCTACGTCTGCCTCACTCTTTTTAAAGCTTTATTCGGCCATGCTTATCAACACTTTGTGCATCTTGCATGCATACACATGTTTTTCTTAATACCGAATTATAGCCCTGTCGCGGTGGTGCAGTGGTCAGGGCGCTGCACTACTGTCTACAAGGGATGTGGGATCATTGAATATTGGCTGCTGCGGCTGCTTTTCAATCAAGTTGAAAAGCAAAGTGCCCATGTGCCATGCGATGTCACTGCACATCATGTGGTCGAAATTTCCGGAGCCCTCCACTACGCCGTCTCTCGTAGTCCAATTCACTTTGGGACATTAAACCCCTTAAACCAAACCTAATATCAAATTGTAGTTGGCAGCCAGCACTGCGTGTTAGTTCCCTTTCTTGTTTTCCAATGTTACATTGTTCGCCATTCTTGAACAGCAGTTGTGTTGCCATCTGAGATGATATTTGAGTTTTGAATTGAGTATCTGTTAATGCCATGTTTATTGATGAGGTAGTCAGGTCAAGGGAAGCGTGTTTTTATGCTTGTATTGTACAGAAGAGCCATTACCTGCAGCTCGTTGAAATAGCTGCACGTTGTCCAGCACTGCTGCAATTTTCGGAAATGCCACCAGCTGGCACCTTGTGCACATTTTTTTGTCCCAATGTAGAGCCACGGTTCGCTACAAGAGCCACTCCTGCCTGGGTCTTTGCACACAAAGTCCAGCCAGAACGACGGCCTCCTCTGGGTGGTGCCTTAATTTGGCTGTCGTGCTGCAGCCAGAGTCTGCGGCCATAGGAAGAGAAATCTCAGCTCTTGTATGCGTTGTGCTTTTAGTCGGTTACTTGTTGTCTTTGTTGTTGCTGTTGATACGGGCTACCAGTTTGCTAGTTACAAAAATCAAAGGTTTTCATTGCAAAAAATCTTGGCCTCATTGTGCAGTTTTTTCCACCGATGGCTGTGCGTTGGCTTTTTTCTGTGGCCCAAACATCGGTGGAGGGCATCCTACATGGACGCATGGGTGGTGTTTGAACTGCTACAGCGAGCAAGAGGCGGGCATTCAGGTTTCTGTATGAAGGGCGCGCGACGTGCATGCCGCAGAACGGCGTGCACTTTTATATGCGGCCAGGGTACCTCGATGCCCACAATGCGGCTTTGGCTCATTGAGGCTCTTTGTTTTGTTGCCGGTGAACCTCATCCGGCCAGTCACAATTTTTCGTGTCCGGGCAGCACCAGCAAGGCTCCGTAGTTGTATTAAACTACTGATAGCTGCTACTAAAGGCGAGCTGCGAATTTCTAAAGAGTATATAGGTACCCCTAACTTCAGTTATCTGTTGTACACAAATGTATTGGCTGTTCTGATTCTATGCAGCTGTGTGAGCACAATATATGAGACCGCTAGCGTCAAGGGTCTGTGCTCTTTGTAGCAAAGAGGTCACAACGTATACAGTCACTCACAGAAAAGTGTGGACCATGCTTTGGCTGTCAAAGCTTTCTGATGCCTTACCTAGTGAAAATAATTGATGTTCGATGCATGTGCAAGAATTATTTTCTTTTTTTTCTTCTTTTTTGCTGCCCATAAAGACTGCAAACATTTTTATCTCAGTTACATAATGCGTCAAAAGTGTTTTGTGAGCAGAAGCGTGGTCCATATTCTGTCCACAACCGTTCATGCTGCAGTGCTTCCACTGTTATGTCACGGTGCTGTTCTGCACACGTTCGCGTGTCTTCCGTAGGCAAACATTGACACCGTTAGCTGGCACAGTTCGCATCATAGAGCATCAGAGTTCAATAATGAATATGCTGCGTGGTGATCTTACCGCACTTTCTATTGTTTTTCTGAAGACACCACCTTGAATTGTAACAATTTGACTGAACAGTTCTGCAGAAGATCCGGCATTGGCATTATCAGTGAATGGTCACAGCATTCATATAGTGTGAAATCATAGTTTTACTTCTTTACTGATGTTTTATCTTGTTATGACATACTACACCACTTTTACAAGTCACTTTAATCATGCGACTTTGATGATGTTTTTAATTTTTACTTCCAACATACTATGCCACTCTACAAAGTCATCTTGACATGGCTTTTTGATGTCATTTTCTAATTAAATGTACTACACCACTTAGCAAGTCATACTTAGTCATGACTTTATGACATCATCAATTTTTAGTTTCGACATACTACACCACTTTTGTTGTCATCTTGATTATGTGATTTTGGTGATGTCATTAGTTTGTAGTTATGCCATACTGTGCCTCTGCAAATTATCTTGGTCACATTCTTGACGTCATCAATTTCTAGGTACCACATACTACACCACTTTTGTAAATCATACTTATTCATATGACTTATGGCATCAATTTCTAGTTACAACATACTACACCACTTTCCAAGTCATACTTGATCATATGACACTCGTCTTATACGGTGCGTCTCAGGTGTCCTGCAATATGTGAAATGTACTGCGCATTTTCAATTTGCAATTGAAATTGAGGCAGAGGTTTCAAGGTTCCCATGTACTGTTTGTTGTCAGTGCACGTTAAAGAACCCCAGGTGGTTAAAATTTCCAAAGCCTTCCACTGCCGCATCTCTGGTAGCCTGAGTCGCTTTCAAGTTTAGAAACATACCGTATCTGCCTCACTTTCGATGGACACCTGCATGAAGTGGACACACAATCATTGGACGATTTTGCTTGGCTCTGAACCTTGCACTAAAAATTAATAGGAAGCTAAGCTTACCGCCTTGGTGCATTGATAGCAAATGCTGATTGGCTTTAGCGGCCGAGAGGTCTGAAGTAGCAATCCTAGCTGTTCTGGCATTTCTAAGACACCTACTTACCCTGTTGGGCGTCTCACAGGCCTGCTCTAGCCTCTCTATGTCCACGTGCACACTTGGCCTTTTTTTGTGGTCTTCGATTCGATTGCGTTTCCGACACACTTCATGGACTGCATACCTGAACGCCATCCTTACTGCGAAGCAGCACTTTCACTGTCGTGTACAAAATTCTTTGCAAACCGTTACAACACCTTAAACAAGTAGGCCGGCTGGTGATAGGAAACTTCCACAGAAACCATTGTCCTCCATCTCATCATTATCACCATTTATTCCTGTAAAGACCCCGTCAAGAATATTACATAGGGGGAGGACAACGGTGTGAATAAGTCATACATAAGCAAGTAAACAAAAAAAATTGAATAAATTAAAAATTGGGTCGAAAATATCAGGTGATCAAAACAATGCAAGCTAAAATATGGAAAACCATATAGCAATAATATAAAAAGAACATTATGTGGCAGAACAAACTACCGAGTTTAAATGGCAAAAAAAAATGCAGAAAAATAGGTGATGATGCAACATTACAGGCAGATCGGATTGCTGGGAGAGGAGCACGAGAAAAAGTGGCTATTGCAGTTTCAAATAACTACATAATAAATAACGGACCATAACTATGGCAAACGAGGTAGGCCTCGCGCTGGGCTACGCTAGACGGGTAAACCAGCGGAGGTGCGCACGGCGCAGATGGTGGTCACATATGATTGCGAGGCTGACGTCACTCGCGGTTCGGCGCAGCTGTGGTGAGGCGCAGATGAAACTGGCGCGTGCGCAATATCTAGCTTGCGTAGATGAATTGTCGCAGTAGAGCTTACGCTCCGGAAAACTTTCATCTTCGAGCGCGAATCGAACCCGCCGTCAAAAAACCAGTACTTCCAAATGTTGGCGTCCTTGACAATTCGGCCACCGTCGCAGCGTGCCGCACGCGTGCGTAGGGTGTCAGTCCGTTTACACATCAGTCAACACGTGCGCTGATGTAGTTGGAACCAAACTATCGAGTTTTCTACCCATGGGTTGGCAATGTGCCGTGCAAGCTTCAAACTGGCTTCTGCGGCTTATTCTAAGCACTATATATGAAAGGCTTTGTGACATGAGCACGACTACCACCGCGGTAGCCTCTCCATTCCTTGCCTCCGCAGCTACCATGTGGCCTCATCACGTGTTGTGCACCACTTGCTTGAATGGACGAGAAGGAAGAGGAAATAATTAGCTGTGGTTTAGCTTGTGGTTAAACCTGGAGAACGCGAGCTATCTGCATGGCTACGCTTAGGTTACATGGCTTTTGCACGTAGTAGTTTACTCTAGGTTTCAGGTTAATTTATGTCATAGGGGCCGCACTCATGTACTCGATGAGGCGAAAGCCCCTATCGCGCGGTGGTCCTACGGCAGCTCTCTCTCTGGTCTCACTTCCACCTTCGCGATGACGCGATAACGTAAGCTGCCAGCCAATTAACCGAGCCGTACGTATGAACGCGTGCATGCGTGGCCTAGGGATAACGCGAATGCAAGGATTTTGGCAGGCTGATTCTGATATCACCCTCCCATATGAAACGAGCTAGAGGCCTGAGTTGGCAGCTCCAAACGTGGTGTCAGGAATCCCTACGTCAGTTAGTGCTCGGCCATATGTCAGCTGCCAGCTACTGTCTCCACCTTCTTTCTCTTCGTTCTGGCAAAGAAGAATGCAGAAGGTCGCTCGCGTCGCGTTGCGCCGATGTTGAGGCCATATTTGCCCCCTCAGGTCATCCTCGAGAAGGTCGACAAGACCGTCAGGAATGTGTGGAGGAAGTGGAGCTTGTGGGAGAACGGGCCCCGACGGAAGAGAACTTCAAAGGTGGAAAACGGCAGACCAAGAGGGCGGAATCCGGTGGAAAAGATGGCACGCTGCGGCGCTACGATGGACACTCACATATAATTAAGGTGTTCGAGAGTCTCGTCTTGATGTCTGCGCCGTAGGCATGCCGAGGAAGGGGTGAGGCCGAAATCGAGAAGCCGTCCTTTTGCGGAGCCGACTCGGAGGTGGAGGAAGAAGGGCCCGCCCTGGTGGGGAGCGGCGGGGGCGGGACACCACTCGCCACTCCGGAATATGTGTGGTCCTGCAGCAGGTGGCGGCGGATGACGTCCCTCGCCACGTCTAGAGGCCCCACCGCGGTGCTGATGGGGGTGGCAGCTGGGCCGTGGGCAGCCCTAGTCGGGGAGATGGCTGCCACACTGTCAGCCACTCCCGTGTCCTGGCACGCAGCAGAGGGTGAGGGCAGTGCCCCCTGTACGATGTCGGTCAGCCGCGAGGCCAGACCGCGCACCATAGTGGGGGGCACCGTCAGGTCTCTGCGGGAGCTGGAGGGCGGAGCTGGACCCTTGAGGATGTCTACCTTCCAGATGTTCGCCCGCTCTGCCAGGATGTCCGCCGCCAGATGGAGCCAGCTGGGCGGTGGTGGAGGAGGAGGAGGAGGAAAAACATTTATTATGTAAACTTCCTTTTCTTCCTGAGTGGAGCCCTCTGTCCAGGGCTCCATGTGCCGCCTCAATTCTGCAGGCTCGCCAGAACAGCTGTCGCTGGTCTTGCGGTTTGGTGCTGATGAAGTGGTGGAGGCCACGAAATGCAGCCTAGCCTGCATGGAGATGCCAAGGGCTGGGATATGGGGTTCGCGCGCTGTCGGCGGAACACTGCTTGCTCATAAAGCCTCGCCTGCCTTTTAATTGCGATAGCAATACTGCGCAGGTTTCGGCCCGTCGATTCGTTCCGGGAAGGGCCACGTTTGACCTTGAACAGCCGCCGCGAAGAAGAAGAAGAAAAAGAAGAGCGCTCGGTCACCGGCAGCTAATGCTTTCGCTCCACATTCGGTTCAGCAGCATTGAACCCTTCTCATTTATATGTGGGCTGGTAGCTTACGCTCTCGCGTCAATCTTAAAGGATGAGCTCAATAGCATCCTCTATCGCCCGCACCAGTGCGCACCGGGGCGCCCTGGTGCGCACCATCTATCCTCGATCAACCGCGCACTGGTGCGCACCCGCTGTCCTCGATCACCGGAAGCGCCTCTTGCCGGGGCAGTTTTTCGTTGCCCCGTCACGCACCCAGAAAATCGGTGGTTCGCAGGGGTGCAATCTCGGCAAGCAGTGCGGGACGCGCACTGCAGAGAAGCCACTTTGCCCTGCTCGATGTGCTCGCGTCTGCCATGGCGTGTGCACGCAGACTGACGCGATGGAGAAAACCAATACGGATGGTTGCCGCAATCGATAAACTGCTGTCAAGATCATCTGGTTACGAAGACGGTATGACAATCAACCTCACACAGCGTAAACACGGTGAATGCCGAAATTCGACCAGTTTTGTCATCGGGCCGATCATCTGGCGCCTCAACGATAGCGAGCGGCTGTTTACGATTCCGTGCTTAACATAGCAGCTGTACAGAACCTTTGACACGTCAAGCTTGTAACGTACGAAATGCGCCTTTGGGACGTGAATTGTGTGATTTCTATGCAGTTCCGAAAGCATTTCTGGGTGCTACAATGTGATCGGCACGGCTAGAGAAGTCGTGCTTTTAAGCTCAGCGGGGATACCGTGTACTCCCTTACCCAGAGAAGACGGCTGAAGAACACGTCCTTTCATTTCTTGTTTTTGAATAATCACGATTGTGCGCGTAATGACTGGATTTAACTCATTTATGGTATGTGGGAAACAAAAGTAGCGAACAAGCCGTCTCCGTAATATTTGGCATAGCAGAAAATACACTCTATATATCATTCGACCGTGTAGCCGCGTCCATGACATTCAGTTCTCTTCAGACATTGCCCAATGATGCCTCGTACCGTTGATATTGCTGCTTTCTACAACGGTATGTGTGGGACACGGAGTTTGGCGAGATTGCAGCAGACGCTCCAGAAGAAAGGTGTCGCTGCAGGCATGAACCCGCGGGGTGCATTTTGTCCTCAATATTGAACTTTCTCAGGGTGCCACCGCCGTGGTGCACAGGGCACCGCGCCGGTTTTGGGGTGCACCCAGTGCGCGGTGATCTAGGATGCTATAAGTGTCCTCAATAATACAGCACCTTACACTGATAGGGCGTGATAGGGGAATAATGTAGCAGGCAAAAGTAGCTTCCGCCGTTGCTGTCGCAATTCAGCGGGTTAATGAAAGTTAGACCACAACAATTTTTTTTTTTTTCGTGAAGTGTAGACCTGCTTTCCTTGACATACTTTTGTGTCGGCGCCGGGTATCGATCTCAGTATATGTCCCGCAAACCTCCGCACGCCCAGGACTCAACTCCTGTGCCAGTCGACACCCCTGTGCACCGTGCTAGCCGGAGGAATCAAGGCCTGCCCTCTGAGCACGGGCCGTTGGAGTTCAGCACCGCAACCGCCCCTCGATCTGCCATGCAAGCTCCAGGTTACTACACCTTGCAGAACCTACGACTGCCTCAGCCCTTCCACGGCAGTCAGACCGAAGACGTCGAAGACTGGCTCGTCCAGTTTGAACGGGTCGCCTCGTTTAATCAGTGGGAGGACGCCGCCAAGCTTAGAAACATCTTCAGCCTGGAAGATGGCGCTCGTACTTGGTACGAGAACCGAGAAGACGCCCTAACATTATGGCGCGAGCTCTGCCGACGCATCCTTGAGACAAGCACGGATCGGCGAGAACGCGCAAAAAGGGCTTTACAGTATCGCATGCATAGACCGAATGAGACTAACTACGTACGTGGAGGACATGACTCGGCTCTTCCGACGATCTGACCCGGCCATGCCCGAAGACCTCATGCGCGGCGTTAAAGAGCAACTGTTCGCTGGCCTCGTGCGTAATCCACCATGGTTGCCGAGTTTCTTGCGGAAGCTGTCACAATGGAGAGGATGCTCCAGCAGCGGTCTACCACTATACGATAGGCCGGTACTCGCCGCTTCGGTTGCGGAGCCGCTTTCGGCCTTCGGGGCCACCCCGATTCTACGCAACTCATCCGTTCAGTTCTACGCGAAGAGCTCCAGACGCTTTTTGGTGCTCCCCAGCCGATGGTCGGCTCTATAGCTAGCATTGTCCGCGAAGAGCTTCAAGCACTGAGGCCTTCGGTACCGTCTGCTGATCCGCCACCACGGAGTACCATCGTCCAACTTATGCAGATATGTTGCGACGCCCTGCGCCTGCTTCGACGCCATTACAGCCGCCCGATCAAGGCTCACTGTACTCAGCACACACTGAGCCATACATCGACAACCGACGACCACCCCAGCGGAAGGCGGACCTGTGGCGCGCCCCAAATCGCCAGTGCCTGTGCTGCCATTGCAGGGAACCAGGTCATCTGTATCGCCAGTGCCCCTATCGACACCTGGGACTGCATGGATTTTCCATCGACATGCCTCGCCCTCAAATAGGCCAACGACCCCGTGAGATTGATGACTACTTAGCCCAGCAACGCATGGCGCCAACTTCCCAGCGGCAGCCACGCTCCCCGTCCCCATGCCAACCATCGCAGCAGCCCAGATCCTCCTGGATGGCACAGCGACGGTCGTCAAGTCCCCGTCGGGAAAACTAAAGACAGCGACCTCCGGGGGCGAGGCCGCTTGCAATCGATATGACGAAGACCCCCCCCCCCCCCCCCCCATATCGAGAATTGTGAGCGACTGCAATTTTACGGCACTGACGACAGTTCCTACGCTTGAAGATTGATTCTCGCTAGACGTACCCGTGGTTCTCGACGGCTATAAGGTTAGCGCACTGGTGGACACTGGCGCTGATTTTTCAATTTTAAGCAGGAAGCTAGCGGCGCTACTTAAAAACGTAAAGAATCCGTGGTCTGGCACGCAGATTCGCACCGCTGGTAGACATGTAACTCCGAGTGACCTGTGCTCGGCAAGAGTTCAAATTCGCAGCTCCACGTTCGTTGTCAGCTGCCTCGTTATCCCTGACTGCTCCGGTGACTGTATCCTTGGTGTTGATTTTTTCCGGAAGTATGGAGCCATTATCGACCTCCGGAAGCGTACAGTGACATTTTCGACCGAAAAAGCTGCTGATACTGACACCGAGAATCGCCAATGCCGTGCCGTCCTTTGAATTTCCGCTCAGAGCGTTTCGATTCCGCCACGCGCCAGTGTTTTTGTAACTGTTACCTGCGACGAACTGCGTAACGGGCCTGCGGTCGCGGAAGGTCACTTTTGCTCACCCACGGCATCTGTACAGTGCGCAGCCTCATCCACCTCCGCGACGGCCGGTCTGAGCTCCTGGTGATTAACTTCATCAATGAACCCCGGAATCTTTTTCGTGCTACTGCCATCGCATTCGCCGACTCCTTAGCGGATGTTTGAATGTTTACGTTTGGGGCTGTTAGCACTGTGCACCTGCCCCTTGACCGTCTTGACATTAGTCCGGATTTGTCGGAAATACAGAAGCGTGACAAATACGTTCCATCCTACTAGAGTACAGCACTTGTTTCGCGTCCTCGTCGACAGTATGGCAAACGCCTCTTGCGAAGCACCGCATCATTACTCCTGACGACGCCCGCCCTATTCGCCAGCAGCCGTACCGCATCTCAACGACGGAACGTAAAGCGATTCAGACACAGGTTCAGAAGATGCTTTGTGATGGCGTCATACAACCGTCCAACAGCCCGTGGTCGTCCCCTGTCGTGCCGGTAAAGAAAAAGGATGGGACCCTTCGCTTCTGTGTTGATTATCGAAAGTTGAAAGACATCACTAAAAAAGACGTCTACCTGCTGCCTCATATCGACGATTCGTTCGACAGGCTTCGTCGTGCTCAGTACTTCTTCTCAATTGACTTGAAGAGCGGGTACTATCAGATTGAGGTCGATGAGCGGGACCGCGAAAAAACAGCTTTCGTCAGCCCAGATGGACTGTACGAGTTTAAAGTGCTGCCTTTCGGCCTATTGTTCAGCGCCGGCTACTTTTCAGCGCATGATGGACACGGTTCTCGCCGGCCTCAAATGGCAAATTTGTTTAGTTTATCTCGACGACGTTGTCGTGTTCTCTGAAACCTTTGGCGAACACCTTGAACGCCTGCGTGCAGTATTAGATGCCCGGTCAGCTGACCTGACGCTCAAGCCCGAGAAGTGCCACTTTGGCTACAAAGAGTTGAAGTTTCTTGGTCATCTTATGAGTGCCGCAGGCGTTAGGCCAGACCCCGACAAAACTGCTGCTTTTGCCATTTTTCCCGTTCTTGCCACAAAGAGGAGTTAGAAACGCTTCCTGGGTCTATTTGCGTTCTATACCGCCGCTTCATCGCCGACTTTTTCAAGCTAGCCGCACCCCTGACCCGCCTCACGCGGGATGATAAACAGTTTGTGTGGGCCGTCGAGCAACAGGAGGCTTTTACGGAGATGCGCAGACGACTGCAAACTACCCCTGTTCTTGCGCACTTTCATGAAGACGCTGCCACCGAAGTCCGCACCGACGCCAGCAACATCGGCGTGGGCGCTGTACCGGCTGTACTCGCTCAACACCAAGCTGGTGTGGAAAGGGTCATTGCGTATGCCAGCCGCACGCTCTCTCGCGCTGAAACTATAGAGGCTGGAACATTATGAAACAAACTATTCCACTACGGAAAAGGAATGCCTCGCGATGGTGTGGGCAACCATGAAATTTAGACCTTACCTCCCGTTTAAAGCGGTTATCGACCACCATTATTTGCGCTGGATGGCCAATCTCCGCGACCCATCGGAGCGCCTAGCACGTTGGAGCCTTCGCCTTCAAGAATTTGATTACATCATTGTGTACAAACTTGGTCAGAAGCATGAAGATGCTGACGCGCTTTCGTGGGCATCCGTGGTATTAGTCGTGTGGTTTCTACGTGGTCATAAGCCACCAACCACCGCGGGTTCGAGCGTCGCGCGAGCCGAAGCCCCGATCAGCCGTCACCGCGCGCGCACTGAAACACTGCAGCGCGCACTCAACCTCCACCGGGAGGAGAGCACTTCGCTGCAAGGACACCAACCTCCAAGTTCACAAAGGAGACGTTTATTGAAACGCCATCCTCCAGCGGCACACACACACACGCACACATACGCACACACATACACATATTTACAAACGCACATACGCATATTTACAAACGCACATACACACACATACGCAGTCACCGTGTCAAGGGAGCGCGCGAGGAGCAAGGCTCCCCTGCGCGCACAAGTGACACGGAGTGCGCGCCGCAAGCACGCAAGGGCGTGCTGTGATCTCTCTCGCAGTGACCAAAGGGTTCCTTTGAGAGAGTGTGGGCAACCACCGCAAGGTACGCCTGTCGCGGATCGTTGGATCACGATCGACAGGCTCGAGCTTCGCTCTCAGGTTAGACCCGGAGCAGACGAACTCGAGTACACACTGGTCTGCGCGGACAAAGGCCGGCAGACAAGAACAGTAGCGTACGCACCTTGCGATGTCTCGGAGGGGTCTCTCTCTGGGCTCCGCTCGGACAGTCGCGCGAGCGCGGCTGTCGAAGCGGTGCCGTGTTCCCGCCAAAAGGCGCCAATGAGAACAGTCACTGGGACGCCAGGGCGAAGCTGTGGCCCGAACGACAGTGACAAGTCGCTCGAGCCCCTCTCCGCCGCCTCAGGCGGGAGAAAGGGAACGGGGAGAACAACTGGGAAGCGGGCGGGCGGCCGCGCAAAGGGCAGCCGCAGCAAGCCCGAATTCCACATCCTCCTCTCCTTAATTGCCCTCCTACCCATCAGTGAAAGCACGCGGCAGGTCCCCAGCATGAGGAAAAGAATGCTATCCTCACGCAACAAGTCAACTACACTTCAGTTCCAGCAAGAAAGATCTCGAAAAGACAGACACTCAAGAAAGACAAACATTAGCAAGGCGCACAAAAAAAATGAACAAGATGACATGAAGAATAATGTACAAAGTTCCGGAGGCTAAGTAACAACGACTATGTACAGAACAGAATCACGTACAGAACACAACTATGTACAGAACAACTATGTACAAACACAACTATGTACAGAAGTTCCAAAGTTCGTCGGTGCAGCTAGGGAATCTGCGGTGACTCACCGCGCGTTGACTTCTGGGTGGCCAAAGTTCATCCTTGGCTGCAAACGATCTCCGTCAGTGGTGGTGCAGGTTAGGTGCAGGAGCAGCGAACACGCCGAAGGGGCCCCAGGCGTTGAAAGTCCGTGACTCCGTGGCGATCCAAGGCGCACATGGGAAGACCGCGCGGGGCTTCCTTTCCACCGCGCTCCGCACACGCCGGCAAACACACATGGCGCGACGTCGTCGCCTCCACGCCCAGGCACGCACACGCACAGCCACTCACACACCAAAGGGTGATCCCGACCTTCCGCGGCGAACCTGTCCCGAGCACCTTCGCAACCACGGCGGCCTTGGGTGAAAGAAGCATCGTCCATGCTCCCCGTCCCCAAACGGCCCCAACTTCCTTTCCGCACGCACCAGAAAAGCCGCGCGTCGGGACTACTAATGAGCAACCCTCGCAATTTCAAGAAGAAAGAGGAGAGAAGACGCGCTGTACAAAAGAAGGCACTCACTGTGCAATAGTTACAAGTTAAGAAGCAAGAATGGAAACAGACGAAAGCGAAAAATGGGAACAGAGGCACACAAAACAAAACAAAAAAAAATAATAATAAAGCACATAGGCTGGAACTGAGCGAGCCAGAAAAGGGGGAGACCAACCTTGCTTCCGGGTAGGGTTGAACGAGCAAGCTCGCTCGGTGAAGCGGTATGCCTTCGGTTGCGGAAAAGGCCCGTCGTCCGGCATCAGTCACACAGGTGAACGTCGCCTCACCTAGTACCGGTGCGGGGCACGGCTGCGTTCCACCGCATCGGTTGTGCCTTGGCACTTGCCTGTGGTGACAATGGGCACCAGCGCAAGCTCGTCAGACCGTTACGCATGGGCCTTCAGGTCTGCGATGTAGGCACGGCTGGCTTTCCCCAAAGGGGATTCTCCAGCAATGAGCCCCTTGTTACTGGGGAAATGCCCCATGAAATCGCAGGTGGCCATCTGCCACGGACGCACACTGTCAGTTGGTGTCGTCATGCCCGGTGGCTTGCCACCCCTTGACTTCTCCATTTGACAGACATGGCAGGAACGGCAACAGCGGAAAATGTCGCGCTTCATGCCGGCTGCAGTCACCGATTGACTCAGTTTCTTAAAACCTTGGAGCCACTCAGATGACCAGCCAATGGTTTGTCGTGAGAGAACGCAACAGAGCGCCGCTCAGACGTTGGGGAATAGCCACTTCAAATGGTTCAAGGACTCATCATCCGTGGCTATGTATTTCAGCGCGAGCCCGTCATGGCCCAGCAAATATGAATCCCCGGGGCACGCCGCGACACACGCTGGCTCGTGCCCCCCTGCGCCCGCTCAATACAAGTAGCGTAACGGCGCTGCGCCCGCTGCAATACAAGCAGCGTAACGGCGCTTCGTCTCCCAGAGACCGTCGCTGACATCGCGACAAAACGGGTCATTCTGCTGGACCGTCGTAGCTCTTCATGGCTGAAAACGATCCCAGTCATCCCAAAGGAGAGCCTGTTTTCGTCCCCCCGCAGGTTCGCAGCAAAACTTCCGCTGGCATCGGCGTCTCAGATGTGCTCACAAAGAGCTTTCACCCTCGCCTGCTTTGCGAAGCGCTGCTTACCCGGATAGCGGAATGGGGAACCCGTCTGCGGGCGTCCCCTCCGTGCCGCTCTGCGGCTCGTCCGCTGTTTCGCCCCCTTCGCCCGCCGTCCGTAAAGACGCCGCCGCGGGCGAGTGGGGCACGGGATAGCGCGTCAGCTACCACGTTCGTTCTCCCCTGTAGATACTGCACCGAAAAGTCGAAATGCTGTACCAAGAGAGAATGGCGCGCCAGCCGGCTCGCAAGTTCAAGGAGCCGCATCAGCCAACTGAGCGCGCTGTCGGTCCGGTTTCCAGAGGGAGCCCGGCCGACGCCTCGCCGTTCCCCGAACAGAAATGACTGCAAGCGGGGTACGGGTGCTGTTGTGCGGAGATGCCGGCAGCGGCGGCGTCGCGCACATTGCTTCCGCAACGGCGTAAAGCTGAAACAGCGGAGGCATATGGTCAACGGTCGCACCGTAGGGTGGTCCGAAGAACCATGTTCGTGTTTCAGTGCCTTTGCCGAGTGCCGCGCAGGGGGCGGCAGGCATGGCGCATGAGCTTGATCGTCAAGGCGACCGGCTCAGCCGATGTGCTGTCCAACGACTCATGGAGCCAGGGACAATTCACGTTGGGCGCCAGTTGTGGTTTCTACGTGGTCATAAGCCACCAACCACCGCGGGTTCGAGCGTCGCGCGAGCCGAAGCCCCGATCAGCCGTCACCGCGCGCGCACTGAAACACTGCAGCGCGCACTCAACCTCCACCGGGAGGAGAGCACTTCGCTGCAAGGACACCAACCTCCAAGTTCACAAAGGAGACGTTTATTGAAACGCCATCCTCCAGCGGCACACACACACACGCACACATACGCACACACATACACATATTTACAAACGCACATACGCATATTTACAAACGCACATACACACACATACGCAGTCACCGTGTCAAGGGAGCGCGCGAGGAGCAAGGCTCCCCTGCGCGCACAAGTGACACGGAGTGCGCGCCGCAAGCACGCAAGGGCGTGCTGTGATCTCTCTCGCAGTGACCAAAGGGTTCCTTTGAGAGAGTGTGGGCAACCACCGCAAGGTACGCCTGTCGCGGATCGTTGGATCACGATCGACAGGCTCGAGCTTCGCTCTCAGGTTAGACCCGGAGCAGACGAACTCGAGTACACACTGGTCTGCGCGGACAAAGGCCGGCAGACAAGAACAGTAGCGTACGCACCTTGCGATGTCTCGGAGGGGTCTCTCTCTGGGCTCCGCTCGGACAGTCGCGCGAGCGCGGCTGTCGAAGCGGTGCCGTGTTCCCGCCAAAAGGCGCCAATGAGAACAGTCACTGGGACGCCAGGGCGAAGCTGTGGCCCGAACGACAGTGACAAGTCGCTCGAGCCCCTCTCCGCCGCCTCAGGCGGGAGAAAGGGAACGGGGAGAACAACTGGGAAGCGGGCGGGCGGCCGCGCAAAGGGCAGCCGCAGCAAGCCCGAATTCCACATCCTCCTCTCCTTAATTGCCCTCCTACCCATCAGTGAAAGCACGCGGCAGGTCCCCAGCATGAGGAAAAGAATGCTATCCTCACGCAACAAGTCAACTACACTTCAGTTCCAGCAAGAAAGATCTCGAAAAGACAGACACTCAAGAAAGACAAACATTAGCAAGGCGCACAAAAAAAAATGAACAAGATGACATGAAGAATAATGTACAAAGTTCCGGAGGCTAAGTAACAACGACTATGTACAGAACAGAATCACGTACAGAACACAACTATGTACAGAACAACTATGTACAAACACAACTATGTACAGAAGTTCCAAAGTTCGTCGGTGCAGCTAGGGAATCTGCGGTGACTCACCGCGCGTTGACTTCTGGGTGGCCAAAGTTCATCCTTGGCTGCAAACGATCTCCGTCAGTGGTGGTGCAGGTTAGGTGCAGGAGCAGCGAACACGCCGAAGGGGCCCCAGGCGTTGAAAGTCCGTGACTCCGTGGCGATCCAAGGCGCACATGGGAAGACCGCGCGGGGCTTCCTTTCCACCGCGCTCCGCACACGCCGGCAAACACACATGGCGCGACGTCGTCGCCTCCACGCCCAGGCACGCACACGCACAGCCACTCACACACCAAAGGGTGATCCCGACCTTCCGCGGCGAACCTGTCCCGAGCACCTTCGCAACCACGGCGGCCTTGGGTGAAAGAAGCATCGTCCATGCTCCCCGTCCCCAAACGGCCCCAACTTCCTTTCCGCACGCACCAGAAAAGCCGCGCGTCGGGACTACTAATGAGCAACCCTCGCAATTTCAAGAAGAAAGAGGAGAGAAGACGCGCTGTACAAAAGAAGGCACTCACTGTGCAATAGTTACAAGTTAAGAAGCAAGAATGGAAACAGACGAAAGCGAAAAATGGGAACAGAGGCACACAAAACAAAACAAAAAAAAATAATAATAAAGCACATAGGCTGGAACTGAGCGAGCCAGAAAAGGGGGAGACCAACCTTGCTTCCGGGTAGGGTTGAACGAGCAAGCTCGCTCGGTGAAGCGGTATGCCTTCGGTTGCGGAAAAGGCCCGTCGTCCGGCATCAGTCACACAGGTGAACGTCGCCTCACCTAGTACCGGTGCGGGGCACGGCTGCGTTCCACCGCATCGGTTGTGCCTTGGCACTTGCCTGTGGTGACAATGGGCACCAGCGCAAGCTCGTCAGACCGTTACGCATGGGCCTTCAGGTCTGCGATGTAGGCACGGCTGGCTTTCCCCAAAGGGGATTCTCCAGCAATGAGCCCCTTGTTACTGGGGAAATGCCCCATGAAATCGCAGGTGGCCATCTGCCACGGACGCACACTGTCAGTTGGTGTCGTCATGCCCGGTGGCTTGCCACCCCTTGACTTCTCCATTTGACAGACATGGCAGGAACGGCAACAGCGGAAAATGTCGCGCTTCATGCCGGCTGCAGTCACCGATTGACTCAGTTTCTTAAAACCTTGGAGCCACTCAGATGACCAGCCAATGGTTTGTCGTGAGAGAACGCAACAGAGCGCCGCTCAGACGTTGGGGAATAGCCACTTCAAATGGTTCAAGGACTCATCATGCCATGCTTCCGTGCTGCACTGCCATGCTTCCGTGCTGCACTGATGATTAATCCACTCAACCCAGACGCCGAGCAGTTTGCTCAGTGCGCCGAGGAAGCACGTCAACTTGCCCGCATTCACATTTAGCAACGGCAGCTAGGGCACGGAAGCACGCCGCTACAACCTCCGTCATCGACACGTCACATGCCATCCTGGTGAGAAAGCTTCGGTGTGGACCCCGGTGCGCCGGCCTGGCTTGTGTGACAAACTGATCTCACGTTGCTTTGGACCTTACGAAGTTTTGCGCCATGAAGTGACATACGAAGTCCTTTCAGCTGGCTCTGTGCAGTCCTCGCCTCGGCAACCACGCTCTGAGATCGTACACGTTGACCTCTGGCGACGACTCCAGACGCGCACCCTCCCGTCCCCTTATAGTGCGTCTCGCTACCACCACATCCTCACAGATCCCTCCTGCACCCTTTGCAACAACCCCGCTGCCACCCTCGCCCACATCCTGTTCCAATACCCGGCGGATCCTCCCCGCGGGGTCTAGAGCACCTTACCACCTGGGAGGATTGGGAGACCCTACTACACTCTGAGGACCCGGTTCGGCAGAAGATCGCCACAGACTCGGCTGCTGACGTCATGAACCATAAGAACACGAACGTTTGAGTGTAGTGGGACCGTGTGGGGGCCCAGGCATGCATGCCCCCAAACTCCTCTGTTTTAATAAAGTTATTGCTACTACTACTTGCCTGCATGAAGCCGTATTTCACGCGCTAATGTGCAATGTGCGCTTGTACCGCCCTTTGTTCGCATTTCTTTTTTTTAGGAAGGGCAGTAATGCCACCTGGTGTTCTAAGGCGGCGCTTGAAAGAAAAGGACGTTGAAGTAGGGTCCGCACGCTGTCGGCGGAACGCTGAGCAGAGGTGGTGAAGGGTGGCTGATCCTGGCCCTGATGGGGAACGCCGCTTGCGGCGGGGGCTAGCCTGCCACCGAATTTTATCTGTTGTAGGCCGTCATTGCACCCGCCACTGCTTCGGTGGTGGACGATGGCTGTTGTTGGGGCGCGCGTCTTTCTCTCCCTCTTCTTTTTCTTTCTTCTCTATTTTCTCTTCTGTCCGCACGAGGCAGCGGAGGTACCCCGCCGGGGTGGTGCAGTGGTAAGAAGCCCGACTACTGTGCCGGAGTACCCGGGTTCAAACCCGACCTCGGCGGCTGTGTTTAGATGGAGGCGAAACGAAGAGGCGTCGTGTGCTGTGCGATGTCAGCGCACGTTTAAGATCCCCAGGTGGTCGAAATTACTCCGTAGCCCTCCACTACGGCTCCTCTTTCTCTCTTTCCCCTTTCTCTCCCACCTTCCTCCCTTCCCTCACGGCACGGTTGAGGTGTCCACAGAAAACAAGTGAGCCGGTTACCGCGCCTTTCCTTTCCTATAAATCAATCAGGCAGCGGAGGTGGCTCAGCTGTTGTTGTTGTGGCTGTAGGAAGAAGGAAAAGAAAATGCACGGGCCTGCTACTGGCTCTGTAGCTGAGCCACCTCCGCTGCCTCGTACAGACAGAAGAGAAAATAGAGAAGAAAGAAAGAGAAGAGCGAAAAAAAGACGCGCGCCGCAACAGCCGTCGTCCATCACCGAAGCAGTGGCGGGTGCAATGACTGCCTACAACAGATAAAAATTCGCTGACAGTCTAGCCCCCGCCGCAAGCGGCGGTGACATACCTGCCTCAGCCCCATCAGGGGAGGAGTGGCTCAGCTACAGAGCCAGTAGCAGGCCCGTGCATTTTCCTTTCCTTCTTCCTACAGCCACAACAACAACAACGGAAACCCGTCGGGGTGGCGCAGTGGTAAGACGCCCTACTACTGTGCCGGAGTTCCCGGGTTCGAACCCGACCTCGGCGGCTGCGTTTCGATGGAGGCGAAACGAAGTGGCGTCCGTGTGCTGTGCGATGTCAGCGCACGTTAAAGATCCCCAGGTGGTCGAAATTACTGCGTAGCCCTCCACTACGGTTCCCCTTTTTCTCTTTCAACCTTCACTCCCACCTTCATCCCTTCCCTTACGGTGCGGTTCAGGTGTCCACAGAGCAAGTGTGACAGATACTGCGCCTTTACCTTCCTGTGAACCAATTATTACCGGCATAATGTGATACCTCAGGTGTGCTATATGAAGTAGCTCGGTATTACATATGACGCCTCTCTTAGTTGGCAGACTCATATATAGAGCAAGTTGCTGCGAAAGGAGGCAGATCAGTTAGAATGCTACGAGCAGCCCCCGCTGCGGTATGCGCAGGCACGCTCTTTTGATGATCTATAAAATGTATATTCGCCCAATTTTAGAATTTGGCTGCGTCCTGTTTTCTGAAGACGCTACATGTAGAAATACGCCCTCTTCTACTCGTACAGAGAGAAGCTCTTCGTCTCTGTTTCGGACTCCTTAAGGGGAGGAATTCTACACCTCAGACTTGTTAGACACACCTCGCATTGACGGTAAATGCACTTACCAGGATTCCATTTTATTTCAAATGCAGGAAGTCGTCAAATGACAGAAAAGGCGAATTTGAGGACTTCATCCAAATAAATTGTTTGAATGGCGCCGCCACCTATGAGGTATACGGAAGTAATGAAAGGATGGGGCCATTCAATGAAGCTGAGGCAAGAAAGTCTGCGGACTCTTTCATTGAAATGCCACAATGGCCGGGTATCTACGCAAGTTCAATTTCACGGATGTGAGATGGCTCGATATCATAAAACTGCCGACGAAAAGAAAGTGCAATCGAAGAAGTCAAGGCAGTACAAACTGAATGAGCGTTCGTCAACACAATAGCGTTGCAGTATACTATAAATAAACGGTCCAGATGGCTAAAACATATATAAAAATTCCGCAATAAATAAGAGGGTACAACAGGTAAACAGAGCGAAAAAGCCTAATCAAATTGAGTAGAAAAATCCCAACCTTCGCTTTTTTCTCACGCTGTGGAGCATTAGTGGCAATTACGACACACGATTGAAAAGTTTTAAAGTGGTCATCTAAAGTGGAAACCAAGGTAGACACTGGCAAAGAATAGACATGATTGGGATATCATAGACCAAATTAAACTGAGATAGACGGAAACTGGCTTGTGAAAGACAACACACTACTAATGAGAACGCGGATATATAAGCGACTGCAAACTTATACGACCTGTGCCCTTTGATAGCGAGACCAATAAGTACGAAAAACAAATTAGGTGAAAGAATGAAAATCTTTTGTAAACACGATAGGAAAGAATCATATAATTTTAGAATGGACTGTGTCGTAAGTTGCTGGAATCAGAAATGCAAAGGAAGTACCCGTGCTTCAGAGTAGGAGGTTTACGGCCACAAGACCATAGGAAGGTCCAGACAAAGCCGCACTGCTTGCCGTTCGATCAAGAGAAGTGGTCGAAGCTTGTAAGCAGCGCAGCCCGTAAACAAGACGCAGCCGAGTTCAAGAATATGTGCACATAAAGTTTACAGATCATAATAAGTGCAGATCTCATTCCATTTCTCCTGCAGCTTGTGCGACGGAGTAGACCCAATTAAGGCGCGCCCTCCCCTTTACGCTTAATATGTTAATATGAGGTTCCCAGCTCATTGAAGAATCATAGAAAACGCCAACCTGGACTATATAGGCACTTGATGGTATGAGAGAGAAACAGAAACAGATTGATTGACCGGAAAGACATTTAGAGTAAAGGAAAGAGTGTCTAGCCAGTATTCAAGATCGGTTAAGTAATTCTGTAATGTATGATAAAAGTATGGATACCTGTGGACGAAGAAAAAAAGGCAATATTGTCTGCGTAGACGTACAGGTGAACATCGTCTCGAATATGTACTGAAGAAAGAAAAATATTGCGTAAAAGAGGGGACAGGACCGAACTTGAGGAACGTTCTTTAGATTGAGTATATCTGCGAGATGAAAGACCACCCTGATAACAAGAAAAAAATCTTCACGGTAAAAATTCTTGAATCCAAGCAACTATGTAGTTTGGTAGTAGATAATTTATCAAATGAGAAATCAGAAGTCTGTGATCAACGCTGTCGTAAGCTCTTGAAATATTCAAAGTAACCAGAGCGGAAATTTCACCGAGACGTGCAAACGAATTCTGCTCTCCGGGTCAACGTGCGCGGAACATATTGAACATTCTAGACGGAAGCCAATCTGCCTGGGAGAAATAATTTTTTTTAATTAAAATAAACTCAGACAAGCGCGTATGAATTATGCGCTCTATTGTTTTCATCAGAATGGAATTTAAGAGATCGGTGTGATATTGTCAATGACATACCCAATGCTTTGACTCATGAGTATGTAGAACAGTTAATAATATTCAATAATTCCTGTGACGAAATGTGAAAGATGACGTTTAACATGTCAGCTGTAATACCACCAGGGCCTGGAGCTGAAGGGCTTGTTTTTGAAATTACAGTTGCCCTGACATAGACACCCCGGGAAAATCTGTCGCAGCGACCGGGAATGCAAGCGGCCTTGGGCATGGCGACGAAAGGCGTATTTCTAGACAGCGACCAACAGTATTCAATAAATCAGCTACCCTGCTAGGGCTTAGCACCACAGATGAACACCAGACTACTTGCTGCGGAGATCTAGTACGGCGCAGGAAACGAAAGAGAGCACTTCGGGGCTTAGTATCGGATAAAAAGGAATGTAATTCAGCCTTATATTTTGATTGGCTGATGACACAGCACGTTTAGAAAGGGCGGCGTGAAATGAATTGTAACCAATTATAGTGGGACTGATTATGACGCAGACTCCTCCATGCAGCTTTTCGGCACCGATATGCACTACAGAATTTAAGATTTCATTAATAGCGAATTCCAATCGCAGAGCAGGAGCACTTCCAGAGCAACGTTTTTGCTCCTTTCGGAGAAATTGTCTTCCAAACGCAGATCCGGAACACGGATCGCGTCTTCCAAACGCAGAACGGGAGCAATTGCCGAGCAAGGGTCGCTCCGCGGAGCAGTCAAAACTGCTCCGCCAAAATCGGGGGAACCGACCGGAAGTTTGCGTTACGTGACTTTCCGAGCGGCGCTTGCGCATGCGCTAGCTAGCGCATCCATTTTCGGTGGCTCGCCGCGTTGGCTTCAGAGACAACGCGCCGCTCCATAGCAGACGATCAGTATTTGCCGCCGCCATGGATGGTGATTCGCGTCGCGCTCTTGCGCTCGCTTTGCTTGAGGACAGCGAGTCGGAGAGCAGCAGTTCCGACTCATCTGTCGAAGAATCAAGAATCAACTATTTATATGTCCATCGTCCGTGTATACTCAAAGCCGCGCACGTTACAGCTCGGCTCTGGAAGACTGCAAACATTCGGTACGTGAACCGAAGTTTTCTTCCATATTAAAGAAAGGGCTGAAGGAGTCTTACCGTGTGTGTCCGGGCTCGGCTCTTCGAGCAAGGAGGATATAATTGCGTAAACGGCTGGTGTAACCTCCATATCAAAGGGAAGAAAGGCTGCAGGCTTGCAAAGCAGACGACGCGAGCGCACGAAAAGCGCGGGCAAGTGCAAGGAATGATTGGTACTTTCTCCGTCTCCGTTTGCTCGCGAGCGCCACCTACTTGCTCCGGCCAGAGCAAGAGTATTCGAAACGCAGAGTCTGGGAGCGTGCTCTCCGCCGGATTGAGGCGTTCTGTGATGGAGCGTGCGCGCTGCTCCAGTTCTGCGATTGGAATTCGACATAAGTGGAATTTCAGGGCAGACTACAGAGGCAGCAGAAAATTCAGCAGGTTCAATGACATCGTGTAACCATGACACCACAGACACCGCCGGTGACTGAGCGTCGGAAGAGGATATAGACGAAAGGGAAGTGCGAAGAGAGTTTTCGTATATTTACCATAATTTCAAAGCGCCTCTGGAAAGCACAGTCAGATTTTGAAACAAGTAAATCTTAGATAAAAGCAAGATGATCACTGCTGGCTCCACTATCTATGGTCGCCCACGACGATATAAGAACACCAGCAGTTGAAAAAGTAAGATCAAGAGCTGAGGAGCACTTCACCCACAAGAAGATGGTATCCCCAGAATTATGGAAATGGAGGCCATTGTCATGAATCCTGCCCCACAACTTACGGCCACATGAATCCGTTTTCAGACTCAAGAAGTATGATGAGAATTGAAATCGCCCGCTAATAAAAGGTTTTTAGAACAACAAGCTAAAAGGGAATTCAGCTGCGAAGTACAACAAACGGCATTTGCGAATTACGCATTGGCCAAATTTAAAGGGGCACAATCGGGGAGCAGGAACTCCAAACCAAGAATTTCGCTATCCTGACAAGCCAATTCAAATTAAAAAGAAACCTTATGACACCGTTTAGACGAAACTAAAACTTCTAACTAAACTAACGAAACTAAAGCCCCTGCCTGGGCGGTCTAATCTAAACACACGGAAGGTGTTAAGAGAGAATCTTTTTTGAGATGAAAGCCAGGACTCTTGAAGTAAAATAATCTCAGGGGGAATTATAGGTACTTAAAGGACATCGTCAAAACCAGAATTAATTGAGTGACAGTTTGCAAAATGTTTAGAAGATCTAAGTTGAATCAAATATGCACTCTACAGCTGACATAAGCACGTCATGCGTCTGCCGGGGCTCACCCTCAGGATTTTTCTTGGGTCGAGATTTAGAGGGCTGATTCGGAAGATTTGAACTGCATGCTGCAGCGATTCTTGCACTAAAAGCACCTGAGTTTAGGGAGCCGCGGTCGCATTAGAATTGCTTAAATGATATGCTTCTTCGTTGGGAGGAGATTTCACGTTGGAGACTACGGGCATAGTAGGAGCACTGGCTGTCAGAGATTGGAAAAAAGTATCCATCCTTGCCACAAGCATCTGTGAAAAGGTCTTCGCAAAAGAAACAAAGAAGCTCTCCATCACAACCGGTATAGACATCTCAATGACAAAGGCCACAGCAGAAGAAACATAAGATTCTAAAGAAGCTGTTTGACGCTCATTGACAGCAGCATTGACCGGGTTAAATGGAGAAATATGGGAGAGGTCTTCGCCCTGCAGGCTGATGATGATGATGATGATGATGACAGCAGCAAATTTGGAGTTCCGCTCCTTTAATTCTGTTGCAGCCTCCCCGCGTGAACAGCGACATTTTTTGATGACTTAAAGTATAGCGCAAACTTATTGCTACGAGCAGGGCGAGGCAACTGGGGTCAGAAGCAGCGTGCGAGGCAGAGCAAGGCAGTAACTCAACAGTTCAGAAGTACACTCTGTTGCAGAGTGGAGATCACCACATGAACCACAGCGAATCGCGGACCTGCAGTCATTTGCACTGTGGCCAAAGCACCAGCAATTGCGGCATTGCAGCGGACGAGGAGCCAAACGTTCAACTCGAAACAGGTACGGCCACGCTTTTACTTCTGTCGGGAAGGTGAGACCAGCGAAAGTTAAAATGGCACTCTCTGTGGGAATGCGAGAATAACCTGCGGACCTATAGTGCACTGGTAAACGGACACCACGCCAGCAGGGACGAGCATTTTCAAAAGTGCTTCCGGGAAGAGGCTCGCGGGAACGCCATGGGCAAGGCCTTTCACGCAAGCCAGGTGCAGTGACACGAAAGTCCTTACAGCTGAAGCTCAAAACCTGACGCACGCCAAAAGGTCACTCTGGCTCTCAATGTTTGATGACCTACATAGAATTCATTTTTTGACAAATCGCTTCGCCTCCGACATGTCTAAAAAATGCGGAGTAATAGAGCGAAGTTCCTCCTGGATAGCTTCAGTCTCATTTGGTCCATTTTTTATTTATTCCATCATTGATATTTAAACTAATCCAGTATATGCAGCAGACTGTCCTCAGTGTCTCCTCACTGAACCCTGGCCAATCCTCCTCTCGTGGGTATGTGCAATGAGCCAGGGAAGAAGAAGTCTGCTCGCCTCGGTCTAAATTCGCGGTTTCAGCTTCTCACTGTGAGAACGTTTTTAAGGCCTGTGGAGCCTTTTCCTGGATTGGCTAACCCCGTAGTTAGAGTGAACCCAACACAGATTTTTGAAAATATTTGGCTTAGGTATAAGCTTCCTCGAGTTGTCTTCACAAATTCCCTGCTGTCCAAAATTTTCGTTTCAATCAATCAGTACAAGTTAATGCCCGGCGGCCTGATACTCTATTCTAATTCGACGGCACTCTCCCACGGAAAGGCTAAAAATTAGCCTGTCACTATATTAGATGGGGCTATAGAAGAGTATCTAGAAAATTTTCCTAACCATATTGCCATTTTCGCAGATGCCTCCTTGCAAAATGAAAAGGAAGCTATAGGCATATACTCCCGGACACTTGAATGAATTTATTCATTTCGGCCGCCTGACTGCACCCCTATTTTTGTCGCCGAGTTTCTCGCTATTTAGCTTCCATTAAGCTTCCATTAAAAAAGGACTCTTGCAATATCTCCAAGGTTGTTATACTTTCAGACAGTCTTTCTGTCTCGAAAGCGCTCGAAAACTGGAGGGATACTGCGCTCAGCCGTTCCCTTCATTTTTTTTTTTTTTTTTTGTCTACCACATATTACAGAAGTTCACTTTCACTGGGTCCCTGGGTACTGTGGCATTACATCTAATGAGAGGCCTGATTTGCTACCAAAGTCCGCCCTTGGTGGACCTATTATCATCCCGTTTGTTCCAAACACGGTATACTTAACTATAGCAAGTTTTCAACGCTTCCAACATTTCCACTACCTGAACTATGTGCGTCTTCATGTTGCTGCGGAACACCTGAAATTTCCTTGGAATCTGCAGATATGCAGTTCAAGGCAACATGTGGTGTCCATGACCCTCTTGCGTTTGCAGAATACTGTGACTGAACTTTATTTTTGCCGTTCAGGACTATTAATGACCAACCTTTGGGAACCTTGTGGCGAAATTGAGTCCATAGATCACTTTTTCCTTCTCTTGCCGGCGGTCCGCTCCTCTCCGCAGAATGCAGTTGAAGCTCCCCTCTCTCGTTGCTCTCCATATATCGATCTCCTAATCTTCGGGGCGGGAGCCAATGAAACCAGTGCGTGATTCCAATCACTGGTGTGATTCCAAACCAGTGTGCGATACCATACAATCACGTCAGGGAGATTAATTGCTCTGCTGAAATGATAATTCATTACTTTTTTTTAATTTCTTTTAAATTTCTAGTTTAGGACTCATAGTTATCAAAATATTCCAATCTTCGTCCACGAGTATTTTGTATCTGCAATGCACCCTGGCCAATCCCCCGCCGTGGGTATGTGCCATTACGACTGAGGACATCATCATCGTAATTAACTTATTTGGCAAGGGTTGGCACATCATTGTCTGAGGGGCATGAAGGCCAACGACGCCGACGAAAAATTTCAACACCTGCTGCAAGAGGCGAGACACAGCTTCCGTGCACTCCACACCTCTCCGCTGTCAAGCAGTTGCGACGCAAAGGCTTTCTCTAACGTCCTCACAAGTTACGAAAATTGTTAGGCTTTTGTGAACAGCTGTTCTTGTAACCGAAGTCTTATTTTAGCACAAAAACCCGCATTTTTCACAAAGCGCCCATGCACCGCCATTTTTTTTCCGCGAAATGTATTGGGGGAAACAAATTTCGTCTTAATATTAAAAAAAAAAATTTTTTTTCGTAGTGTAAAATATGCATTATTTCCTGCCTATAATACAGACGTCAGTGTTAGAGCGGTTGCCATAGATGAAAACCAACTGTCTTTTTTATTTTACTACTTTTTAAGCGTAATAGAAGTTACGTGTATGAAACAAAAAAAAAAAAGCTATGAGTGAGGAATACGCCGGATTTTACGGCACTTGGTTCAGAGTGGCGGCGTGCCAGCAGCACTCGGGTCACGCAGCGACACCCCATCCGCGCCCGACGAAGCCGGCAGATATCTACGTCGAGCGTTTCCCGATGCCGCTGCGGGCGGGGATCGAGCGACGCCCTCTTCGCGCGGGCCCGCCCTCCGCGCACATGCACCGGGCACGAGAGCTCAGCTGTAAACACGTTATCGCAGACGTCGGGACATACAAAGACGCGTGGATTCTAATTCACGATGTACCGCGGTGTTCCTTCCATAGAATACATTTGAGGCGTGACGTGTCCACCCTTCGCTTAGAATCAGCGGTTAGCTTGCTCGGGAACACTGAGCCGAAGGTATACGAACCGGGTTCACTCCCAGGCGCGTTTCAATGGCGGCGAAGCGGTCAAGGTGCCCGGATGCTGTGCGCTGCCAGTGCAGGGCTCTAACTTAATCCGGAGACCTCCTCTACGAACTCTCTCGTATCCCATTTGCGTATCCCATTGCCGCTCGTCTTTCAGCCCCCAAAAGGCTCAGAAGCTTGTGCTAATGCATCGAAAAAAATTAGCTGTGGTTTAGCTTGTGGTTAAACCTGGAGTTACGCAAGAGCAATCAACATGGCTACGCTTAGGTTTGGCTTGAAAGTAAGGACATGGTTTTTGCACATAGTACTTTACTCTATGGTTTCAGTTTTGTTTATGCCATAGGGGAATAATTTCACGTATGAGCACCCCTTGACTCTCGTAGTTGTCCATTCTCATTCGGGTGCAGAAGACTTCCAGTGGTATGACATCGTCTGTGCGTTGAACTCCGGGGCACACCGCCGTCACAACGTTCGAACGAACCTTCTGTCCTAGCAACTCGCGGTTGCCTATATATGGGCCTGGTGCGCTGCAGCTTTGGCCGAACATGTGGCGCCGTCTGGGAGGCGCCGCTGTAAAAGGCGGCTGTCTGGATCCGCAACCGTGGGTAGCGCCGACGCTGTGTTCCGATTTCTTTTTGGTTCCCCGTAAGAATAAAAAATAAACAGCGACTAAAACAAGGGCCTGTACTTAGTCATTTCGAATCTCATATCTCACCCATTGCTTTTCGTTTCGGCTGCGCATTTCCCACTTTTTTTTTTTTTTTTTTTTTGTACAGTACTCGACGCTAGATTTCTTTCAAGCATGCACGAGCGATCGCTTGTTTGTATCGAGCGCGGAACACGCGACAAACGCACACACACAAAAAAAACGGGTCTATTTTTTTTATTTTACTTCTGGACCCAACTCGAGCTCTAAAAGTCGTAACAACTACTAAAAGTTGTAACCAGCGCTGGCAGGTTTTCGGACACAGCCTGTGTTGTAGAGAGCGCGGTGCCTTCCTGCCCAACGAGAGCTTTTTTTTTTTTTTTTTCTAACGACTTCCTAATGATAGTTTCCAGCTGTTCTCGGTGCTCGCTTTTGGGAAGCCTAGCCTGACGTGAAAGACGTAGAAGCACGACATGGAGAGCGAAGCACATTGCAGGAGTGCGCGCTTGCTGACTTGACACACGTTCATGGCTCCCGCAAAGAGAAAACGTCCTTTTAAACTAACAGCTCGATCTGTTGTTATGTTTATGGGTGTCATAATAGTTAAAAAAAAAAACCGTCGGCAGGCAATCGAAAATCAAGTTTTTTTTTTTTTTTTTGCGGTTTCCTTGGAAATCATACGAGAGCGAAGTGTCGCATCGTTAACAGTGGCACCAGGTCTTGCAAACGCAACTGGCATCCGTGATATTGCGTGGGTTTGCCAACAACTACATAAAAAAAATGGATTACATATGTGGTAAAAAGACGCCGAAAGGGCCGAATAAAACTTACCTCCAAGCTGACGTCGTAGAAGGCGGTTTTCATTTCGTTAGCGCATTTTCTGAAGATATCCGAGGGCCCTTCTGCACTGTGAAGTTCCCCGCGCACTCCACGCACGTGCTGGCTTCGTACAGTTTCTGACCGCGCATCAAGCAGTTATTCTTAAATCAAGTCTCAACATTCCCGATCACGCGAAATCCCCCGAACAGCACGCGCTGTGGAGCTTGCTCAGCTATGGCTGTTTTTCCGCGCACTGAACCGTCACCACTTATTTCGACGCATCGAGTAGAAAATAAAAACTACGGTAGAACTGCCGAGCGCCGAAAAAGCACGTGCACGCAAGGCCCGACGCCTTAGGGTACATCTCCATATACAGCCTGCTCGTCCCGTCCTGGGGAAGACGTGATTTTTTTTTTTTTTAAGAGCCTTTCTATTGACCAACGGAGCCCAGCTCTCGGCTGTCGCTTCTGGGGGGTCTAGCATGCCGTTTCCACATACACTGCCACCGAGGGGAAAAGCCAGTGCTGCGCATTGCACACTGGCTTAGTTTTTGTTTTATTTATGTCTTTACTTTCAAAGTGCCATATTGTTCGGGTTCCGAATTCCTACTTCAAAGGAGAAAAAAAAAACCGTACAGCCGCCAGCAGAAGCGCTCGCGCGCCGACGATGCGCTGCGCCCAAAGCGCCGGCGGCCTTCTCCCAGACGGCATGAATGGGTAGCGGCTTTCTTCGCTTTGTTTTTGGTTTATTTTTCAACACGCACACATGGTACATGTGTCTGTTATGTACGCGTGTGACACGAGGCAGGAAATGACCGACAAAAGTTTTCTTCTCACAAGGTTTCTGCCGAGAAGAGTAGACTTCGCGTTCACTCCGCCGCCTCTCTTCGACGAGCAGACATACCACATATGGGTGCGCCGGCGGGAGGTGGCGCTACTTGTTCCGGAGCAGTGGCGCCTCCATACCAGCGCACTAGGCCTATACCAACTATTGAGTTATCTGTCGTCGCGTCGTCTTCTTCTTCTTCTTTCTCTTCCTTTTCTTGTTTTTCTTTATTCACTCTTCGGACAGGCACGGCGAAGTGGCGAGACTGTGGCCAATGTAGCTCTCACTACAAAAGGAGGAAAAGAAGAAGGAGGCCGCGCCACTAAACACGGGCGTCCCTTTATTAAGTGCGACCCAAGGAGGAGTTTTATATATCCTCCTTGGTGCGACCGAAGAGGTGCTGCATGATATCCCCCTTTCGTGCTGCTGCAGATATGTTGGACAAACTTGGCGCTGCTTCGACAAGCGGGTCAGGGAGCACGAAAGAAATGCCGAGAAAAATAAAGGGACCAAATTAACCGAAGCATATAAGGTCTTCTGAGCCATGTTTTTTCTGGTACGCGGGTTCTCTCGAAAAATAAGACGCCAAAGCTGAGGAATGAATTAGCCCCCCCCCCCCCCTCTTTGTTTTTTATCGAGAAAAAAGTGACACTTCGGCATCTCTTTATAAGGCCGAGAATAACTTTTCAGGTCGCATGTTATATATTTGCGTGTTTTACCGCCCGATAAATCAGTTGTGAGTGGCGCTCAGTCCTGCTGCCTTTTTGTTTTTGTGTGTGTATGTTCGCATGTGTTTTCGCGCCTTCTGCCTAAAAATTGTCTTAAAGAAAGGGTTAATGCAGTGTTGCTTGCGAGCTAACGCACTAACGTTTGCGTGGCTCTCGATGTCTCCTCTAGCATATAGGAAACGGGCTTTCCTGTCCCTCGGAGCGTTCCTCTTTTCCATTGCGGAGGGGCTCAAGAGCTTTGCGGAGTCGCTTCCTTGTGATTTATTTGAAGGTGGATGGGGAAAACAGGCAGGTTTGGCTACCTGCAATGGTGGAAAGTGCGTTCGACGCTGCTGATATTTTGCGTTCTGATGCTGGCGCCTCGATGTATAGGCCCATTCGTTGCCTTCAATGCCTACGTGTGCAGTTACCCAGGATAACGTCTCTGTAATGTTAAGCTTGATAAGGATGTCTTGAAATGTCACTAATAGGCCTGACAACCTTGAGAATCTTAACCACGAAGCCATACGCGCTGTGACGGGTCTGCCGAAACTCGCACCTCTCAAAGGTGTGACAAAACAGACAACTCTCGCACAAAGCGACCGGCTAGGCTATATACCCCAGCCGGCTGTTACATATTAGATGAAATTCATAGAGCGCCAAACAATACGGAGTTTGGCGTCCTTCAACTGATCATGTTCACCCACCTTGGGTTCCTACAGTTTCTCTCACATGGCAATCCATTGCCACAAAATATGGCTCCTCGCTGTGTTAACTCCGAGTGGCTCGAGCGCTTCTCTAAAGCGCACAGCCGCAGCATATACAGAACAAACCAAGGGCTACTACCTCAATCATATACGCTGATATGGCAGGAACAATACTTCCCACACCGATAACAATAATGCAGGCGAGACTGATGTTCCCAAGTATATGTCCGGATGGTGACGTGGGTCGAGATGTCACCCACGGCCACACTGCCCATCGTAGACGACGTCGATACTGTGGAAGTAGAGCTTGCAGCACTTTTAAAAGCTGTACAATGGGTCTTGCAAACGTTTCCTAAACATGATTTTAGGCACAGACTTTACCTATTCACGGATTCGTGTGGCGTGTATGAAGTGTGCAGACGAGTGCAGCCAGAGAAACAACAGCTCACTCTGTACAATGCTGTCTCGGTGGTCTGTATTAAGCATCTGTACCTTACCTCGGACCACGTGACATCTTTCTTGGAGGCGCGGGGTAAAATCTTTGCACCACGGACTTTTGCAGCTAGTGGTCGTCAGGCCTGGATGCCACCCGGCGAACCACGGAACAACACTCGACCCCGCCACTGAGCCTGGCTGAGTCTGTACGAGAGTCAGAACTTGCAGCAGGTGGGTGCCTACCTTCACGCTCGCCAATGTAATCTTTTATCTAAATGGCAGGGCGCAGCTAGGGTTTGGTACAAAACCCATGAAGAACTCACAAGTTAGGATGTCTGCAAAGAGAGGCTGCAGATAATTAGATAATCGGAGGCCAAATAATTGGCATCCTGGTGCAAAAGAACGCTTGCGTGCCGCGTCCAGTCTTCCGTGCAAGGTTACGTAGCTGTACACCCAAGACGTCCTAGCATTAGCCGAAAAGTCGACGTCGCCATAAGCGAGACCGACAAGGTGGGCTACGTGCTCAAAGGAATTGCCGACCATGCTTTTCATTAACTCGTCTGCAAATATTGCACTACTGCCGATGTCGTGACGACGTCGGTAGACACGAGTGCCGTCGATCTGAGCAGGTTATAAGACGCCGCATTTCCCAGCAGTTTTTCCAGTTTCCAAACACAGCAGCGACATGTTCCCATGAGGAACAGCGACCACTATCTCTAGCGCCCTTGGACTCTCCCAACATCAGAAACAACGACGAGAACCGTGCGCTGTGAACTTGGAGGCCTTAGCACTTGCAATACCACCACCGACCACGCCAGATGCCACATACCCCATTGTGTCCCTAATTTCTGGCCGTTGCGGGGGAGGAGCTTGCCACCTTGGATGTCCCTTCGGCAAGTAGTGTGCGCCATTGGCAGCTAAGCCGTCCGCCAGCCTCGTTGCCTATCCTCCGCCAGACTTACAGCTACCGTCCGCGTTACCGCAGGCTTGTGGAATTGCGCACGGCAGACCACAAATATATATCCGCTTCCACTGCTCCCTCGTTGGTCATACTTCCCGACATTGCCGCATCTCATGGCCTTCGCAACCCAGATGCAAGTTCTTCCGCTATCGACCTGGCTCTTGGCGCCGCTCCTCGCTGCGATCCCCAGAACAGTCTGTAGCTTCCTTCCATCACCTCGGCGATTTTCGCGCTCCCCGTTGGTGCCCCGATCACGCTCGCTCATCGCAGTGGTCTCATCTTTTGGCGACTGCCCCGCGTGACCTCTCCACTTTGGAAAATTAGCTGATGCAGTTTCTGAATGCGACGCTGCGACTCAGAAATTTTGGATCGAGATTACTGGATATCACCGTCGACAGTGTTGCTGTGTGCGCACTCACTGACACAAGTTCATACATGTATCCGCGATGAGTGCTGTCCATCGCCGTCGCTTCCCAAAAGCTCTCGCGCCTGCAACGTATATACAATACGCCCCATGTGCTCGCGGATGGTGGCCGCCGCCGGCCCCAGCGTCCTGGTTCAATTCACTGCGTTTACCATCTGAGCCCATAACATCATTATAGGACTGAATTTTCTGGCCAACCATGTAGCCCTGGTCAATTCCTCGCAACGTGTCCTCCACCTGGAGGTGATAACAGAAAGGAAGAATTGGGATACAGGAATCTGATCATTTCTCGCCCGGGTTTTTCCCTCGAAGCCACCTTTGCGAGCGGCATTTCTTTAATGAGTGTTCATTAAGAGGCCGCGACGGCGCAGTGTATGAGGCGTTGAGTGACGGGGTGGGCACCATTCCGCAGGGGGCCCAGCAGGAAACTGAAGTGGTCCTCGCCCTCGAACTCGAGCAGCTCGCAACAGGCCACACCCCTCTGCCGCAGGGCATCGTACAGGGCCCGTGCCGTGCGCGCAAACCACGGCGGGTCGTGCTCGGCGAATGTCGCCTGCAAACACCGAAAGCACACACCTGCAGCTGGGCCTTACAGCGTGGCACTCACGGAGCAGAATTAATGCGCGTCCTATTGGAGGTGGGAATAAGAGGCTGACTCCGCACTACATTGTACGCAAAATCATGCGACACGCTGTTTACTGCAGAAAAGTAACTTATTCCTACAGCTATACAGCCAGGAAAATCCCTAATTATCACTGATTGCTTACAGACGCGATCCTCTCAACCTTAGGGCAACTCGAGTGGTTTTTCCAACGTTTTAAGTTTAATATTGCACCAAATTCCCTAGAGTACCCTGTCAAGCATAACAAACCGCTTTTAGTAAGCACAACTACTTTAACAGCGAGAAAAAAAAAAAGGCAAACCAAAGCCAAAACTCAGTTCATGGCTAAGCACAATGCTCTGCTTGCCACAGTGATGTCTTCTCATACGTAATATCATGGAAACTCGCACGCTGATTGCATGGCGGAAATAATCACTGGCAATTGGTATTGATTTCATAAAACGCATACGACCACGTAATACGAGTCTCGAAACTTGTTTGCTATTGAGGACTCGGCAATAACGTAATAGTTAAGTTTGTGACGTCATAATTAAATGCTGCGCTGTCTGCATAAATCGCTTGAACTGAGACAAAAAAGTTCAACTAATTTAAAATCGATTTACTCGGGAATGACTTGCCGCACGGCCCTCTGACTCGATGAGACGATCAGGATGAACAAAACCTACACTAAACTTTCCGTTAGAATGAAAATATATAAAACCCATCGGAGTTGCCTTTTAATCTTAATACATAAGAAAGAAGATAACTGCAACTTACTGCCCATTGCTTACAGGATGCTTAAAGACGACTAGGATTTCAGGCTGGATTTCGCACTCGCTACTTAACAATGTGCCGTATTCACGCTATTATTCATGATGATAGAGAAATGCCCAAAATTTATACAAAGTCCGCATATTACGAGAAAGCATTTGACTAAGTTGAAACTTAGCACAGTAATCATGCAAGTTGTATAAGAGCCATATGCCGAATTATTGAAAATTATATATAGCGGTTGCACAGCTACCACGTTCATAAATAAAGTAATAACATTCAAATAAAGAAGAGTGTTAGGTATCCTCCAATGGTATTCACCGCTTGCTTGCAGGAGGTTTTAAAAACCTGAACTGTGAACAGTTAGGGATAGAGAAAACCCAGTCCGTGATTAGCTGATGACATTGCGTTACTAACTCAGGGAGCGAATCGCCAAGCATAATCAGTTACTTTGGCAGGCAAACCAAAATGGCAGGTCTAAAATGAATAATGCAGAAAACTAAGTTATATGTGCAAAGACATGGGAATGGATCAGCATTTTATGACATGAGGCGACACGTTCAGCGTGGTAGGGAATATATCTACTTCGGGCAGATAGTGATTGCAAATCTGAATCACGATAGTGAAATAAACACAAGAACAAGAATAAGGTGAAGCACATTTGGTATGCACTTTCATATCACGAGTGCCAGTTTGCCAGTATCCCTCTAGAGGAAAGTATTATAACACCTGCGTCATACCGGTCCTCCGTGGGACAGAGACCTGGAAGACAACAAAAAAATACAGGGTCGTCCACTTTTGAGTTTGAACACGGTCGCTTTTCTTTGCAAAGCACCATCGCGCCCTTCGCGGCCGCATGCTAAAGGAAAGTGACGTAAGCACAGAGGAACTTGAAGGTAGGATTTCGCATGGCCTGCCGAACAGGTTCACTGCGTGACCATGGGTTGGATGCAATGGCGTTTTGAGGATAGCGATCGTGTTGAAGCTAAGAGTGGACGACCCTGTACAACTGATGATAATGCAGCGAGCTACAAAAAAGGAAAATTATAGGTGCAATTTTAAGAGACAGGAAATGAGCAGACTGGCTCCGAGAGCGAAAAGCAGTTATACTCGAATACAACTTTCTGTAGCTGTGGAGCCAAAGTATACAGTGTCGGCGGCGCAACAGAATATAATCCATCCCGAACTTTTGCGGATTGTGCTCTGGAATAACATGAAATTACCGAATTATTAACGTTGTTCTTACACCTAGAGAATACAATACTAACCGTCAGTATAAAACATTTTGACGTTCAGTACGCCGTGCGCCTGTCGATGGCCGCAATGCCAGCCACATGCGTCTGTTGCGTGTCCTGGCAGGTTTCTGTACGCTTTCCCAATGCGCTTGTTTTGAGAACGCATGCCGTGTGGGCTACTGATTAATCGAAAATTTCGCATACGCCTTTAGTGGCGTAAAGGAACATATTCCTGCATAGCGGCTCGAAGACTATTAACCCAATGTAAAGGCAGAGCTGAAACCAAAACTGTAACTGAGACTAGATATGCGTGAACTACTTGGAGTAGTAACACTATATGAGGACAGTCCCGCGCGTAGCCTTTGCTGTATAGCCACAGAAAGCTGTCACCTAGTATGGGGACATCCTATAGCTGAAATTTAAAACAAGAAATGGGCATGAAATGCGAAGGGAACATTACCAGTGGAAATTAAATGATAATGGATTCTGAATGACAATGATGGCAGGAAGCTAAGTGGGCAGACAAAATAGGAAGTTAGTGACGACAGTGGGCTCGGCAGAGGCATTTAATTGTTTTGCAGTGGGCTTAGTTAGGTTGATAATGATGATGATAATAAACGGAACAGTGTTGTTGCTACGACCGACGAAAACAGAGGGAAATTTGTACAAATGAGAGAACCCACCACGACGTGCAGGTGCTTGGGCAGCGCGTCCAGCAGTTGCAGCGGGCTGTTCCGCAGCGCTTGGTCTGCGCTGATGGCCGCGTCACGTGCCACCGAACTGCCCAGCAACGCCACAACGTCCAGCACGGCAGACAGCAGCAGCAGGCCGCGGATGCGGGGCTCGCCTGAGGTTTGTAGATGAGGAATGCAATGTGAGGAGGAGGGAGTCTCCGCCAGCTACCAACGTGGACGCCGTAAAGAAAGCCGCAGGACGGAGGTAAGCGAAATAATATAGCCCCTACTCATTAGCAGGTAAATTAATGTGCATCGACAATACGTGGGGGACGCCGTTACATACATTATATAGCTACCAATTTCAATTCGTTTACTTGAAATCCTGGCAGAGGTCGAAAAAAAAAAAAAAGACTGAAGAAAGAACTGCTCTACACAGTTGTGCCCCTTTTTGAATACGTGTACATATATGAAGAAGTATAAAGTTGGTGTTAGAGCTGCACGAGCTCAGACCGACACAAAAGCCTCAGGCCGGGCTGAAACTCAAGCATTTACATCGGGCCCCGGTCTGGCCGGGCCGGGCTCGGTCTTGGCCTCGTACATAGAGGGCCGGGGCTTTCGACTTCCTACTGTAGAATGAAAGTACATTTTGGGTGTTACAGCACCGTCATGGTGCACTGTAAAAAAAAAAAAATGCAAGATTTATTGACTTATCTAAATATTACTCCATCGTGGCCGCTCTGGGGTTAAGGCGCACGACTTGAGCCGGGGTGTCCGGGTGTTCAGTGGCTTGTATTGGAACAGTTGCTGATAAGAGTTAATGGAAAATACCTCAGTAGTCTGCAATTCACTTACGACATTGCCGTGCTAAGAAACTCAGGGGGCGAATCGCAAACCATGATTAATTAATTTGGCAGGCAAACCAGAGTAGTGGGTCCAAAATTAATATGCAGAAAACTAGAGTAATGCTCAATCGTCTGGAAATCAAGGGATCAGCAGTTTACGAGAGGTAGCTCGAAGTTGTAGGGAATGTACTTAAGACAGGTGTACTGACTGCATATCCGAGTCCCGAGAATTAAATCAGCAGAAGAGTAAAAAATGAGCCGGAGTACCGAGGTACCACCAAATCTTTTTTTTTTTTTTTTCAGTCTCTAATAAAAGGCGACCAATTCGGCCATGAATTCAACCTGTGAAATCGTGTTGATTAAAAAATATCGTTCCACTGGACACGAGGGCACTTTAATATTTAGACCTTGAGGATCGTAAAATATGACTGACTAAAAGTCTGGAAGGAATGCAAAGTATTTTATTAGCATGTATGAAACATACAACTTTTCGTTTGTCCCTTGGAGCTTGCTAGGTCATCTATGTTGCTGTACGCATGTACGGGATCACTGCTCAAAAAGCGGACTGGTGGAACACACATCATTATTAGTTCCTTTTGCGTTAAAAAAAGGAATCGTTTCTTCAAGCATTACTGCGATTTCAGCTTCTGCGTCTACCAGTCCTTTGTGCATTAGCAGTCTACATCATAGTGAGCAATTTATAGCATGTGTTGCTGTATAGCGGGCCCGGGCTGGGCTCGGGCTTGAAGCTGCAGGCCAGGGACAGTGCTCGTCTTTGGGCCTCGGGTTGAGCTCGGGCCTCAGATTCAGGCCTGCTCTAGTTTGTATTCGCAAAAGTAAACTTTCGCTTTAAGTAACATGACATATATACAACGAAAAATCAAGCAATGTGAAAGTTAGATTTGGCAACAGGTAAAGAAGTGATACAAAGTGAATAGCGGCTTAGAAAATAAGATAACGCGATGACAGGAAATAACAGTAACAAACGTCAAATTAACACACCCCGAAAAGGTTGGAAGGTCTGCACAAAAATGTGGCCTTCTTATTCAATGGCTTTCATATTCAGTAATGATAAATTGAAACGCAGTGAGCAGAGATTGTATGGGCTATATTTCACGGTGACTTAACTGCATAGAAAATACTAGCGTTGTAACCTGGCGCAATGAGTGGCCTCATTCAGTTTAGAACACCTTCAATCTCGTCGACCGACATCATGAAAACGTCCCCTAGCTGCTCACCGGCGGCGAGTTGCGTGGCTACCATGATTGCCAGGTGGGCGCCCGCTGAGTGGCCGGCAAGCAGCAGCGGCCCAGGCCGCGTGGCGAGCACATGACGGGTGCAGCGCACGGCCGACGCCACGATCTGATCGAGGCTGGCCTCCGGAGCGAGCGGGTAGCCAGCGACGGCCACCGCCACCCCGGCCGCCAAGAAGGGCTCGCTCACGAAGGCGTGCGACTGACGGTTGCCCTCCACCCAGTAGCCACCATGCCAGAAGATCACCGTGGCCTCGGAGTCGCATTCCGGCAGGTACAGGTCCAAGCACTCGCGCGGGTGCTCGCCGAACCTGCGCGGTCAGCACTGTCTTGGCTTCCACCTGTCGATTCCCATCTTCGTGGCCGGCAGCAACAGCTGGCTACTTACACAGCGGTTATATAACGCTTGGAAATATTCACGAAGACACACCGTATAAAATTAGGTGTAATTACTTATTTCTATAAAGTGCAGTTTCCACCAATATTCCTGCCCGTGTAATGCGCCCTGTTTCGGTTTTGTTCGGGAAAAAGCGCCTGGTTTAATCGCGCTGCCAGATCTCAAACAAATAAGTGCTTCTTCGTTTCAAAACCTGATGTGGCATTGTCCTGTCCGGGGTTTCGAACTCTAAACTGGAGCTAACCACCCAACTGTGTCAATTGGAAAGTTAATTAGCGAGCTTTAGTTAGTTAGTTAGTTATATAACTGGAAGAGTTTTACAGTAAACTGCGTCGGCCACGGCTGAGATTTTGTTCCTGCAAAGCTCCTATTTGGAACCTCAATAGTTAGAAATTTTTGAAAGTGTTCGCTTAAATGTCCGGAAAGAGAACAGTTACCAAATGCTATAACAACAGTCAAAGCCAGAACAGCGAGCGATCTCGGCTGGAGCGCATCAAAACAAGCCTTAATCGCCTTTTCAACATAAATTACGATTTTCGGAAGCTGTTATACCTACTGACGTCGTACCGTCCCGAGCCCCCAAACGGCACTCTCTGCACTATCGAATCACCACCGCCGCACTGAGGGCTTGCAGCCCATCCCGATGAGCTTAAATTTGGCTCAAACGGCCGACGGCCCGCTAGCACAGCGAGATCTATAGGCAGAAGAGCATCAGAACAAGTCCTAGTCTTATTGGCTCTACTTATCAGGTGTATAGCGCCTCTGTAGGTTTATTTTGCAAGCTTGGGCTGCTGGCTGCTTGATATGGGTGATGGAGCGCTATACACTATCACAGAAATCTTCATACATGTAACAAATACGAATGAACCTCTAAAAAAGGAACTATATCGTTGCGAAACCTTGTTCTGTTTGCTTGACCATTAAATGTCGCCACGACGTGGCCTAGTTCTGACTTTCTTTGTATTGCAAGGTAGCTGATATTGTAACGGAATAAGCTACACTACGCTACCCTTGAGTGGCGCCAGTGCTCGTACTAACCACAAGACTGTGGCGAATTGAACTTCATCACTTTTAGTTGAGCGATTACATAGTTTTTAAATAACGGGAGTCCACGGATAGTACTTTCCTGAAAATATATCGACCGGACAGCACTAACGGCCCCGTTCAATCAGAAACCCGACGTTGTTACCGCCATTGTACCAAGGAATCCTTGATTGTCGACATCATACGGGATTCATATTCAAGAAACCACCAGATAAATTGTGTCTACAAGATCTCAGCATGACAAAAGCCTCATTATGGCCTGTAAGAATGCGGAGCAAGTTAATTGTTCTTAAAAGAAACTTAGGGTATCAACCAAAATCGAACCTGTCTCCCTTGGGTCGCGATTCAGACACACTATACATAGACTTGGTTAAAGGGAGGCATTATGCCCATAACTCATAAGGCAAAACTTTTGACTGCCGAATTTTCTGTCTACTTCAAGGGCGCCATTTTTATTTTAATATTTGAAAGCGTTCCTTGCAACATGCAGCCGGATATTACACCCGACCCGCGATGATCGCCTCGTATGAGCAGTGGGAAGCCGAAGAGGGCTCACCTCACATCCCTGCAGTCGGCCGCGCGGGTCTGCTCGCTGAGCCGCGCTGTCTCCCGGACAAAGTGGTCGATCAGGGCTTGGCCACGCAGTTCCGCGCCCCAGCAGCTAGGCAGGAATTCGCTGTCGTCCATGGACGCCACTACTGCGGAGGACGGAGCCAGCATATATACTAAGCGGCCGCGACTAGCAATCAGTTCCATCTTATCTCTCGCCGTAAAAGAAGGTGACTCTCTCGCTCACGGTTCCTCGGCGCGCTGGCGCTAACCTGTGTCAGCACTCTACGTGCAGTGAAGGGTCAGCTGAGGGCATATGCAGCAGGTTGTGAGAGCGACATTCGCCTTCACTGCGATTACGGAAAAGGTCTAATGAGATCTTTTCGGGCTGAATGGCAACGGCGTTGCTGAGTGTGGTGTGCTCATGTCGAGCCTGGCTCAGATGAGCTTGGGGGAGCGAGATTCCGTTCTCTCAATGGTATGGTCCTCTGTGCAGCGTCACGTGGCGACAGATAGCGGAAATATTGTAAAAACGAATAAGAGCGCATTTAAAAGCCTTTCGTACTCATTGCTTCTAAGGCGCAATGGATTGACACTACTTACCTGAGCACTGAGCGAATAAAATAGCCGCAAAACCAGCCGTGAACAGAGCCACGAGGTGACGGCATGACAATGGTAACACTAATCAATTAGCTTCACCGTAATCATTTTCTGCCTTCAGTGAGTGTATGTTACCTATAGGTTGCGTTCAGAGACACCTCTCGGCAACAATCGCTGTTTAACCCGCTGGGAGGCAACCAGTGAGGAGAAAGACGTTGCGGGACCCTACCGTTGAGGAGACGGAATTAAGCGTTTGTGCTACCGCTGCCTGCGCGAGGCTTCTCCTTTCATTACGTCTCTGTACCGAGTTGCAATGCGTCTGAGACCTCAGTGACGTCGCAGTCACGTGTCTTCTCGACGCTTTTGTGTTGGTCCGAGCAACTAGCGATGAAAGAAGGTAAATTAAGCCGGGAAGTTTTACCCTCAGAGCGGGATTCGAACTCACGCCTCTTCTAGACGCAGTCGAGATCATGCTTGCTTGACGAGTTAAATCAAGACAGGCACCACCGCATTGTGAATTTCCTTACTGCCTTATTGACGCATGCACAATATAACTCCCGAATTGTCAGCGACTGCAACGAAGATAATCTACGAGATATCGAAACGTACAATGACGAACGCTAACTAACGAAATGTGGCTAAAACTAAATTAGATGTATTAGTGAAAGACGCTCTAGCACAGGACTGCACCCTTTACATATAGTCAGAAAACTTGAAGCATAACCTTTAAAAAATTGCGGATACCCTTAAGCTCCACCTCTAAGGCTCAAGCACATCATCGTTAGCATGGTACACGCGCTTTGCTATTAGTTTAATCAAATATTGCTTAATATGTGCCCTTATTTACTCACACATACTGATTAGCATGCAATATGCTAATCCATATATTATGTGCAAGATCACCCGGCATAGATATACTTTAGATATACTAGGAGAGGCGTGTCTGACTCGGGTCTAGAGCTCAGGAGCCTAATCCACTAGTATGGATTTTCACCTCAACTTCTCGCCTCAAAGGAGCTACCCGAGTTGGCAGCTCCTGTCAGCTCGGCCGCTTCACGTGATCTTGTGACGTCACACAACCCGGCAACAAATCCATGCCCGGTATTTTTACCTGCCAACTACCATCTGACCAAAGGGATGGTCGTGTTATTCACTCAAAGCATCAGGGCCGACATAACGCCGACGTCAGACTTTAGTAAGAACTGGCCTTTGACGTTATTGTTTTAACAGAAGCGAACAGGCCAGAAAGCAAGGTATGCACGATGTTCCACCACACGCTTTTGCTTTGTGCCATATAACGATATCAGCTCAATACTATCTAATGACATGTGCACTATTTTTAGGCACCTGAGAAAAAAAAAAGCGGGGAGTTTTTCTTTGAGGTTTCTCGTAAAATAACTCAAACGAACGCACTATATATATCCATGAAGTCTAAATCGCCTCATCCGATTATATATGGTAAGTGGAGTGCACGGTTAAATGAAGAAGTTCGTTTAGACTTTTAATTTCTTGAAAGTGGGGTTTACAGCCCGTTTGCAACCAGGAAAAAGTGAAACAAAGATCGAGAATTCTTGTGACACCAGAAGCAACGACATAGCCTTTCCCCCCGGACAATTGAACACTGGAACTCAATTCCTGCCACAACGCGATCTCTTTCATTGCGCACATATTTAACAGCCATTGATGCCACATGATTTTTTAAATAATTGCTTTGTTTATTCTGTGTAGCTTCATTTTCTTTTACATTTCACAGCGTCTGTACCATATCTTATCCACTGCGTGTGTTAACATGTTAAGTTTGTTTTGAACCTTGCCATTTTAGTATGTATTCTTCTTAACCCCACTCCTGCAACAGCCCCAGCAGGGGCTGCAGTATGTTTAAATAAATAAATAAATATAAATAAATGTGGTCCCGGTTGTTGCATCTCAGATGTGCTCCGCCTGTGTTTAACACTTTGGCTACCGCTTGAGACAGCCGTGCAGGATTTGTGAAAGATGCTGTGCTCAAGAGTTTGCCTGGTGGCAACAAATTTACTAACACGATTGTGTTTATGCTAATAAGTATATGCGAGGTAATATAGATACAAATTAAAATATTAGTAATTAAGCGAGTGTCAAAGTGGACGTACGCGAAGGAGTATCCTTAAGGAGAGCCAGCTAATGAGCCATTAACTTTGTAGCATGTTACCCTCAATTAAAGGTAAGTGTTCCTCTGAACCAACTGGCGCAACCTGTTCCGTCTGTCATGTGCCACCGCTGCCCTGCCACCGCTAGCAGCGGCTGAGGGGCTGAATGGGATGCCAAAAGAGCAGGTGCAGGTCGGAAATTTATAGTGCGGCGAAAGCAACGTGAAGCTTGCATGCTTGATCACAAAAAAAGCTGGTGGGCCTTATGTAATACCCCTAACGAGGTCATTAAGGTATTAAAATGAAATGAAATGATCCGACACGCTTAGAATGATACGCTGAAAGGGCGAAGTGTGTGGGTAGCTGCGGTTAGCGTCCACCTATAGACCTTTGCAACGTAGGCACCCTGGGCGTCTCTATAATGCTCGCTGGGCTGTTGTGTGCGCCTGACGTCAGTTCAGGATCATGCGCACATAACAGATAGTTGTGCTCCTACTGTAGTCCCACCAATTCGAAAGGAGAGGAGGGGTTGGTTAAGAGAATAGTGTGATAGCAGGGTGCAAATGTGCACGCTCAGAGTGATTGATCGCAGCATTCCGCGCGTGCGCATTGTCGCCCAGCTATTAGGGAGATAGGGTGCGTGCCTCGACGGGCAGCGCCGCGCTTTCAAGGTGGAGACACTGCTATCTCTAGAAACATGTTGGGTCCCACTCTCCCGCTCGTCTGCATTGAGCACAATGCATGCGGTGTCGGACGGTTTCGACATTAAACTGCCACTGTGGCGAAGAATTCTGCAAGTTTTGTGTTCTGCCAAGACTGGGTGATGCCGGAGACTATTGCAGAAGTGAATCAGAGTTGACTTATTTTCCAGATGCAGCAAAGCCACACCCCTCCATCCTTCCGTTTACAATTAAAGGCGGAAAATCGAAGAAATGAAGTAGTACGTATACGTTGTGCCCACAGAATCAGTAAAAATCGTCGGGAATGTTTTAATTTGTGCACGCGTGTCACAATTTTTTTTCCTTTGTGATCACGCAGCAGGGATGGGATTTATATGCCTGACGGAAGAATCTCATGACCGAAGCAAGCTTTTCGTTCGTAGCCAAATTTCCATTTTGATTGATTGTATCGGGCAGCACGTCCTCAGCGGCTTTTGCTAATTTACGCTTCTGTTAGTGTAAATTACCGCTGATCGGTTTTCACGTTTGCTTCGATATTGATCTTATCGCTGTTAAGACTTAATGTAATATACTTATGCGCCGTTGTGGCTGTGTATATTTCAAGAGACGCCCACTGAATGCGCCTGTCCGGCAGGCTCTGGATCGCTGACAGTTTCGTTTAAATCAGCTTAAACTGAATAGACGTAAGCCGCCTTTTCCCGAACTGACATAGAAAAGCGGGTTATTTCCCAAAACTCGACAACTTGTCTTCACAGAAAGGAAGATAAAAGGAATTCCAGAACTTGACCGATTTCGAGAAAATGTTTTCTGCTCCACATTCCTGGAGTGACTGGTTAAAATGGTTTGGATTTTTCATGTTTTATTTTTGCAAATTGCGCAGATTTTTTAGGTGCCTATTACAGAGCGGAACTTTTCTTTTCTTTTTTTTTTTTTGTTTTAAGCGAATAGATATGTTGGATTAATGCGTTAGAGACTATTCTCGGAGAATAAATATGGCAATCATATCTGGTTCATAAGTTATCTCGGCGCTTTTTCAACTCGTACTGTTTATATATTGTTCGTAAAGAAGAAATTTCTGTCGTCATTAAAATGGGTTGTCTTGGTTTCCACGCTGTATTGAGCCAGAGGATGATAATCACGTGGTCTGCTTTCTTATGGCAGCTATGGAACTTCTAAACATTCACGGTAGCCGTGACATAGTTTCCGCGACGCCCATTCGCGATTTCATGTTTGTGGCCTACATGCAGCTGATAAGACTACATGGCCGGCTGACAGTACTGGCATCCTTCGTTAACTGCTAATTTTTACCCAGAACTAAACAGTCGGGCTTTGATATGCCAAGAATACTGGGCTTTCTTGGCTAAAACCGAATATATGAAAAACTGAATTCAACTTAATTTTACCGACCCCGTGTTTCATCCTAAACGTCCAATACTTAGTTATAAAGCGTATGATATCGATGAAAGCTAATGGTTGTTGGCCATAATGAACGTTGATTTCATCAGGTCTTTTTAGTTAATCAGTCGCTGGTAATAATTTTCACCTTGTTTTTCTTCTTGATTTGTAGTAAACAAACATAACCCTTAGATAAGCATTATGTTCGAGTAACACGGCATTTAATTAAAAAGCAGCAAGGCGTCATTGCACCGTATTATCAACCAACCCCTATAGTAAACTGTATTTATTTGCATGGGAAAGAAATTCAAAGAAAATTAATCTAGAAAAATAACTGCGCAAAAATGATTACTATTGGCAGCTGATCTTTCTTGCTACCAATATATCCCCGCAGAAATTGCCTTGCGTAAAGTGTACACTTTCGTAGAGCGAGTGTAGTATTACCATGTAAATTTCGAACACGTTTATGCTCTACATTGTGAATACTAAGAATAAAATAGCCTTGGTCAGTTTTCCGTGCAGCCATCACACTGCGGAGCATATCTGATCGCGATAGCCTGTCGATTTAATTCCAGTCGCATCGACCCCACTGAGCACAACACGGGCCGCGGACTACCATGTCAAATTACTACCACGAAGAAATCAAAATACATGCTGTCTTTTGTTCGGTTGCGTTATTGCGATGACAACACCACCGCAAGAGCCCACGCCGCAGCTCTGCTTGCTGCAGGCAACTGTCGAGTGGGACCCAACATGCCCCCGGGACGGGAGCACGGGATAGTACAAATAGAGTCCCCACCCAGAAAGCGGAGGAGAGGGGACCCTATTAGTTAGGGGAATAGGGTAATAGTGCAGCTAGAGTGTGCATGCTCAGAGTGATTACCGCGCCCTCGCCCTTTCATACAGTACAGTGTGCCCCGCCGGGGTGGTGCAGTGGTAAGACGCCCGACTACTGTCCGGAATACCCGGTTTCGAACCCGACCTCGGCGGCTGCGTTTCGATGGAGGCGAAACGAAGAGGCGTCCGTGTGCTGTGCGATGTCAGCGCACCTTAATGATCCCCAGGTGGTCGAAATTACTCCGCAGCCCTCCACTACAGCCCCTCTTTCTCTCTTTCCACCTTAACTCCCACATTCCTCCCTTCCCTTACAGCGCGGTTCAGGTGTCCACAGACACAAGTGTGACAGATACTGCGCCTTTCCCTTCCTGTGAGCCAATTATTATTATTATTATTATTATTATTATTATTATTATTATTATTATTATTATTATTATTATTATTATTATTATTATTATTATTATTATTATTATTATTATTATTATTTCTAGTTCACTGTAACACAGTCACAGGCTATTATAACACCCATGCATACGTGTAGTTGAACAGAAAATGCAGTTGCCGAGTTGCTTTCTATTTTTCGAGCAGCACTCGAACTGTGCGGCCAAAGACGACATGAACCTGCTTACGTAATTTTCCTCAAGATCGTAAATTCAAGAAGGAGTGGAATCGCAAATCTTCGTGTTGGTAAGTCAGTTACAGATATCGTGAATATTTAAAGCAGCGTGAAAAGAACGGGGACGAAGAATACGCAAACGACATGACTACTACTTTTGTTTTTGTATTTTTTTAATCGCCACTGTTTACCTGCGCTGCTTCAAGTTCCTGCGTAATCAAGGTTAGCACCGAAAAACTTCGAACCAAGGCTTTGACAGTTTTTTGTATGCATTTCGGCTCCAATTGATTGATATAGTGCATCACTAGGCAGCAGAGACCTTTACTGATGTAAATTGTGCATTGCCCTTGATGGCAACATTTTTTTTTTTTTTTATCGGCGACCACTGCTGCAAATACCATAAGGAACTTTGTAAGAAATGGGATGTTTCCCGCGCGATTCCTCGTGTGCAATATGCTTGCAGGCAGTAGCTACCAACGTTTATACATATACTTATATCTATAAACGTTGGTAGCTACGGCATGCGCACTGAATTCGCAGCATGTGCTGAATTTTACTGCGAAGTGGGGCGACACCCCAAACCAGTAGTAGTAGCCTTTGTGGTAGCCAGGAGGTTGTAGCTATTCTTGTTATAAAACCGGAATCGCTCCTATTATAAAGCGATCTCTGCGGAAAATAAAGGGCTTGTTCACGAACTACGGCATTCAATATCTGTGCCTACCAGAAGTGCTCCAAAAGAAACTAGCATGGGCTGAAATGAGCCCTGCACACCCTCACTGCCACATTCCAGACTTCGATTCTATGCATTTTACTTTTCTAGGCAGCAAAGTGGCGAGATGTATATGCTGAAGTTGGGTGAAAAGCGAAACCACTGAATACAAGGTCCGCGTACGCTTACAATGGCGTGAAAGTGCCCTTCATACTGAAATTGGGGCGTCCACAAGTACCAGGAACAGGATAATGGACATTTGCATCGGGCGAGGAAGTCGCCGAAATTTCTCCTCTCTAGACAATCGGAAACAGGTTTCGCTTTAGCTTTCACAGTGCTTGTGCGGGGTGCGCCCGACTGTCTAGTGAACAATATGGCAGCGCCCAGGGAGCGATTAGAGCCCTCTCATTCAAGCTGGGCACCTTCTCTCCGTGCCTTAAATGACTGAATGCTTCCTGACCAGCCAATCCTGTGTCGGGTTTCTACGGTGACAACAAAGCCTGCGTTGAGAGTTTTCTCGACAAAATAGCGCGCCCTTAAATTATTTTAATGCAGTATCTGTCCGCACAGCGCTGCCGCCGCCTAGTCGGATCAATTTTCTAGTAGCAATATTGGATTCTGGTGGAGCCCTTATAAGTAGTGGAACTTTCCACACGTTTCATTTCAAAAACTCACTCTTCCTCTCGAATAACCAGCGCGAGGCTACTATTGATTTACCACAATTTCCCAAGAACAAGAAGCTTGCGACCGACTTATCCATGTGACCTTTTGCGTGCTCAGGACTTTCCGCGCGGAACTGCTACCAAAGCAGGATGTTCCCGATGCACCAGCTAGTTTCACCTCGCAAGTACCATGCAATGGCTAAAGTCGGATTCTGTGCAGGAGATCTCACACGTGATACCTGCTAAGCCGCCAGTTTGCGAATGCACACCAATGAAGAGGAAACGAGCAGAGGTAAGCAGATTAGAATATGTTTTTCTAAAGGTGGCATAAAAAATAATAAACTGCAACTAAAATAAATTAAACGGCGGGACATCAGTCTCAGCAGCGCGGTAGCCGACCGAGTTGATATCGAGGCATGGAAGGGAATGTGGACCAGCAGTAACGTTCGGTCGCCCTCGTCAGTGGACGCAATAAATCTGTATTTTAGTGTACAAAGCGTATAAATCGTGCCTCGTTAATACGACCCCCGTTAATATGGACGACTCGAATTATGGACAGTTTTTCTGGGGACCAAACTTTTTCCATGCATTGACGTCTCGTTAATATGGAAACTCGCTGTCCGGACAATGGACAAGCAGAAAACGCACACATACCATTAGGGTCCATGCATTTTTTGTTGCGTTAATATGGACAGTCCTGAAAACCAAATCGTTACGCTGCTTCAAAGATAATGTGTCTTCTAGATTTTGTTGACAGGCACCGTATGAACGGAGCTCTAATGCCTAATTGATTGCTTGTGGTTTCATATTTTACACTGCGAAGTTGCCCAGTCGATGCATGTTACGATTTATTGTATTGCATGAATTCACTTGAACAAAAATCTGACAGCAGCTTAGGCCTTGTAGAATTTTGGATTCACCAGCATTCAGCCGACAGAATGTTGACACTTAGCAGGGTTTCGTGGGAGATGAAAAGTAGATGTCAGGTAATTTATTAATGAAATGCCATCGAGAATCAAATGCAAATGCATCAGAATACTTTCAATTGAATCGCATTGTAAGCATAACAGCGACCCGGATAATGTTCTTGTAGCTCCTAATGCCAACATCGCTGACCTACACTATGCTGTAAAGCGGACCTTATCCTTAGCGCTTTTTCTAATTGTTTTTCTCATAAAAAAAAAATCCAATTCGTTATTATGGACGACTCGCTTTATGGACACTCTTGTGCGGAGACCAAAGTGTCCATATTAACGAGGCACGACTATTCGACCTATTCTTGAGTACGCCTCAATATGCCTGCACACACACAAAAAAAAAAAAAAAAAACACACAAAAAAAACAACACAATTAGAAAGCATTCAAAGAAAATCGGTTAGATTTGTATTTAACTGCTATAGCTGTCAAGTATCTCCCAATAAACATAGCAAACTTGGAGATACTAAACTTGAGACAGTATAGGTACAGACTAGATGCATTTGCTTTAACATGATATACTGGCGATATTAATATAGTTTCTAGGTCTAATAATAATCTAATAATAATAAATAGTTGAAAGAGTTTTCTTGCAGAACCAACGTATTTAAATGCATCGCTGATTTTGTTTCACGGACAGTAAGTGAGTGGAATGCGCAAGGCCATGTCTGCCCGTTTTCTTGCTCATTGTTGTTTTCCGCAGATTGCGTTCCCTGCTCAAGCGATCAAACATCCTTGGTGTATTTGATCATATCATAGAGACTTAATTTGATGTCGTTTCTGCGTCTTGTTATCTATGTTGAGTTTTATTTTCCGTCCACATTTTTACTTATTGATTTTTCCCTCCATTACTTTTATTCCTGGTTCCCTATTGGTGCAATTGCCTACCGAAATTGCGCTGATCGAGAGGTGAATGCTTCATTGTGCTAGGTTCGCACCCGTTCTGAGCTAAATTATTCATTGTGGTCGTTGTGTCGCTGTTCGTTATTTGAATTCACGTAATGTTTTTCCTGCTGTTTACTTGTTGATGTGTTTATTGTTCTGCCGCCACGCCGCGGTGGAGCACCAGGGCTCGACATGACCGCAGGCGGTTGTGTTTCGATGGAGGCGAAAAGGAGTGGCGTCCATGTGCTATGTGATGTCAGGGTTCAGTGCACGTTAAAAAACCCCAAGTGGTCGAAATTTCCACAGCTCTCTACTAAGGCGTCTCTTATAGACGCCTTAGTAGAGGCTTTGGGACATTAAATCCTACAAATAAAAGCAATCTAACCATTGTTTCGCCCACTTTTGCCACAGACCTAAGAGTGAGGCAGGCAGTGTCTTATAAATTAATAATAGTACGTCACATCTGTCTTTAACGAAATATATGCCACTCCCATTAGGGTGTGTGTGAGTGCACAAAGCGCTTGAAAAGTCTAGCAGATTCTTCTGCTGGGGTTGCATAGGAGTACAATTACTTATTGTAGTGCGCATGATCCTGATTGGACTAGGTTAAAGCCCCTGCATCGACTAGGCCACCCCCGCCTTTCCTAGTGCTGCGAACAGCTTGCGAGACTTTTGCATCGGGCGAGGGAGTAGTAGAATTTCCTGCTTTCTGGACAGTCGCAAAGCGCTTTCGCTGCAGCGTGCTTGAGAGGGATGCACCCGGCTGTCCAGTGAACAAATGACAGCGCCGGGAGAGCCCACAATGTAGAAGCCTTAAGTGGCCCCAACCTTGGCTTTGTTGAGCAGTTTTCTTTTGTTGCTACATGTGCTTCCAAAGAGGGTGGCAAATTTGATTCTTCTCAACGCCGTGCGCGGGGAGAGGGGGGCTTTGATAGAGTGAACGCTTCTGCGATTTGGTAATACATAGTCGACGTAACGGTGAAAATTTAGTATAAGCATAGTACTATGGTATCAGCGAAAAGCGAAAGTGGATATCAACAAAAGTCTAAGTGCGATGTCATGCAAAATAGTCGATGCCTGTCTTTATCTTTCCTTTCATACTCCTCTTATCGGCTGTATACAATCACGCTGTCATTGTTGATCTTAAAGTAATTATAGTTGGAGCGGAAATACTGCTGGACTGGAGTGTAAACATTCAAGCTCTGGCCCTCAAGAAAAGTTAGTTATATCAAACATTATTATAGATACGATTATAAAGTGATAATAAACCGAATACAGTCAGCAATCTTCCTTGTTTTTTTAGTTCATGCCTGTCTAACCTTAGAAATTGGAGTTGGTAAGCTATACCACCATTTTCCAGTAAACTGATTGAAAAATTAATTGTCATTCGTCTAACAAATTATCTTCTTAAATTTGATCTCTTAACTCCCCACCAATTTGGATTCAGGCCGAATTACTCCACCGAACTTACATTAATAGAATTCACTGACCAAATTAAGCATTTTCTTGATCGTGGTTTCTTTGTTGGCGCACTTTTTATTGATTTAACAAAAGCGTTTGAAACAATTACCCATAACATTCTCTTTCAAAAATTGGAATGCCTTGGTGTTTGTGGTTCTACACTTAGCCTAATTCGTAGTTATCTCACTGACAGACTTCAAGTTGTTGAATTTGGTGGCAATACGCCTGCCCGGGAGGTTTTCGGCCCCATGGGAAAGAGTTATTTTACAAAAACTTGAGGCATGTGTTCACTGAAAGGGAGGTGAAAGGAATTCCAGAACCGTTGACATAAATTATTGGTGCATATAGCCGGTGTGGAGGAAATGCTTTCTTCGTGGATTGACTGGGTTATTAGGGGTTGGATTTTTTTTTTCTGCGAATATATATTTTCGACGAATGTGTACCTGGATTTCTTCCGCCAATGAACGTGGCAATCTGTGGTGGAAAGGTTATCGCGGCATGATAGACCTTGAAGCTGTGCTTGTAGGAGAAATTTCTGTCGTCATTGAAATGGGCTGTATTGGTTTCCACGCTGTAATGAGCCAGAGGGTGGGCATCACGTGGCAGGCATTTTTATGGCAGCTATGAAACTGTCCAATCATCTCGGTAGCCATGACATATTTTCCGCGACGCCTATTCGCGATTTCATGTTTGTGGCCTACATGCAGCTGATAAGCATATCGACCGGTTGAAAGAGACTTCCTTTGCTAATTGTCAACTTTCACTGAGCGTTAACTCGCGCTAAACCATCAGCGAGCTCTGCATTTCGAGAATACTGAGCTTTCTTGGCTAAAATTGAATATGAGAACTGAATTCGGTTTAGTTTTATCGTCCCTATGGTTTCAACAGAAACGTCCGTCCAGTCATAAAGCCAATGATATTGATGGAAGCTAATATTTTTTGGTAATAATGAACGTTGATTTGAACAGGTTTTATAGACAATCAGTCGCTAGTAATAATTTTCACCTCGTTTTTCTTTCTTATTGTGGACTGTAGATAAAATATAAGCCTTAGATGAAATTTCTGTTCGAGTAAATCGACTTTTAATTACAAAGTAGCAAGGCGTCATCGCATCGTATTGTCAAGCTACCTCTACAGTAAATTGTATTAATTATTTATATGCTGAAGATGATTAAATGAAAACTCCGCAAAAAAAGGTTATTATTCGCAGCTAATATTTCCTGCTACTGATATTCCAGTGGAAATTGCCTTGCGTAAAGTGTACACTTTCATAGAGCGAGTGTAGTATTACCCTATAAAGTTCGAACACCTTTATGCTCTACATTGTGAAAGGGGGAAAAAAGTCACCGTGGTCAATTTTCAGGACAGCCAGCACACCGATAGCTATAGCTTGTTGATTTAATTCCAGTCACATCGACCCCATTGAGCCACAAGGAAAACAAAATACATGCTGTCTTTTTCATCTTCATTCGCGTGCAGTTACAAGACCACCAGAGAAAGCCCACGCCGCAGCACTGCTCGCTGTCGAGTGGGACCCAATATGCCCCCGCGAGGACGTCCTCGCTCTGAAAGCGGAGACGAAGTCATCGAGGCACCCTAGTTTTTCCGAGCTCCATCTGGTAAGCTTTGCATTCAGATGAAGTTTCAAGATTTTATGCTTGAACAGACCTGCGTTTATAGGTTAATAGGTATCTTTTTAAAGGAAACTTAAGCGGAAGTGTGGTTCTACATAAGGTTATCCAAAGAGCGGATGAATGACCACTTATATTTACTTGATATTTTTATATCCCATCGTCCGATGGCTACAGTGAGATTGCAATTGCTTTTTTCCTTCCTCAAATCCAGGGCAGCAATAATTCACAATGCATTCAGAGCAAATGTATTTGTCGAACTGCAGAAGTTCCTATAAGTTTCATAAATAACAAAGGTCAAAGAAGCACAAAAACTCCAAACGTCTGGCAACAATGGATCTTTTCCAGTAACGCACCCCTCTTACAGCCGCCAGGCGAAATACGTTTGAGGGAAAGGGTTACCCAGATATTGTGTAGAAATCCGTTTCTAAATAGTGGCGTGGGCTTATTTTCGAAGGAGTTAACTGAAGGATTGGTACGCACAGGCCAAAGCCTGTGCCTGTGCGCGTGTGTCATTTGTGAACATAAACAATCCCCCCCCCCCCCCTCCCTCTTAAACCATAGCAAGAGGAAGCCGGCGAACCTGGCTGTCTCCACTTGAGGCGAGCTGGGGGAAGAGGGGACAACACAATCGACTTGAGTTGAGTGGACTCGACCCTACCACGTTTACATGAGCATGAAGTAGATGACACCTGATTCCTTTTTTTCCCCTGTGAATCTCTAGCGTTTTCATACACTGGCGACTCGCAGAGGTCGCGCGACTCGATTCGTCACTGAGGGGGAAACCCGAACAATTTGCATTTGTTTGGATCTCTCCCTCCGTGACAAATCAATCGCGTGACGTCCCACTGTGTCCTGATTCAAGTGGACCACGTTTACGTGCTTTCTAGCTGCCGCGGGGTCGAGCTAAGTCAAACCAGCCCCCGGCTACCGGCGCCGGAATTGACTCGTCTCGACCTTTCGACTTCTCGCCCGGACCCAATACCCTGTACCCTACATGTGCCCTGTAACCGGTCTTTGACCCGATAACTCAACTCAACCCGCTTCTGTCGGGTCCATGTAAACGCCGCTAATGCGGCTATTCCGAAAGCAGCACGTCGCGTCAATGAAGCGAGGGACGTCGTAAAAGCAAATGCAGCAAACTCATTCCCCTATTTGCGCATGGCGTCCCACCGGCGAAAATGGCAGCCACTGAGACTTCGCGTATGCGCAGTAGAACTACTTGAAAAAGGTCCATGAAATTCTCTTTGGGCATTTTTTAAGCCTCGTCCACATATTCGTTTGTTCGAGTTAGGCGTATACAGAAAACACAGGGTAAAGCTGTCCATGAGCAAAATCATTGCGCATAGTGCGGGAGCATTTCATTCTTTGTTCAAAACTAGACTGTGCTGCATCGAGGCGAGGTTCAGGCCTACATCTATAACAATATATACACGCTATAATCAATGTATACACGCGGGGTCCCAATGAGATATTATACGCAATGCTTCTACACCGTCCGTAAAGACTTAGGCTCTATTCCACTAACGCCTGCCTGGTTCTAGGAAAAGTAACGTTGCCGCGAACCATTCAAATCTTTATTTGTTCTTTTTTGACAGCCGCCGGCATGCGGCCTTATCACTGTGATTCCAGCGCTCGAATCGATTCTGTATTCTTTGTTTGTACATGCTCATTGTCCCGAGACGCAGCCTTGTCATTTTCTTTGTCGCGCAAGAGGCATGTACAGCCCCGTCCACTTCTAGCTATAACAAGGTCCCTGCTTTCAAATCGTCATTGCGTCCGACCCCGCCACGCAGTAATCTAAAGTGGCTGGCCATGTGAAACAGCACATCCGTGTCTCTGTGTGCTTGCATCGCTTTGCATCGATATCTGCCTGCGTCAGATACAATGTTGCTTTAAAAGCAGTGACCCTGTTCTAGCTAGAAGTGGACGACCCTGTACCTCGAAGATTCAACCCACTTGCGTCTCTTTCTACACTGTTCCAGGTTATGCTAGTCACCGTTTGTGGCGTTATCTAGATATTTCTTCGCCGTCTATGAACTGAGCGTTGACGGGTGCGATAGCCTACGGGCAATTTCAGTTCGACGACCAGAGAGCACGTTTGTTGCTATCGTCACCACCGAGTTGCTTAGTTCTTTTGCGGGTGCATGAGTTGATTTCAGTGTCTTCTCTTTTGATGCCTACGGCCTTGTCACCACCACGTGACAATATAGTGGGAGTATGACAGCTTAGCTCTGTACTTCAGCATGACATATATTAAGGACGGAGCCGCCAGCTATTGTAAAATAGGTACCCCTTCCACATGTTCGATAACGGCAATTGCTCCAATATTCGGTGGTTGCTTTGCGCACCCGTTCGTTGTGTGCATGGAATCGACGCATGCGATGGAGTTGGAGCGCTCCTACCAAACTATGATCCGCAATTTGAAAGCAAGCCTTCAAACCCCAACTTGGCCAGCTAAATATATTATAAGTGTTTTACAAAAGAAACTCAAAGATCTCATTTGTATGGAAGAAAAGACGTTTTTGTTGATGATGATGATTGTGATGTCCTCAGTAATAATGGCACATACTCCCGGCGGGGTATTGGCCATGGTGCATTGCAGATAGAAATGCCTCGCGGACAAGGAGTGGAGTATTTTGATAATTATGAGTGTTAAACTAGAATTAAAAAAAAAGTCAAAAGGAAAAAAAATTGAATTTTCATTTTGAGGAATCGGCATGATTGAATTATATAGCCATAAAGAAAATCGCACACTGGTGTCAGGGCGTATTCCTTGGCTCTTAGCCCAAATAAAAGGCGAATCGGAATAGACGGAGGAAGTCCTAGACGAGCGACGGTAGTCTCCAAGTAAATTCATTTACTACGGAGGGAAGCGAACCGCCGGCAGGAAAGGAAAAAGTTATCTAAGAAGTCTAAATTTCTCGACAAGACAGGCAAAGGTTGTTCATAGATAACACCGAACGGCATAAATATAAGTCGCGGTATTCTGCAGCGAAAGATTGCCACGGGCACCTCAAATTGCCTTGAGCTGCACACCCGCACACTCCAAGGCCATTTCAGGTGTTGGTAATCCGCTGCAGCAAGGGAAGGCATGGCACAGGTAGTAGAGACGTTGGAAACGCTGAAATGTTGTAGTCATGTATACAGTATTTGGGAAGAGCGGCACAATATGTCCACCAAAGGCGCACTTTGCTGAAAAAAAAATCAGCCCTCTCATTAGGTGTAACACCACAGTGCTCAGTATCCCAGTGAAAGCGAACTTCTTTAATACGAGGTGGAATAAAAAATAATTAAGGGAATGGCATAGCGGAGTATACCACTTTTCGAGCGCTGTCAAGGCGGAAAGACTGCTTGAAATTATACTAGCCTATAAATATTACAGGGAATCTTTTTTAACGCCAACTAAATCGCCAGAAACTGGGCAAGGAAAATACGGGTCTAGTCAGGGACCCGAAATATTCCAATTCACAGTCCAGGAGTTTGTGCCGATAGCTACCATTTCATTTTGCGGGAAGGCATCTGCAAAAACGGCAATATGGTTAGAAACGTTTTCTAGATACTCTTCTATAAGCCCGTTTAGTACATTGGCAGGCAAATTCTTTGCATACCCTAAAAGAATGTCGTCGAATGAGAATGCAGTATCAAACCACCGAAGGTTAACTTGTACTAAAGAATTTAATGAAACGGAAATTTTTGACAACAGGAAATTAGTGAACACAATCTGAGGGAGCTTATAGGACAAATACTATTACCAAAGAACTGAGTTGGGTTCGTTGCAAATACGGGGTTAGCCAATCCAGGAGCAGGCTTCGAAGGCCTTAAAAGCTTCGCTCAATGAAAAACTGAAATCGCGAATTTAGATCAGGTATCCGCGCCTCCAAGTACAGCACGACATTAGCCGTTGTTTAGGCAGACCTAAGCAAAGCGCGTCGCTTCAAAAGAAGCAGGGGTTCATACTTGTACCTTGGACACCAAAAAAATAAAAAAAAATAAAACAAAGCTAAATTCAAGTATTGGCTGAACAAGAGCAGAGTGTCCTGACGCATACTTTTTTTGTTGTTGTTGTTGTTGCTGATCCTCACCAACTGACCAAAGGCACGCTCACCTTAAAAAAATGCTTCTAAGTTGGGGCGGCTAGTCTAACTGCGGGCCGTACATTATACCCAAGCATTTAACAGAATCAACTTGAGGGTTTAGGTCAGAATGACATGCGGGTTTAGGTCTCTGCCTCTGGAGAGTAGCATTGCTATTAAAGTCCGGAGTGATGTTGCAACTAGTGAAATCAGCCTAAAAGCTACATATATCTCGAGTCACATTTAACCGTAAACCTTGTTGACTTGGAAGAATGTTTACAATAGCTTCCAGAGCCATATCATAGTCTGTGATTATTTTTGTTCTCATCTTAAGTTAGTCTCCTGTATACATAATATGCTATTGGGGGAAAGGAGCCTAAACAATCTTTTAATTGTGCCGTTGTACTTGTTAAGAAATCCGCGACAGTTCTAATGAATGAGGAACGCCATGTTTAGGAAGTTATAATTTGATTAAAATTTTAGTTTGTGATTCGTCTGGACCAGTTATCAGGCTTTTATCTCTCTCTCTCTCTTTTTACGTTCAAAATAGCTATTCCGTCGCTGCAACAGCGGCGGAGAAGGAGGGGTTGTATTCACTGCCGGCTCACAGGTACTGGAAGGTCCACGGATAAAACGCGAATGAGCGTATTTGAGGCTTCTCTTGTTGGATAGAAGGCATGGACTGCTGCCTGAGAGACCGGCGGGCGCTCTTTCTGCGATGGCCGCGAAGCTTTCGCTGTGCCTACCTGGACCAAGGTTGGTCCTACCCGATGCCTGGGCAGAGGCCAGGTCCTGTTCTGGTGCGCCGCCCCAAAACTCCACAACATTGGAGTAGTTTGGTTTAGCAGTGAATATGAAAATATTCTGTGCAACAAGGTCAACGATGTGCCTCTTTAAATTCTATATTTTCCTTTGCTTTTATTGTAATAATTTCTTTCTTTCTTTCAAGCCTCCCGAGCAGCTACGTTTGCCCGTGGCGTCATCCTCCTGTCCCTGCAACTGCTGCATCATGAGTGGACAGCCGACTTTAACCTCCGTAAAGCTCCCCCGGGGCCAATCCAAAGTGACGTCACCATACATTCCCTTACCAGAGGGTATAATACTACCGTGGATGCACCATCGAATGAGTGGGTTTGAGAGCAGCCGGGCAGAGAGCATGCTGAGCAACTCGTATTTTTTCATGATCCAGGTCAGTAGATACTTATCTGCCTGATGTTATCGTAATTATGACAGCAAACTTTTGTTGCTTATTCCTTGCCCACCACGTGTGAAATATTTTGACGTGGTCGATGGCATACCGTCTGGTCAGGAATCATGGCTTGATGAGTTTCACTGGTTACTGACCATGGTCAAACAAAAATGATGTCCCGGGAGCGCTACGGCTCACCTGTTCACAATGAGCAATGGGTTGGATATCCCGGGCGTTTTGTAGCGGTTAGTATCGTCCTTACAGATTTCACATAGATAGAGTGCAATGTGCTATAATTATTGTTTATTCTGTTAGGCGTAGTCTGGGTGATAAGTCACTAAAGATTTCGGTGGGCTGATGCATTCTTTTTCGTTGTCATTATATCTGCTTCGTCCCAGTTAATTTCATGGCCAGTCTCCTGCGCATGCTCCGCGATTCCCTTCGTTGTCACTTTTACTCTACGTACATCGTACTGATGATCCTTCAGGCGTCTCGTAAAATCTTTTGTTTCACCTATATAAACTAATGAACAGTCTGCGCAGGCAATTTTGTAAACCACGCCGTGAAACTTGGCACGAGGTAGCAGGTCTTTCACGTTTACAGCTCATTTCTTATCTTGCTTGTTGGGACATGTGCGACATATGGATGCCGTGCTCGCAGAACATCCGTACCAGCGACTCGGTGATCCCTGCTACATACGGGACAGGGGCTCGTTTCGGTTTCGGTGCGTTATCCCTTTCGTCTTCCCTGGCAGTAGGCTTCTTCGATGGAGTCAACCTTCTTCGCGTGTTCCGAATGAAGAAAAGCGGATAGGCATTTTCTTTTTCAAGTCATTTTCCATGGTCTTCAACTCGTGGTTTAGGGCTGCGTCTTCACTGCATACTTCCCTGGCGCGGTTAATTAGAGATGCAACCACTGACCGCTTGTGACTGACTGGGTGCGCTAATTAAAACATAGGTATCTTCCAGAATGCGTCGGTTTCCGGTAGACGCGAAGATAGACCAATTGGAGTAGGGGTTGCCACGGTGTAGAGGAACGGAAGGCAGCCGTCGGTCTAAAAGTTGATTGAGAGTTCAATGGTGTTGAGGTGATCGAGGAAAGCGCACGCGTGATTTCGGTCTGTACCGCAGGAGCAGTCGTCCACATACATTAGAAATACTTTTGGTCGTGGTTGGAAGGTGGCCAAAGCTTTGCTCTCGATGGCTTCGATGTTAGCCGCTGTGACCGAGATGGCTGTCCCCATTGCTGTGACGTCACCTTACGTTCTCTCACCGAAGGGTATAAAACAACCGTGGATGCAGCATCGAATCAATGGGTTTGGCAGCAGCCGCACACCTAGTTACATGTGTTCGTTCTATTACTTTTGACCTGTTAGCTTGTAGAGACATAGAAGCTAATCCCGGCCTTAGTGGAAAGGAAATTCTAGAATAGCTGCTCACTGATGAAAACACAATGCAATCAGCCATGTAGGGCATACAAAGAACCGAGAAAGACATAATAAATAAAATCACCTCCTTAATAGAACGCGTCAATTGCATCGAACGCCAGGTTAGCACATTTAATCTAGTTAGGTTTGGTTTGTGGGGATTTAACGTCCCAAAGCAACTCAGGCTATGAGACGCCGTAGTGGAGGACTCCGGAAATTTCGACCACCTGGGGTTCTTTAACTTGCACTGACATCGCACAGCACACGGGCGCCTTGCTTTTCGCCTCCAACGAAAAGCGGCCGCCGAGGCCGGGATTCGACCCCGCATCCTCGGGAACAGTAATCGAGCGCCGTAACGACTGCGCCACCCCGGCGGGTCGTTTAATGTAGTTAACTGCTCAATTCAAGGAGATAGAAAAAGAAATATGTAAATAGAATTGAATCCGCACTAGCTTTCCTAACAAGTAAAACAGATAACTTGGAAAATTTTAGTCGCAGGAATAATCTAATTATTTATGAAATAAAAGAACCTAGCAGTGAAACACCCTAAGAACTCCTGAAAACAGTGAATGCGCTTTTCGAAACTAAGCTATAGAGATAAAAGCAACAAGCACTGAAAGATGCCGCGGCTTGCGCGAAAAAAGAAAGAAAGCCAAAACCGACCCGTAATTTTGAAAATCCTTGATCGTCGCGATAAAAATTGCCGACGATTACGTTACTTCCTAATGCCAAATTTGAGTGCACCTCATCAGCTGTTCCAGCTTTTCGATAGATTGAGGTAAAGAATTCCAGCAAGACATATGTATGTACAATTACAGACAACTTTCAGGCAGGCGGTTCGTAGTGGCGTACGGCGGCGGCTATGCGTTTCGGCTCGGGCGGTGCACACATCGAGATTCGCCGCCACCGATTCGGCGCTCTGATTGTCGCAGCACAGGGGCGGCATTGGAGGGGGAGTGAAGAGGAGAATTAAGAAGGGTAGATACTTGGGCTTGTTGGTACATGATCGAAGGGAACAAAATGTAGCGCACCAAGACAAGGACAGAGAAAGAAGACACACAGCGCTGTGTGTGTCTTCTTTCTCTGTCCTTGTCTTGGTGCACTACATTTTGTTCCCTTAGAAGAATTAAGTTATCGGGAGGTAGCGCGTGGGCCCGTAGGAACGTTGCGCGGCGAAGAAATAGCAGCATTCGGCAACCGGAGGACACCATCGCCGCCACGCAGGAAGAGGGGGGAGGGAGGGAAGGTACACGCAGCGGCGAACGGTGGCGGCAGGAGCGCGCGCTGGCCCGGCTGCGGAGCTGCCGACGGCGATGACGCCACAACAGGTGCCGCCGACGCCACAACAGGCGGCGAAACGCAGGAACAGGTGCCAAAGAGCTGCGCTATAAAATACCTGTAGGCTTAGCCAGCCCGGCGACCCCTCGGGCTAGGAAATGGCAGCCATACCCTAAGAAGGGTAAAATGATGCAGCTGCTATGAACGCGGAGGGCAGTAATAGCACTGCGGAAGAGGTCTACATAATGGAAGGCTGGTATAAAGTCAAAAAAGGAGGAAAAGTTGAGCGGCTACAACAAAGAGCGCAAACAGAAGCAGACGCCGCTCCCAAGCAAGATAGAACGCACCATCACAAGCGCGTCGCTGGGAAGAAAAAAAGCGGAGAAATCAGTAGGAAAGCAACACGTGCGCATACCGGAAAAAGCCACGAGAATAATACTGCGCCCACAAGGAGGCCTAAGCCCCCTAGCGAAGTTCGGCACAGCTAAGCTACTCTGTTACATCTGCAAAAAGTCCGGAATCTCATATGAAGACGCGAGAAACGACATTTTCTCCCCTAATATTGCCAAGCAAACCCTGCTCGTTGCCACGGAAAGCGGAGAGAGAACGTCGAAATATCAAGGAATTACATCTATCATCACGGAAAGTGGTGCCAGAAAGGAAGTCAAGGCGTACATAGCAATCCCCGAACGAAGAGGCAAAGGAGTGATACATAACGTTCACCTAAACATCTCCGATGAAGATATAATCCAAAACTTACAATTTAATGCAAGACAGGAAATCAACCCTAAAATCATTGCGGTCAGAAGACTGAGTCCCAGGTCTACGACGATTCTTCTCGTCTTCGAAGAACATGTCCCAAGGACAATCAAGCTCTTTGGCTTTTATGAAAGATGTCTTTTATACAAGAAAGGATACGAAGTGTGCTACCAGTGCGGTGAACTCGGACACAGGGCAGACGTCTGCCCAAACCCCGGTGCAGTTCGAAGGTGCAGAAACTGTCGAGAAAGAGACCTCAAGAAGGATCACAACTGCAAAGACACTCGATGCATCCTATGCGGCAAGGAGCACCCGCTAGAGGTCGAGAAGTGCAGAGCTATGTTCCGGACCCCATATCAGGTCAAGAAATACTACTGGGAGATGAAGATGCTGGAAGAAACATTTGCAAGCCAAGAAGAAGAACACGAAATAGTACCGATCCTCAGGACCTCCCTACAAGAAAGAAGACCGAGAAGCCGAAGCAAATCACCGTCCCGTTTCCCATCCCTCTCTGCTTCCTCCCCGTACCCCATCCCCTGTTCGCAGGTACCGCTCGAGGTCGACATTCACAGGAAGGGCATCGGGCCATGCGAACCTCCCGGGTGGCAAGGCCAAGAGAGCGCCGGACGATCCATTGGGCCTTAAGAAGAAAGCAGGAACCGGCGAAAAGGTGAGCTTTGATAGGAGGGATTCACAACCTACACAGTATACGGAAAAGCTGGAAAGAGAAAATCGCGAACTACGAGATATGGTCGAAAAGATCAAAAATGTTATTCAGTCACTCAGGCAGAAGATGCAAACATTCAGACAGGAAATCCAGACTCCTAAAAACACTGCAGTACCCACTGTCACTCCTCTAAAGGAAACAAATGATTCCTTCTCCACGCCCAAACATTCCCCTAGAACCCCAAACCATAATGTGGAGAAGACAAGCTTCAACCAACTTCCACCCACCAAGCGAAGGTGTGCAGAAAAACCAGAAAACAATTTTGTAACGGAGGAAAGATCGGAAGCAACAATGAGAGACACAAACAGCAGAATAAACAGAACAGAGAACATAATCGTAGGGATAAGGCAAGCCATGGAAGCCGCTTTTACACAACTACAGTGTTTAACTAACGAGTTCAAAAACTCTCGAGAAAGACGAGCGAGCGACGTAGAATATTTGATGGCTGAACAAAATGGACAGCCACAACAATAAGGACAAACCAAACCGCATTAAGAAAAACACTACGCCCTAAACATTACGCCCTAAAATACGAGAAAAATTAACTTAACAATTGCGAGAACACGGAGAAACAAATGAGTCTCCCCAAAACGTGAAACATCATCCGCTACCTGGTATGCCTCGAACAGTCCGTAACTAACCAGAGCATAAACCAGCGGAAGACAGTCTTTGACGGCACGGATGAGGACTTCTTCAATCAGCTCAAAGACATCTACGTTGGAGATGGCATCAACAAAAAGCTGCCGATTTATCGGGGACTAGACAATCCGGAACTTTACCGACCCATAACAGAATCCGAGGTCAGGGCAGAGATAGCCAGCCTCAAAGGAAACTTTGCTCCTGGACCGGACGGTATGACCAACAAATTAATCAGGAACTTAAACGATGACTCCATTATCAGCCCGACCAAGTGCATGCAGGAAATATGGGAGAAGGGAAAGCTCCCCATACAATGGAAATCAACAGACGTAATCTTTATACCCAAGCCAGGAAAACCACACAAGTTAGAAAATCTAACACCCATTTCCCTCACCTCGTGTCTGAGGAAGCTGATAGAAAGTGGTTCAAACAAAACTTGTCAACTATATGGATGCAGAAGGATTATGGCCCCATGAAATGGTTGGCTTCCGAATGCTCCTCGGTACGCAAGACGTCATGCTGAGACTCAAACATGACATCATGAACAGGAGAAAAACCAAAAACACAAAAGTCATCCTAGGCCTGGAGTTAACTAAGGCCTTCGATAATGTAGGGCCCGATGCAATCCTCAAGAACCTCCAAGAGGTAAAAATTGGTGCAAGAACCTTCGCTTACGTTAGCTTTCTCTCAGAGAGAAGATAAGTTAAAATTCCTAGAGACAGAATCCCCGATCATCAGGACAACAGGCAGGGCACACTACAAGGTTCGGTGCTCTCCCCATTGCTCTTCAACACAGCAATGATTAACCTCCCGCCCCTGCTCAAAACAATACCAGGTATCAAGTTTAGCATCTACGCATACGATATCAACATCTGGCTAAACACAGGCTCGGACGCAGAAATACAGGAGAAGCTCCAGCGCACGGCTAGAACGGTCACAGAGTACGCGGAAAATATAGGTCTCAAGTGTTCACCGCAAAAATCGGAGCTACTAATCTACACGAACAAAAAGGAGGAGCCAAGCTTCGAAATCACAGTGGATTGTCAAAAAGTGCCACAGGTTAACCAGATTAGGATCGTTGGATCCATCATCCAGGAAGATGGCAGAAACGGGTCCCCAATAGCCAAACTACAGAACTGCGCTGCACAAATAACGGGTCTCGTCAGAAGGATATCTCTCAAAAACAGGGGACTCAAAGGAAAGAACCTGCTAAGGTTAGTACAGGCTTATATCATCAGTAGGGTAAGATATGCAACGCCATATCTAAACCTGACAGCAAGGGAAAGGGAACAAATAGAAGAGTATCAAAAGCGCACTCAGCCTTCGCAGCGGCACCTCCACGACCAGGCTGCTCGGAATGGGGCACACAACACATGGGAGGAAATAGTGGAAGCCACAAGAATAGCGCAAACGGAGAGACGACTCAGTCAATGCGAGACGGGAAGGCAAATTCTAGAATGGGTCGGGCTCTAGCACGGCAGAGGGACGGACCCCAACGTTGACCTGAGCCAGAACTGTAGAACCAACCTGTATGATCCCACCCATGCCAAGAAACATGAGCCCCATTCACAACAAAGAGAGAAGAGAAGACAGAGCCAAAGCCATCAAAAAGGAGATGAGCAAGTTTGACCCGAACTCCGTGGCGTACACTGACGCAGCCACCAGGAAATGGGAGCTACAGTCGTGGCAGTTGTGGACGGAACTGGAGCCCCTCTAATCACGACATCAATAAAAACAAGAAATGACGTCTTCGCTGAAGAGGTAGCAATTGCGCTAGCTTGCGTTGGCAGAAAAGTTAAAGTGATTATAAGTGACAGCAAAACAGCCATTTGGAACTAGACAAAAGGAAGAGTATCAGCCGCGACTAAGAAATTCTCGAATCCAGGGAGATGTCACGGAGAATTACAATAAAATGGACCCCAGGCCACGAATCGGTGTCTGGAAACGAATAGATAGGTAGATGGCTTTATTGAAAGGAAAAGGCAGAGAGGTTGGCGGGAATAATTCAAATCTGGCCTGCTACTCTGCACTGGGGAAGGGGAAGGAGAGAAGAAAGAAGATCATGATGGGTGACAATGTGGGAGAAAGCATATGAAATACATATCTACAGGAACAGTGGCTTGCTTTACAAGTGCGAATCAAGTCCGCTGGCGCACACAAAAGGGCAAAGAGCACGCACTGCTTGGACGCCCTCCCACTTGTCCTACCAAGCACCCAGCAGCAGTTTCTCCGACAGCGGCCTATTGTTCAAACACTTCAAGGAAGCGGCTAGCACACTTCTTTCGCACGAATACGCTGGGCACACCAATAATATATGGTCCACAGTCTCTGGGATGCCACAAGTAGAACATTCCGGCGAGTCCACCTGTTCAATTAAATGTAAGTACTTGCGCGTGAAAGCCACATTTAAACGAAGTCTATGTAGCAAGCATGCCTGATGACGCGGAATATCACGCGGAACATAAAATTTAAATGTTCGATCGAGCCTTGTCTGGAAACGAAGCCGCTCACTCGCCCGCCCTAGATATCTACCACCGGACGGACGTCGAGCAGGTCGACAACGACAACCCAGAACCCGAGAAGAGGTAAGACACCTACACGAGATCTGTGAATACTACAAACTAAACAGAAAAACATTCTCCACTCCACATAAAGAGCTATACAATGAAGAGGCCAAACGTATTCGCTGACTACAGGCCGGAAATTACCCCAACCCAGTAAGGCTGCACAGACAAATAGAGAACAGACAACACGAAAACTGTAAACACTGCGGACAGAGAGGTATACTAGACCACATAGTCTGGCAAGGCTCCTTTTCCCCTGTGCAATGGCCAACATTCAGGACACGGAAGCCTTGGAGTTCCTTCTACAGAGCGAAAACCTTGAGACCCAAAAAGAAGTCCGCCTGGCGGCTGAGGCCGCGAAGAATCAGGGTATTCTTGCGCGCTTCAACTCGCGGTGTCCCAGCCCCCTATTCGGGTATGCGCACCTGGGTAGGGGAGCAGGGGAACGTCCTATATTGGTGGCAATAAAGTCTTAAATCAATCAATCAATCAATCAATTGAAATCAACAAGCTGAAAAGCTGTAATGAGGTTTTTTTTTCAGATGATTTTTTTCTTGGAATTTGGGAAAAGCGCAAAACCTCTTGGAAGAGCTCAGAAAAAGAAAAGGATATAAAACATAGGTAAAGCTGGTTTACGACAAGCTCAGTGTAAATGGTGCGCTATATTACTGGAGTGATGTAAAGGGAATGAGAGTCGACGTAAAGAACAATAGTTGACGAGTTGACTGAACATGCGTGGTATTGAAAATTCTGAACATGAACTACAGGAGTGTTAATAAATCTACAGAATCAGAAGGACCCTTGGAAGCCTGTGACCCGGATCTATATTAACAGAGATATGGTTAAGCAGTAGTGTTTATGATAGCGAATTGGTGTCACCTGGTTGCTATATCCACAGAAAAGATCGTGTTAGCAACTGGGGTGGGGTAAGTGTCCTTTTCAAAGCCAAAAAACGATGATAAATCCCGACATACAAAACGTCGAGGGTATATTCTGCAACGCCTATCACGGCAACATTAGGTATATTATAGCCGCTAATTATCGATCACTTAACTCTCCCTCTGAAGTGCGTGATGGCCTGCCCTTAGAAACTATCTGAGTAACCATGTGAAGCCTGGTTGTCGGATTATTTTGACCGGTGGTTTTCCTTCTCACAGATATAGTTCCAGGAGAGATGTGGCGAAATAATGATGACAGCGTTTAAGTTTGAACTCCTTCAAGTCGTTTAAAATTTTACGAGAATTACAGCGAACACTGGATCAATACTCAATCTAGTTTTCATAAGTAGAACAATAAGAACAAACCGCAGCTGCGAAGTGCTTCCTTGAATTTCAGATCACCGGGCTGTATTACTAACGCCTTCCGATGTTTCGTTACATAAGCAGTCTATGAAAATTTCTGTGCCAAAATTTTCGCGAGCAGATGATGTGTCAATAATAGACAAGCTGTCTTTCGTGTTTGATTCTTTTTTTGAACAGCACAGATGATATTATGGTTTTGTGGGAGAGATCTTAGTGTCTCATAAACCACATTGAGCGTTTTGTTCCTCGAATTGTGAAAAAGAAAGGTCAAAACCCATGAATGTCTCGAGGAAATTTGCAATTGAAAAGGCGATTTAAGCGCTTAAAACACAAGAAAGGTACTGCTAAGGAGCTACCTGCACTACTGAAGAAAATTTATGGGGTTTCATTTCAACTAAAGGGTCAAGTAGCTTCCGGAAAGCAGCAATATACTACGGCGAAAAACTTCTCAATTTCATTTCACCGTCCCCTGAAAAACCCTGGAGGCTGATTACACCACTACGTGTCGAACGAATGAAGTGTTTCAAATTAATGGTGATGAATGTGAAGATTGTTGTCAAATTGCAAGTGCTTTTATTTCTCATTTCAAATCTGTGTTCTCAAAAGACAATGACATTCTATCAGACTTCCACGAACCATATCCACCAATACAAGACATTGACATCACTGAACAAGGGATACTCAATTTACTTTTAAAACTAACTGATAAAAAAATCACCCAGGCCTGATAGCATTCCTAATGTTTTTTCTAAAACATGATGTTCCCTGGACTTCAAAGTATATATATATATATATATATATGTTTTCTTCCCTAAACCTATGCATGATAGTCAGATTCCGAGCGATTGCAGAACAGCGAAAAACAAGCCTCTTCACAAGAGTGGTAACAAAGATCAGATTGATTACAAACTGACGCCATATCTCAGTAAATTCAACATCCTGCAAGTTTTTGAGCGTATAATACACAAACATCTCTCTTAATTTCTTGGCAGGCTCAATATTATATCGAGCACTTGACACTGTCAGAAAAGGTTTCTTCATGTCCACACAGTTAGCCATTACCGTACATGACTTCGCAGCTTCAATATATTCAGATGTCAATGTGATATTTATGGACGTTGCAGAAGCTTTCGATAACGTTGCACATAAAAAGTTAGATATTAAGTTTGATATTAGGAAGCACACAGCTCATCAATTGGATTTTAGCCTATTTTTCGAACAGATAACGGTATGTTTCTTTCACATCACAGTTCCTCTGAGCTTTCAGCTGACTCTGGCGTGCCTCAAGACTCTGTTATCGGCCTATTTTATTTTTGCTTCTTATTAATGACATTGTAAATAACACTGATGTTCAGATTAACTTGTACGTCGACGACTGCGCCATCTATTCCCCCGGTTGGGCCAGGCGGGAAATGCCGTGTATGGGAAGCGTGGGCCAAAGTGGTATGCTGCCTCCGCCGAGGGGCTCCAAACATTCTACATCAGCTCAACCACCAGGATCTCCTTTTCCCCAGACATGGCGATGCCACGCACGGCTACTCGAAGTCCATAGTGTCACATAGTATACGCAAACGTCTGTTTTAACAGATGCCCCCCTGCAAACGTCGTGTGATCGAAGATTGTTGGCCATAATTCAGATAAACATGAGCTCTTACAGATTGACAGATATGTTTCCGCAGAGCATTATGTACAATAAATGAATTTCTGCATAGTTCTTGAGACAAAGCATGCAAAGTAAGAAACTAATTTTGTTTGAGCCAAGCTTGAAACACTTTAGAAAAGGTAAAATTCAAAACAAATAATAAAAAGGCACAGTTATAAACAATTTGGTTTCACCTAGACAGTTTCAGGCACTTATTCCTATCTGCTTTAATTTATTCACAACAGAATTAGGTGCAGTCGATCCCGGGTATACCGAACTCGAAGGAAATAGCGAAGCAGTCCGATATATCGATAATTCGATATATAAAACATGCTGACAGATGAGCTCCACTGTAACCAGAAGCGTGAACCTGGTGTACATATAGTAGCAACGCGATTCGTGCAGCCAAGAGCTACCCGCCTGCGTACTGGCAGCCCACCGCTCACCGCAGATGCGGCGACCAGCGAGGTTCACGCGCGCACCTGCTTGCCGAGCCTCAACTCTCGCGAGGCGTCAAAAAGGGGGTCGCATTGGCAGGCATAGGAGAGACCGGAGCGTCGGATTTCGCGCTGCTCGTATCGCGCGCCGCGTGGCACAAATGCCGTTCGGGGTTAACAGCAAAGCTCCTGCAGACGGTGCTATAAAAAAAAAAAAGACACAACTGATTATAAAAGGTCTAATTACGTTACTGGTAAACTATAACCGCAATAATAACAGTTACAATAAGGTACACTTGCGAGCGCCACCGCAAGCCCTCGGTCAGCAAGGCTAGCTTCACCGCACAACTGGTGCGCCGGAGGCAGGCTTCTTTGCATAACTACTGTGTCGAGTTGAAAGCCAGCATGCCAGTACGAAGTGCACTTTCAAACGAACTCGCCGTTTACCTCACCATACCAGCAGGTGCCCAAGGCTGCGCAGCAGATCCGCTTCTGCGGGCGAAAAATCATCGCACAGAAGCCAGTATGAGAAACACCCTTAACGGATCACGGCGCGCAGTTCGGTATGTCGAATATTCTGCTGAACGGCAGTTCGATAAAGCGAGCACCACTCCTATACTTTTCCAAGGGATTTCCAAGGGGACATTCTGAGAGTTCGTTATAAGCAATGATAGGACATGTCCGTGTTGAATATATCCGGGATAGACTGTATCACAATCAAATGGGGCCACACAGTAGTGTCCTTGCGCGACTATTCACCGCTCCCTGTTCAAACATTTTCATGGTTCAAACAAAACTTTTGATAAATAATTTATCCCTTTATTCTAGTTATCAGAGAACCACGTATAAAATATGAAGTGAATATAAGAGGTAAAGAAACCTCCCATCGGACTATCTATTGTAAAACCCCGTATAATTTAATATTCATGTAAAGATATCCAGATATATTCGGATTGTAAATGTAATCATATTTTTATCCCTGGCTGGCCTTATCGTAAATTATATTCTACTTCTGTTTTCCCGATCTGTTTTATTATAAACAGGGCAGAAAACTGCATGTAGATGGGGAACAGGAAATAACACAAACACAAAGCGCTGTGTGCGTCGTCTCTTTCCTGTTCCGTCTCTAAGAGCTGTTTTCTGCCATGCTAGCTATGCAGGAACTAGACTGAGTCCGGGCTGTTATAAAGTGCGTTATTGTCATGTAGTACAGAGCTTTACAACTATGACAAATTTGAAAAATGTAATTGTGCCAAAAGGAAACGAGGAAATAATGCAAGCGACAAGAAATTCGGAGCAGTATACCAAGAACAAAAAAGGGCTGAGCGCCTGTGACTCGGGTGACAAGAGACGTTTGCTTCTAAAACGGCCCGCACCGGTCGAGCTCCTTCGCTGGTAAGCAAATAGGTGAAGCTCTTGCCGCTTGATATTGTACTTAAATTTCGTTTTTTTTTTTTTAATAAGGACTAAGAACAAATAGGTGTCGTAATTACCATCCAAAATATCACTACCCGTTATCCCTGCCACCGCATGATGAATATGCTGTTACCTTCTCTGTTCAGAAAAGTTCGAGGTTGAGTTGCATACAAAAAACTTTTAGCTGATGGATTATATGTGTCAATTTTTCTAAAGCAGAATTTGCAGAATATAGTCGAAAAATATAAAATACGACAAGCAATCCAAGTCTATGATGAAAGCCGTGATGAGTTTTCAATATTTTCAATATTGAAAACTGAATTGCGATATTCATATAGCAACAACAAATACGACTTTAAGCATTGCCGTTCGCAGTTTCCATTTATGATACTCAGAAAATTGTTTACTTAACACTTCGAATGCTACTGTTCCATAAAAAAAAAAGGAAAAAAAATTATTTTTTCTGCCTAAATATCGGCCTTACGAAAGACAACTCCCCAGTTTTCCATCGCACAATACTAGCTGTTATTATATTGTTGTGTTGTATTGCACACAATACTAGCTGCTATTGTATTTTTGTGGTGATGTGCCAAATTTTCCACAATGTCTAATAACAGGCAAATATAAAAAAAAAATCTGAAATGCTGCAAATTATCAGTTAAGCCTCCGAAATGTAGTGGAAATGATTTCTATTTCGAAGGTCCACATTATGCCTGAAACGACGAAAAAGAGTTGATGTTACCACGCCGGTGGCAAAATGTCGCCACAAAAATAGCGGAGGGCATGCTACACAGTGCATTCGCCCCATATGGCATAAAAAAGAGAGCATGTGTGCGACCATAATAGAATGCGGAATTCACCGGAAACAAAGTTGCAGCACGCGGCGTTCAGAAAAAGCCGCGAGTTTCTTTGTACACTGTTGTGCGCACTCGTGCCCCGTTATTCGAGCGCAGTCAATATGGACGACACGAATTATGAGAAGCTTCTTCGAAAACCAAATATTTGCAGTATGTTTACTCCTCGTTAATTTGGAAACTCGCTGTCCGTGAAAGAGACACGAAGGAAACGCACACAGCCCCTTGAGGCCCACATATTTCGGCCGTGTTAAATGCACAGGAATGAGGACAATATACTAACCGCTTCAATCATGCGTTTCATTTTCTGCATTTGAGTGTAGGGCATCAAAGAACTTTACTAATGTACCCAAGTATTCGAGATTGAATCGCGACCGCGGCGACCGCTTTTCGGTGGAGTATCTTTGGGACGTTCAACCCCATAAACCAAACCAAACCAAATTAAAGAAACACGGCGCAAAAGTGGAAATGGCTCTTATCGTCTAGTTTCACGCTTTACGGTTCATATAGTTGCCTAGTCGATGCACTGGAATTACCACTCGGCATATTGCTTGGCCGTGAAGGAAATTTTTCTGCGGCTTGTGCCCCATAGAAAACCATATCCAGAGGCTTTCAGCCGACAGGTGCTGATATATAGCCGCAGTTCGTGGTATGTGAGCAGTTGTAGTAGAAATCGCTTCTCCATGGGACGAGATCAAGCGTACCACAGACCAGTAGACGCGTCAAGTTCCGCGGCCATATTTCAAGCCATGTGGTGACGGGGATGATAAGCTTGTAGAGCCCATTATTGATGTGCCCAGCGTATGCGTGCGAAAGAAGTGTACTAGCCGCTTCCTTGAAGCGTTTGGACAAGAGGCCTCTGTCGGAGGAACTGCTGCTGGGCGCTTGGCAGGACAAGGGGAAGGGTGTCCCGGCAGTGCGTGCTCTTTGCCGTTTTTTGTGCGCCAGCGGACCTGATTCGCACTTGTAAAGCAAGCCACTGTGCCTGTAGATATGCATTTAATGTGCCCTTTCCAACATTGTCACCCATCATGACCTTCTTTCTTCTCTCCTTCCCTTCCCCAGTGCAGAGTAGCAGGCCAGATTTGAAATATTCCGGCCAACCTCTCTGCCTTTTCCTTTCAATAAATCCATCTATCTATTGTAGAGCCGGAAATTACACCTAGTATATATATAAACTTCACTGACCGCCACTAAGTAGAAAAGCAGACCTTATTCATAACCAGCTTCCTTTTTTTCCTACCTATATATTTTTCATCGCGATTCGTTATTATGGAAGACTCGCTCCGCGGACAGTTTTACTTGTGAACAAAGGAGTCCTCATTAACGAGACGCTACTGTACATAGCGTGTAAAAGGGTTAATACACTCAAATTTCGAACAAACTCTCAAGAATCGTGCAGTCAAAGGGGTAATACACTCAAATTTCGAACGAACTCTCAAGAATTGTGGAATTTTTGCAGCAGACTGGTGCCTGCCTCAACTTCAAGATTAGTGTAAAAAGTTACCTCTTGTATTCGTCGCCTACGTTACCACTTCGTAACCACTACTTAACCACTACGTAGCCACCACTTAATCCCAAAGCAGCAAGGTATGCGTCAAGAAGCCGCCGAGGGACAGACGGTGTAAGACAGTCAGAGGTCAAAACTAGTTGGGAGCGCGCATTGGCACTCCCTGTTGCGTCGGCTATAGGGCACATGATGTCTGATTATTTTGAGACGCACCTGCGATGGTGAATTTTGTGTCTTTCATTAGGCAGAACTTGCAATATGCATGCATCATACGGGTGCCGGCAAAAGTCCAGTATAGTTGCCCCCCCGCCCAAAAAAAAAAAAAAAAATTAACAGAAAAGAGGAGGTCGTTTCATCTACATGACAATCGACCTAGCTGGGTCTGGTCTTTTTTTTTTTTTTTTGTGTGTGTCAGAACAATGGTGCTAGCCTCCAGAAGGAAGTTTTTGCGCTTAATTTCTTTTTGTTTGGCCATGAGCCGCAAAACTGCTTTAGAACTTAACATGTACACGTACCGACGTGATCTAAAGTGGAGAGACCAAGCATTTTGAGAAAACTACTCGCAGGCGTTTACTGACACTGAAGCGGTTACTTCTGAGATATGGATAAGGAACCCTCTTTAATATACTTGTCATCTTACCAAAGCAACTTAGTCTGCCCCCCCCCCCCCCCCCCCCCCACACACACACACATACACATCTTTCTATACAGAAATAAAAATAATGCAATCGTAGCGGTTCGCCTGGTCTCCCTAATTTTTCTCATGGGTGAACCTAACTCCTGTAACGCGGACAAAACCAGGACAAAACTGTTCAAGATTTTCTTTCCCTAGGCTGAATAATAAATTAATTTAATATTACTTGAATCGTCAGGCTTCTCAGAAAGTGCTCACGAAGCAGTTGCTTTTCTACATTCCCATTTCTTTTTGTTCTCCGTGGCATCTGCACCAACTGTATAACCGTTCAATTAGGACTGCAGCATTGTCTACGGCATTGTTTTTTTTTTTTTTTTTTTTTTCTGTTTCATGCTTGCTAGTCGTGTATTCCTTATTATGCTACTAATCCTCTTTAATGAATTCTGTTTACGTATATTTTCTGCTCCCTCCCTGCTTGCGCCTTTGGACAACTATATATCAGAACCGAATAAAAACAAAAACAAAAAACAAAGGAAAACTTTAGCACCAGCAGGGCGCGCACTCTTGAACGACATCGGCGGCATTCAAACGTTGCACGGAGCTGTCGGGAGATGGCGCCACCACAGTTACAAGTATTCTTGCACACCTGTATGGGAGGCCGACCGGTCTTCGGCGGGACGCCTTCAGCGCATTCGGAAATGCGCGGATATGGGGGGCGCTTTTGTGCCTTTGTCGCAACCAGAAAGGGGGATATGGCGGTGACACGCCTTGTGTCTGCGTAATTTGTTTATGCACCGAGTATCGTCGCAATGGAGGGCTATGGAACGAAAAATGGTAGGGGTAACATTAAGAGATAGAAAGCGTGCAGAGTGGGTCAGAGAAATAACTCAAGTTACCGACATTCTAGTGGAAATTAAGAAGAAGAAATGGACATGGGCAGGACATGTAGTGCGAAGAGAGGATAACCGATGGTCGCTTAGGGTAACAAACTGGATTCCAAGGGAAGGAAAGCGTAGCAGGGGGAGGCAGAAAGTTAGGTGGGCGGATGAGATTAAGAAGTTCGCAGGGGTCAAGTGGATGCAGCTAGCACAGAACCGGGTTAAGTGGAGAAATATGGGAGAGGCCTTCGCCCTGCAGTGGGTATAATCAGGCTGATGATGATGATGATCGTCGCAATTCGTGCGGATAATAAGACGAAGCCCTAAAAGAGTGCGTTGTTCGGCAAGCCGGTCAGACGTATCATCACAGTGTACTGCGCAATTGTTGTGTGTACCTTTACGTCCTTGTTTTTGTGTGCGCAGTATACTTTGAAGATAAGACGAAGCCCCTTGATCAGGCACCCGATCTATAAGCTTGACTTTTTTTTTTTTTTTCTTAAATGCACTGGGACTCTTTTTTTTTTTTTTTTTGTTTTGTCAGCGTCGTGACTTTTTCGTAATGTGGTTGAAAACTGCCGATTTTTCAAAGCGATATTTTGAACGGGAGGGCTATGTAAGGTTAAAACAAAACGTCCAACTGTGCGGTAATATTGATACCCCTATAAGTGTCTCTACATAGAAAAACGTATCAAACGGGCTACACTGTTTGGGGACTAAAGGTATGCGGGCGTATTTATTTTTTTTTTTTTTCTGCGAGCTGCATACAGGAATCTTCGCTTTTAGTCTCCTGGCATACTGACGTTTTTTTTTTCTTTTTTTTTTGCATAAAACATGAAAATGGGAAGCATTCAGTTGGTGACTACAGATATTTCCATTCGTGTTTCCAGTCAGAAACAAGCGACCACATAACGGGCGATGAAACAAATTAAATGTGGTTCACAGTATTATAGCTCGCGGTGACACACTCCCGTCACGCGGTAACGTTTTGAGCAACCCGCCGACAGATTCTTGCGGCCCTGCTGCTGCCTTAAAAAAAAAAAAATAAATAAATAAATAAATAAATAAGGGGCGCGGGGCGAGGACGTGCCAATTTCTAATGGGGGGAGGGGGGGGGGGCAGTAATTTGTGTTGATCATCAGTGCAAAAGAAAAGTTACGAATCAAGGTGGTGCCTTCAGAGAAACAAGTGGGCTGGGTACAACATCACTGAAAGCTTCTCACTTCCACCGCTGGTTCGGATGTGAAACTCTGCTTCAGCCTGTTCATACAATAAATCAACTGAACGAGATATGGAGTAACGCCAAATAGTCTAATATTAATTGCATTTGTCGTTTCCAAGTGTGGTCGTTCAATAAGACACGACTAGGCGTGGGCTACACTTGGCACTTCTTTCCAGGTATTTGAAGAAGATTTATTTCCACAAAATTTAGTTTTATGGCGCAATTAAGGAAAAATGTCGCACGCGGCAACTTGACTAGCCCTCAACCTGTCTTGTGGCAGAGGCAGCAACACAACTATATGCTATATAAAAGGCATAACATTAAGTTAGAAGAAGGAAGAAACAACGAAGCAAAGAACACAGTTAAAAGAAAAATAAAACATCCTTACACAATCTATAAATTATAACATTGTTGGTACAAATGCTGTATTTTGAAGGACCCGAACTACTTTGGTAATAAACTATAACTAGAACTGGAAGTGATATCAACATTGTCGAGGATGAAACGATTTAATAATTTAGGTATTATGTGACAACACATTTGCATTCCAAGATTGGTACGTCAGTGCGGCACGAACCAATATTCAGGAAACCTTGTGCTTTAATAAATGAGATTTCTTTTCAGGTTGGCAATGAAACCAATATGTTCTAGGTTATTTTTACACTCCTCGACATATGTCAAGGCTAATCTAAAATGAAAGTTGTTCGGAACTTGAATTATTTGTAGATCCTTAAACAGAGCACCTGTAGATGAATCGAAAAGTGCATTGCAGACAACCCTGATAGCCCTCTTCTGGAGACGAGAGCTTCGGTAAATATTAGCAGCAGAAGAAGAACCTAAGTATGTTCTATTTTAAACACTTGACTGTTCTCCTTCCTTTCTTTGTGCCCTCGCGTCGGTCAGAATCCTCATTAAGGAGCCACCACCGCACTCGGTGCAGAAGAAAGCACGCATGGCGACAAGCGGTGAATTTCGCCACGCAGTTCGAGAACGTTCGGCTTCGTTAGATTTCCGGCTCGCATAAATCTTCACAGCACGCTCTCTTGCGGCTTTCCTCCGTAAGAGCAGTTCTTTAATGACGCTGCGAACAATGGGCATCGCTTCGCTGGATACACACACACCAAACTTGGACACATCGAACAAACATTTGTTCGGTGTGTCCAACCCGCAGCAGCGCAAAAAAAAAAAAAAAATCCAAGGCACCGATTGCCGGGAGACCGGTTTTATATGATCAGATCATGACGATAGTGAGAGAAAGCTCCACATCGCCGTTAAATGCTTCAACGTCGCGCGCTCGCTTTAAATACTTGACGGACACATCTGAGGCTACTTTCTGTGACCACCGCTTGCGGAGGAGTTGCGTTACATACAATGCGGGCGCGAGCACGTGGGGAACCGAAAGGAAGCAGACGCCCTCCCTTCCCCGGACTCACCGCCGCGGTGGAGACGGACCAGCTGTTGGGGGCGACGTGCCGCGGGCGCCTCCGCCGTCGGCCGCCGGAGGGCGCGCCGGGCGGGCCACCTGCCGGGAGGGAGGGGCATCGGTCCGCCTCGCAGAGAGCAGCAGCAGCAGCCATCGGCCGGCGAACCCTCCCAGCATGGCGGCGGCGGCGGTGTCGCGGCGCAGCCAGCAGCAGCGGGGCGCCGGATGCGGGAATACGGTGTGGGGCCGGCGAAGGTCGCCCGTGCTCGTCGTGGTGGTGCGTGCTTGAGTGTGCCTTGGATTACGCTACCCGCGCCGACCGTGTCCGTGCGCTTCTGCGCGCGCCGATCGGCTCCTCTGTATGGTTCGGGTGAGTGGCTCCTTCGTCCGTCAGGTGCTCGGCCGTTGACGCGCGCCCGACTCGCAGTCACGGGTGGGGGGCAACGATCTCACGCGAGAATGTGGCCGCCGCGAATCGCACCCCGGCCGGCTGACACTTCGCAGTGAACCGTGTCGCCCGATCGGGGAGCCTTCGTTTTCTTACCGCACGTGCGCTCACGGGCGCGCACCCTGCGCGAGCTTTTTCACACCCGCAACTGACGCGAGCCGCCGGTTTCAGGTCCGGCCTTGATCTCGAGCGCGAGGCTTTGCAACAGTTGTGTCTTCCGCGTAGTGCAGTTTTATGAAACGTCGCACAAAGGCAGAGGCAGCGGATATGTCGTTACCTGACGGCCATCGAAGGACAGAGTATCTGACTTTTCACCGGGGAAACTGAGGTGAACACCTCCAGAAGCGCCGGCGCACACTGTATGCCTGCTTTAGCAGCAACCTGCGCGGCGCGTACCCATTCAAGCTCATCGTGGGCTGTTTTGAGGGAAGCGCTCAGTATTAATGTCACAATCGTCACTGTTTTGGAACCATTCGAGGTGGTGAATGCCAGCGGATGAATGCAGCGAATTACTTGACTGCCCCATGTTTGACTGAAAAAACATTGCCCTCACTGGGAAGACGCTGTCGTTGACGTCAGGAACCATCTTACCTGACTGCGCAGCACTGTAGCGGAAACAGGTGCTCTATGGTTAGCAAGTTAGCCGCGGGTGTCTCACTATGCGTAGGTGCCGTCCCAGTTTGCGTGTCGCACCTCTGTTGTTGTTGCCTCGTGTTTAGTGTGGGATGAAGTGATGAAACCCCTTGCGCACGCTTGTCCGGCGAGAGGGCATAATGAACAGTGCTGGCCCCTGATTGCAGCCAGCGTTTCTTCGATTAATCGCCGGTACTTAATCGATCTAGAGTTCATTTCTTTCGTTTGCCTGCATTGCATCTGAAGAAGTCAAAATCGCTCATTTTGAGTCGTACAGTTTAGAGCCATTGAACGCAACTGTAGGCAGTAATATCCTGCTGCGGCAGTCCTCTGAGCACGACAGCTATGTTGACAAGTGCAGGCCAAGATAACTTCGAGTCCCTTCTCGCTCGTGCGCAACTTGAACCGGTAAACCGCCTGCAAAATAACCATTGGCGTCAATCAGTGCTGCGGCGCCTCATGCTATTGACTTTTTATGCTCGTCCAGTAGGACACTTTGCGGGTGTTGTGGCTTGGTGCCCTCTGCTGGATGTTGGGAAGCTGCTTAGTCGTGGGGCACGCGGGACGGGCCAGATACGTTTTCGGGGTAGTTTTTGTTGCTTGGGTAGATTTTTGCTTTCGGTTTTTCATTGCGCGTACTTCGCAAGGGTGTCGATGTGACCGTTTACGACGAACCCTACAGCTCCTCCGGCCGCGCGTGGTAACTGTACTTTTAACGAACTTAGCTCGTCAACTACGCTTGTGGCGCACTTTAAGATGCAACACTAACATAATATTATCTATCAAAAGGACGCCGGGAGGTTATCGCACCCATGTCCTAAAAGCAAAAGTAGAAAGGATTGGAGTGGTTTCATGTTGGCCGTGTACAGATGGATAAAGATGTAACTCCTAACTTTCTCTGTCAAATACAAACGGCTAGATTATTCTTCACTTCTGATGAAGCCACGCGGTATCCTTCTGTTAGGGACGCGTAAAAAGCTGAACAGGTTAATATTTTTAACAAGTTCTTACATGTAAGCTAACTACATAATCTCGTAATTGCGTGAAGAACCATACATATCCACAATACCCCTTAGTCCCAGTTTTCGCGCACACGGAAGTATTCGAACACACTCATGTATCAAACTGGAAGCTTCCCCTGCTTGGGCCTAAATGCCTTGTAATATGAGATGCTGCTTCAGAAGTCTTAATTTTATGCGTGGTCGTTAGCTATCTCACGTCGGCAGGGGTGGAAGTGCTGCTTCAAACTGCTTTCCCTGCTCCAGACCGGCTACCTCGCTTGTCTGTCATCAAATTTAGCAGCACACAGATTTTTGCTGCGCAGTGGGCCATTAATGATATGTCCTACAAAAATGTGATTCGATACAAGTGACCATGCCTAACAGAGCGGTGGAATGCTGTGAGTTCCGTGTACACGCTGTAGGGGCCACCTTAGTCAAAACAATGGGAGCAGACCGGCGGCAGAGTTATAATGCACCTCACGCTGGGCTTAATACGTGTAATGTTTTCATAAACTAGAAAAGCATAGAGCATAATAAATTTTAAGCATGTCAAAAGCGATTGAAGGGGAGTAATTGAAAAAAAAAAAAAAATGTTCTATGCACTCTACGTATCACCTTCTCCCAGCCTTTTGATTTCCGGTGGTGAGAGAAGTCATCGTGGACTACCTCGAGCTGTTGGGAAACTTGTCCAACTACAAAGAGCTACTCAAGTTGTTCCCAATCGGAAAAAACTGCAGAAAATTTTCTGTTGTTACGACAGAATTTCTGTGTGGTTTTTGACAGGAAACGTTTTGTGACAATAGAACTTTCTGTAGTTACAACAGAAGTGTACGACAGAACCAGAGGCAACAGAGATCTACTACAGAAAAATTTGACGTTTACGACAAACCTAAGAATATTTTGTCGTATTTTTGACTCGGTTAATAATAATCTGTCGTGATTTTCGACTGGATTCTAATGGTTCAGCGAAAGCAAGCACGTAATTCACCGCCGAGCGTCTTTGTTAGTAACAAGCGTGTCAAGTAAACGTGAGACAAAATCATACTTCAAGGATAAGGGGGGGAAGCTGCAAAGGTGCCAATCACTTGAAATGTTCTCAAGAGTTTTGAAAGTCATACAGGGCCTATCGTCAACTTGTTTAAGTTAAGGATCGTCACTTATGTGAAAACTTTGGAGCCCCTGGCAGAATGACGCCTTTGAAGTACAAAATTTGAAGGAGGAGGCTACCATTGAGTTCTGTCTAGCCTTCTTGAAAGTACTACTTGCCAGTTTCCAGGAATATTTTAGCACGGGCATGAGATAAGAAAGTATATGCGCAAGATGGAGAGCAGACATGTGCTGCTCATTGATGTGAACTCCGAACTAATGGTGGTGCTTGAGTAAATCAGTGTCGTAGACTGCACGTTTGAATATATCAAGCCAAACTTAATTTAGTTGCGAAGTGTAGAAGCAAGCATTTGGCTTGCTGCTAGTCTGTTACAAATTGTTGCTCAGGCTAGTTGTGTAACTTTAAGCAGCTGCCGTACATCTTTCGGCTCTCCGTCTTACCAGAAATGCGTATATAGTCAGCAAGCATCGAACGTTGAATAAAAATGAATTAAATGGCATATTTTTGTACGTTAGGAAAATAAAATTTCAATTGCGAAAAGCATCCGACACTGGAAACATGCTCCACAACATAAATAGAATACTCCAAACTCCCATCTTATTGCTTCAAACTGGATTTGTTATAACTGCTGCCTGAACTTCTCCGAATTCTCTCGGGCCTGCTTCTACCCCTGCGTTAGGGAAAATTGTCAGGCGGCATCAACTTTTTGATGAAGCATGGATAAATCACGAGCATACCTGTGGCGAGTTACAGGACCGGGCTCTGATTGCTCGGCGTGTTGTGTGACGTCATGAGAGCACGTGATATGTTCGATTGAGGGGGACGGGCGACATGGAAATCGAACCCACCTGGACCCTTATGTCCCGATTGAGACACGGTACACCTAAGCCATGCACACTCGTGCGTACGGCTTCGTTAAAAGAGGGTTTATATCTCTGTTCTATGACCCTTTACATAATCTAGTGGGCTAGCATGAACGCAACGAGGATGTGGTGTCTGTCAGCCTGAATAGTTTTCGGATGTTGAACCCCATAAACTTAAACTATTAACCAAGATGTGCCAAAAAAAAAAAAAAGGAAAGAAGAACGGAACGGCAGGGAAAAAAGGGGAGGGGGTGAGATGCTAGCTGATGTGAACAACACCACTGTAAGGGAGAGTAAAGTATGATGACAGCATCTTCCGAAGACCGCTCCCTTCCCTTTAGGCATCTAAGCTTATGTCTCGGTGTGTCGCAGCGAACGTCGGCTTCTCGGCAGGTCTCGTATTATGCCCAGCTTCTACATTGGATAGTAGAAAAAAAAATGATTTCCTTTTGCATCTTAACAAACTACTGCTGGCGAAGTACGTATTTTGCAGTGCTATATTGTCCGGCAAATTCCCTTACAGCGTGAAAGACAGGAAACTTTTTTTCTTTCGATTTTTCACAGCCAAAAGCAAAGGCTTTTAGAGGAAAATAACTATATAATAAAGCAGTGATACAAGAATGAGTACAAGGTTGAGTCGTGTACAAAAAGCACTTTGCAGGCTGTCGTTAATCCTGCTTGCAAGTGATTACAAGGTGTCTGATTTTGGAAGAGCAGCTAGTAAGGGATTGATTGGGGGAAAATCAGTAGGCGCATGCATTAATGTGACTGTAGATCGCGATTGTGGTAATCATGTATTCTTCGTACATGTTTGATTCTCGCAAAGGGAGGTAATGTTTTACGTCAAAATCGGGAAGAATCCTGAATATCAGAAGGAGTTTCAGCCTAGCCGATATCTATCCGACCAGCTTCAAAAATTAACTGTAGTGAAGTCAGCATTTGTTTGACCGAATCCATGCGTAAAAACTGTAGTAAGGTGAATCTGCTTCCAAATTCCTTTCCAATATTCAAAGTTCTGAATCAGCCCGATTTGGAAGAGATGCCGGATAACGATGGCATAGTCCAAAGTGAGTCTCATGTTTGTAAATAAGCTGTTAGTTTATAAGCTTCCTTTTACAAAGTTTAGTATTTCAATGGTCTCCGCTGCTGTGGCATCCGATGTGTTCCCACGTCAGTGAAAGAGGCGCCCGGATTTCGGAATGGGGATGATTGCTTGTCGTGCCGTTCCATAGGTTCCGTTAGCCTCTTGTTTGTAAACCTCGTTCCCGACGTCGAGGAAGCTACCCGCCATCTTTTTAAACAGCGTGGTACCGTTCCCACACTTCCATAATCTAGTCTGTCTGCATGTGTCTGCGCTGCACCAGTTACCCTACGCGAGCATCGGTTCTCCCCAATTTGTATTAGATGCCCTGTCCATGCAAATTTGATCTTTTTTTGATTTCACCTAGGATACAATTACCTGGTCTCGTTCTCTGACCTCTGTGCACTCTCTCTGCCTGTGAAAATACAGCTATCGGTCTTTTCATATAGCCCGCTGCACGGTCCTCAGTTCGTTTTCAACCTTTTTGGTAGGCTTTCAGTTTTCTCCACGAAAGTCCACGGAAATTGTAAAAGTAAAAACATCGCACAACAAATAGTCGCGCGTTTTTTTTTTTCCAGGTTTTTCTCAAAACTCGTTCTTTCTCTCGAATAATGAATTAGACCCGTATCCTGTAGAGATCATGCATACGTACAGCACCCGTCAAGTGCACTTCGGCCATCCTTATATTCCTAGCTAATTCGCTCTCATGGTTCAGATTCGCGATTGCTAAATGCCCTGAATGAATGCATTCCCTCACCACTTTCAATGCTTTGCCGCTTACTGTAAATTTACCCCCCCCCCCCCCCCCCCCCCCGACTGTTGAACATTGCTTTACTTTTCTTCATGTTAACGTTTAGGCCCACCGTTCCCCTTTGGTTGTTGAGGTCCGCGGTTAACATCTGCAACTCGTCCCTTTGGTTTAAGAAGGCGGTGTCAGCAGCAAATTAGAAGTTGCTAAGTAGCTCTCCATTACCTTCTATTTAGCCCCAGATCTTCCCAATCTGCTTCCATGAACAACTAATATAAACACGTGGTGAATAGCAGTAGGGAGGCTCCATGCCTGACACCCTTCCTGATTGGGATTTACACAGCGGTGACCCCGGTTTTCAATGCCTCTTACGTTTCCTCTAAAGGGAGTGCTTTTTCGCAATCATTTAAACTTATAAAATAGAAACCTGGCTCTGCCCTCCTGTATTTCTTTATTTGATAGTGTGACTGATTATGTCAATATGGTCTGTTGCAGAATACCTATTGTGAAAGCCTTCTCAGTCCTTTACTTGACTGACATCTCAGGTAGCTGTAATTGGGGGGGGGGGGGGGGGGGGGGGGGGAGGAGGGGGGATTACCTTCTGACAACTGACAGTATAGCAGACCAGTTTGCAATTTTCTAGCTCTTTGCCATCCCCTTTCTTATTTGCCAAGCTTCCAGTACATCCGAGTTCGTGAGGCATTTCTTGCACAGGGTTACGTTTTTCCACCACAATGCCCATAGCATTCTTAAGCTCACCTGCAATTACTTTGTTATTCTTTAGCACTTTTCCCTCCTTTTGCAGTAACTGCAACCCCGAATTCCTTTTACTCGTACTTTGGTTACCCACATGCACGGTTCGCATGGGGCCTTGAAATAATTGAAAATTAACCCTTTAAATTCTGATGCTTCTTAAATTCTTGAAAACCTATGGGTGAGCTCCTTCATCTCTTAAAAACTAGGTTATATGAAGACTAATAGGAGAGCCTCTCAGATGGAATAACAAGACGGAGAGTATTGGCAAAATCCGAAGCACAACGTTGCACCTGGCTGAACAGATCCTTCAAGATGCATTTCCTGGTCCTCTCCCTTATTTTCTTGCTCTTTGTGTCTGTCTTCGTTTTCATGGACTATCCTCCTTCTCTTATGTAAGCAAACTATTGTGAACAGATTGTTTGGAATGGATACAAGTAATCGAGTGGATGCGGCACAAAGTCAACAGCCCGCCTGAATGAAGGACTGGAGGTTGAGAATTTGTCAAAAAAAAAAAAAAAGCAACAACAAATAAACAAAAAAATTATGTTCTTTTCGAGGACGCTGATAGTCCCAGGCCGCTATACATACGCGCACAGAATCCACTGATGAAGGCCAGCAGTTACCGAAACTGAGGAAACCACAGGACATGTTTCAATTTCTTTTTTTTTTTTTTTTCAGATGTGTACCGTTGATCAGTGAAAAGTTGAAGTGGAACCACATTTTACTTGAGACACAATTGATTAGAAATGAGGAAAAAAAAAAAAAAACATTACGCGCCACCAGTACGATCCAAACCCGTGGCATTACGAAAAACGTACGGTCTTCGTCAAAAATCTCGAGCTCAGAGATTTGATTGTTATGACGCGGCTTGTAGTGCAGTCTGAGTGTTACAAATCTTCTGAAGGTAAGAAAACTTTCGCAGGCATGTACAGTCTTAGTCAAAAATATACGGTCCAATGGTTTTGCTTCTAAGCCGCATAACGGGGCTCATGTACGCATCTGCACCGTTTGAGATCTAGTAGACGATAAATCTAGTCCCCATTCTTCTCTATGCTTACCTATATATTCCAGTATTGCTTCCAGGGGCTTAGTTAGAGTGCTTAGAAGCGAACCCCTTGGGCCGTATATTTTTGACAAAGGCTGTACCTCTGGGAGATGTCCGGTTCATCGTTCATGGCTTGTATTTAATACTCAGCACCTTACGAGCAGCCACTTTGAATGATTCAAGGGGCAGTATGGAGAAAGCTGAAAACTAAACCCTCCCAACCCAGTATTAGATAGCCACGTACACGCGGGCAGATTCAGCCCCGAGTGCAGCAAATGCGGTGGCAGAGCCACCTTATATTCATATTCTTGGAATTCCCGGCAGATCCTCTATCTGAACAGAGGTTCCAACTCCAAAGGTTCGTGCAACCAGGCACGTGGGAGATCTTGTCTCTCAGGTACGATCTGTAAACGCAACCTGACGCCGTGGGCGGAGCCCAAGAAGTCGCCGCCAGCATCGACTGACGGCCATCTGGCAAGGTCTACTATATCACTTTAAAACTTTTTTGCACTCTTAAAGGTGTAACGCTGTCTCAGGACTAACCCCTTGTGTATTGGTGTATTGAGTAGCACGCCGTCACTGTGGAAAGTCTTTTGCTGTGCGAATGTCCTGCATTAGGCGTTGAAAAGCGGGAGCTGTGTTTTGTTGAGGCCGCAGCTTGTGGCAGCCCTCACAGTGCTCAGGACACTGCTCCAGCGGTTTTTGAATTTCAAAACGCACTTCTCTCTTTCGCTTTTTTTTTTTTTTATATACCCCTTATTCATTTTACGCAGCGCAAGATAGCCAACTAAAACACCCTATTGCTTAACCGCCTTGCCTACTTGTGCCTCGCTCTTTTACGCGTAAGGTGTTAGCCCTGGGATGCTCGAACGCCCTTTTTACATCTAAAAAGGTGTCAAAATGTTAAGTGTTGTAAAGCACCATCCACTGAACATCCAGAGCAAAGTTTTTTTTTTTCTTTCCTTCTTCCCAATCCAATCCTTGCCACTGCGTGACCTGCGAGTGTCGTCGTTATCACTACGCAACTGCACTTGCCAGTGCACTGCAAGAAATGAAAAAGTTGCTTTTCTTTTCTTAACCGGACATATATATCTTATAGGATGTGATAGCGATCAGTTGGGGAGGGAAATCTTGGAAGTCTGAAATGCGATAGGGACACGTGTTTTAGCGCACCTGTTTACGTCACAGAGAAAGAGCGATTTCTTTAAGTGCTTAATTTGCATAGCTTTTCTTGTGTGCTTTCGCTAATTTTCCATTCTTTCTCTTTTTTCCTACTTTGTCGCTATCTTTTGTTTATGTGTTGGATTTTCCTAATCTTTCAGGATTTGCGCATGCGTGTGGTTGCGTAGAGATGGGACTTCGTTTTTTAGTTTTTTTTAGTCAGTTCCATGTCATTCAAAAAAAAAAAAAAGTGTAGTACACGTCCTGTCTTCGCCATTATTTGTCCCGTCTTTCCACTACGTTTTCGTTGAGCATGACCGACTGGCCCCACAGTTATACTCGGCTAAGTTCATATCTTGTACATCGGTGTCAATTATTTCTTCTCATCCCATTCATTCATCAGCAACGTGCGCTCTGCGCAAGCCTTATTGCGGTTAAGACATTCCGGGCCCGATCCTTCAATTACTGTCTACGGAAACATTGCTGTCTTCCCTAAGTCGCTGGGTTGTTGGGAGTCGTCAGTCCCTCGCCACTGGAAGCTGATTGCCAAGACCATTAAAGCGGAGTGCTGAAGACAAGTTGGCCTTCTTCAAGACTGGCTGGCTTGCTGTTCTTGCACTTTTTGAGAAGTTGGCTCGTCTCGCTTCGAGACGCTCAGAGACTTTCAAGGTAATGCAACCGCGGTGACAGAGTGGGTGCGGTAGAAACAAAGAAGCAGGTAGGCAAGGTTTCTGTCACGTTCTTAGGGGATGTCTCTGAACCGAGTGAAGTTCAGCGGGTTGTGGAAAAAGGCCTCAAGTTCAGCCTTCAAGGTACTGTTTCGAAGCATAAAATAATTGATTCAGTTTACAGAATAGCAGAGAAGTCTAGTGGGAAGGAGTGAGATCATTGCCTTTCAGAATGTGTTGACGCGGTAAAAAAAAAAAAGAAAAAAAATAAAAGCCTACAAGCCTGGAACAGGGAGCACCACAAAATCTCTTAGCGCCGTTGGGCATTTTCCTGATTCAAAGCTGTCTCTGATGCAAGCAGATAAGGATGGATGCTTTGTCGTTCCCCCTCGTGAGCAAAGGCTGCGAATTGAACTGAACAACGTCAAGCGCTCGCTTCTCAAACCTGCTAAGGCCGGAACTACAGCGATGAAGTCGCGGAAAGATTGTAAGCTGTACAGAGTTGAGAAGGAAGTGAAGAACTGCAAAGGAGATGCAATGAACGTTTTTGTTTTCTTTTTTTACGGTGCGAAGACGCACAAGCCTCACTGCCCCTTCAGAGCCGTCATTACATAAAGACACAGTTGACAAGCGTGTGCATAGGCAGGTTCCTCTAGCGTCATTTGAACGGGCTTGTTACTGTGGGCCCCTTTAATGTCGCCAGCTCTGCTTTCTTAGTTGACATTCTGCGCAGTGACCTGTGCGATGCAAACTCTGCTTTTTCAGTGGACGTTGAGGATCTTTTTTACTCGATGCCGCGTGTTATGAGGGAGTGTATAAGAGGCGGGGCCGGTGTCTTTTCAGAAATCTTGCGGTGTTAATATTGACTCCTTTTTAGAACTCATGACCACGCATCTGAATTCGACGATCATTAGCCATATGGAACATTTCTATATTCAGAAACGTAGGATTTGTATTGGCTCAAGTGTTGCGCCTGTACTGTGTGAAACTTCCTTAGCTAAGTTTGGACGACTGCTTCAGTTCCAGTTGAGCAATGAGCGCGTTGTACGCATATTGAGATATGTCGATGATTTGTTTGTAGCTTTCTCCTAGAAATGACAAATGCTTTTAGTTGGACTCGGTCCTAACCTGTTTCAAAGCGATCGTGAATTCGTTGACATTTTGCACTAAACTACTGGCTGATGACTTCATTCATTTTTTAGATATTCACCTGCGTTTTAATCCTGTTGGGCATTTTTGCTGGGCTTACGAGCTTCGGTCCGAAAAAGCGCTATTACCTGACGACTCTTCACATTCGGAGTTCATTAAGCAAGGCACAACAGCAGCGTATGTCTTTGGTCTGCACTCCTCAAGCCATGTCCTGACAGAGTTTGAATAAGGTTTGAAATAATTTTGAATGACTTTGAAAGCTGGTATCCCTGCACATGTTCTTGTGGCTGTCGCTGAGGCTCTCAGATAAGCTACAGAAAGAGAAAAAGAAGCCATCCAGTTACCATCGCAGAATGCACAAAAACAAAGATTGAGGTAATGCCTGATGTGCACAGGCTCTCGCACAACTTGAAGATAGTGACCGCGAAATTTGGAGTTTATATCGTATTTTCAGCACTCCTCAAGCTTACGAAGCTATGCGCTTTAGCAGACCGTGAGGAAGATAAGAGTGGTACAAAACACAGGATCCCGCTCGTCTCATATGCCACTGGGATTGTCTAACAGTTCCCTATACACTGGGAGCATGTACATTGGGCAAACGAGCGAATGCCTAAACGTAAGGCTAGGCGAAAATGCCTCTTCACTACGCTAACAAACGGGTGAACGTTTGCCATAGCACTGCAAGAAATGCAAAGGTTGCTTTTATTTGCTGAAGTGGACTCAGATGTTTGGACGTGGTAGCGATCAGTTAGCGAGGGAAACCTTAGAAGCTCGTGAAATTGCGAAAGGCAGTAGCGACATGTGCATTCTGTTTACGTCATGGACAAAGAAAAGTTTTTAAGTGTTTGTGTTTCGATAGTTGTGATCATGAGCTTTTGCTCCTCATCCATTCTTGCTCTTTTTTTTTTTCCATCGTTTTTAGCTGTCTTTCATTTATCAGTGTTGGGTTTTTCCATCTTTCAGGATTTGCGGTGTTCATCAATTAGCTCCCGTTTAGCAGGCAGTGGCGCTCTATGCATGCACGTGTAATGGGGCTATGGCCTCGAGATCGAGCAGAGTTGCCACCTTGCGGCGCAGCGGCGAACCATACTCAGTGTGGATGCGTGCCAGCCCACAGTGGTTTACATGTGCGCGTGTGGTGTGTATACAAGTTTTTTTGTTTGTTTCGCGGTTCCCGTACGCTTTTGCTTACCTATCTGCCCCTTGAAAAAGAAATGTGAACATACTATCATCCCACGCTCCGTTAAAATAAACAACGTCCATATCGAGTATGTCATGCTGAATAAGCACATCATCAGTCGCGATCTTCGCGTTTGAAGTTCTTTAACACGCGCCGTCTCAGACGAAATGGGGCGCCGTGTCAAAGCAAAACAGGTCGCTGCCGTCAATACAACTTAATGCAAACGCTCAGAAATCGCATAGTCCCGTTTTTGCTTGGAACACCGCAACTATACATGCGACCGGAGACTGCTGTATAGCAGAATGCAGTTTGAGCAGACCACTCTTTGTCTTCTGTATGCCAGTTGCCTGAGTACCCTTTTTTTTTTTTTTTTTTTTTTTTTTTTGCTGTTAAACCTCCGTCGCGGTGTCTCAGTGGTTGAGAGCTCGATTGCCGATTTCGAGAACGGGCTGTGCTCTGGGATTTGACTGCACGTTAAACAATATCACGTGGTCAACGACACCGAAGCCTGCCACTACATCATCCGTCATAGCTAATTTCGCTTTGGTGCGTTAAACCCCGGGCCATGTAAATTTCTTCTTTTTTTTTTTTCTGCTGAAGGCTTCTGCGCATCCGTAACTGTGGTAATGAGCAATTTGCTTTACAGAAATGCTCGAACATTTGAGAAATATATCTTCCCAGCTCCTAATTCTTACACTAAATATTACATAGTACACTTAGATCAATGTATACTCCACTGGTAGCTAGCCCATTAGAATTATTAGAATCCCTTTTCGTCTGAGCGCTGTCCTCCGAACAAACTCGTTGTTTCTGGCAAGGGGAGTAAAATAGCTCCATACGGGCTTAACTATCGGCGTTTAGTTCGGGAATAAATACATCTTTATAAAGATGTAAAAAGCAGCGCCCGTGCGCAATTTTTTACGATGTCTTCGCAGCGACTGATTCGTAGCTTCCACTTCAACGTTACTGGAAATTAATCGCTGATAGTCCTAAACTTTACCAATTGTGTAAAGGTTCTCTCTTAATGGTGAACTTTATTGGCATTGGGGAATAGTCACACTACTGATTTACCATTTATCAAAATCACACATACATCAGAAATCCCTGATACTTTGCTCGGTTTCAGGAAATAATTTAGAGGTATTGGCGCAGTGCTACACTATCAGATTCTCTGAAATTTGCCGCAAGAAGCATCCGCCTCGTTGTGAGCTCGGCAAACTCAATCCACTCAGCGCTCTACACGTGAACTGTCAGCTTTCCTATGCGGCGCGGTTTTCTGTACAGTGTCGGCGTAATCTCATTTTTGGGGAATACTTGTGCGTGGTTGTCTAGCCAGAGTAGATGTGCACTCAGTCTACGGCAACCCCCCCTGGCAGTACATCCTCAGTGCTACATTTAACCTGCTTAATCCTCGAGTCAAGCACTATATAATGAACCAGGCTGTCTCGATTCATTCTAAAGTACTGTAGTTCGGAGCACGAACCTTGTATCTGCGTGGGCTTGGCACTAAATTTGCCTGCCTCACTCGTATAAGACACGCACACGCTGTTGAAAAGGCGATAAGAAAAATAATGCTGTCATTAGTCAAGTGGTGCACTTCAGGCCTAAGTATCAGGCCCGTGAACGCGGTACAACGCAAATAGCTTTGCGTGCCTTGTTTTACTAGAATCCGCACTTCTTTTCCATTCATTTCTTTTTCTGCGATATTGGAACACTGTAAACAGCAAATCGCCAATGCATTACAGAAGGCACGTTTTTATCGCCAACAAGCCCGTCTTAATCTCGCAAGCAGACCTACGCCATGTGCGTTTCTGCGAGCGCCGCGGGCTGCCGATCCACACTATCGGAGTGACGGTGGCGCCACCTCTAGGTCGATCTCGCGGCGAATACGCTTCCCCCCTTGCTCCGGCGATACTCGTATATAGCTGAGTTTTTCAGGCGACGGTGCTCGATTTGACCACGTTCCGATTGGCGTTGCGTTCTGTCTCACGTACGGTTGGATTCTGCCGCGATCGACGCTTCTCACGAGTACACGCTGAGTTTGCACTGCTGCTGCTCATCCGGCGGTGTCGCGTCTGCCATGGCGAATAACTCTGTACCCAGTTCTCGAAACTTAGGGTCCTACAGGTAATGTTTACTAAACTTTCGCCAACAGTGCTGCTTTCTCCGGTACTTGACAGCATGCCTGGCAAAAGCAGCTAGACTCGATGATTGCATTAAAAATGCCTCGTAAGTCATATCAAGGCGTATCAGGCCTGTTCGAATATTCGGCACCTTGACATCTCACTGACGTCATCCGCTCACCGGAACTTTCTCTGGCGGAATGTATATAAGTTTAACGAAGGTGCTGTTCTTAACAAAAACTGTAGGACTACCAAAAACCGCCAACAAAAAAGCCAACAGAAAATCTTTTTCGTTGCGTCACAGGCCCAGGCGCACACTGTCATTCTGCATCGCCAGACACGTTTACACCAAGCTGTGTTGTGCGGGAAACTCGGAAGTATCGCACATGATTCGTAGCACAGCCTGTGCCTGCCATATAGATCGCGCACGTCTGCGTAGGGAATATAAATAGTAAGGAAACGTGCGGTAAAAGATGAACATCTCGACAATGTCCTGGAAGGCGTTAAGTGTTAAAAAGGGTGGAGATTAAAAAAAAAAGTCGCAGCTTATAGGCTAGCTCTGGTTAAAAATAATTGGCTTTTGACGAAATACGTGTCTCCCTTCTCGGCGGAGCCGCAGTGCAAGCTTCCTCGATAATTTCCACGACTTGGGGATCTGTAACTGGCACTGGCATCCCACCATAGCACAAGGGCGCCTTTTTGCGTAATGGCGTTGGAGCGGATGTCCGGAGCAAACCCAGATGTCCCTTAATGAAAATGTGGATTGGCCCAGACGAGCTTGACGCAACAACCACAATACCTCATGCTGATAATGACGTCAATACAACATTTTTCATTGGCATACACTGTCGTGACGTCGCACGGGACCCATAAACAGCATCGCACCACGCCCTCAACACTGAGGTCAAGTGTCTCTCGAATTTATCGCAGTTTGCCTCCGTTGAAACGCGTCCGCCGAGGCGTTTCGAACGCTCCACTTCGGGTTGAATAACCGAGCGCGGAGCCACCGCTGCGGGTCTAGCTCTTGCTCAACGTTGTGATTTGAGCTAAAAACTTGAGCGTTGGGAATTTTTTGCTGTGCCCCCCCCCCCCCCCTTTTTTTTTTTCTTCTTATTTACTACAGAATAGTTAAATGCTCGCAACATGCCGGACCAATGAGCAAACTACTTTAGGGCTACTTTTCCAAACATGAATAGCCAAATCATTGTGCATTGTAAACACATATCAACCTGACGTGCCAGAGCGACAGCAGTGCGTCAAGCTCCTCCCGGGAATGTCTCCAAGCGGTGCTTCTCAGCATACCACGTCTGCTGGGGCTTTCATGCAACCTTGATGCTGTAGAAAGCCGGTGCATCTTATCACTGGTGGGAAGCTTGATCGTCCATGTGCTTGGTGGCCTGCTCCGTCCGTCTTGCTGGTTACTGAGCTCTGGAAGGGATGCTTGGCCCGCAGTGACAGTCTCCCACCTTCCCTCTCCTCACCCTTTCTCCCGATGAATGAATTGTACCTCGCATTAATGCACTGCATCGGCGCTCAAAGAAAAACTCCGTTTCCTCTTCGCCGCTCAAACCGCGGAGTGGTGCGCCGTGAAGCGCGGAAACCGCTTCGGGAAATATGTCGGGAAGGTACTTGAACGAAACGTCAAAGGACCGCTCATAGAGTGTCAACAAAGCTGCATCCGGCCACGCAAGCATTCCGGGACTGCCGCCGACGCATTCCAGAATATGCGAAATGCTCCAAAAAACGCGGAAACCAAATAGCGCGCGAGATCGTTGAAGCGGCTTAGATTAGCAGTTTCGCCCTTCCGTATCACAATGAAGCAAGGCTTTTTGCACCTTTCTCGAGATAATAAAAAACGGTCGTAGTTTTAGTACTACTCGCGCTCTGCATCCATGTGCGCCTATATAGTTATCTTGGGTTTCCATCCTTGCTCTGTATTCGCTGTCTTAATTTTACCGTCTACTTTCCCGCGCATTCAGAGCGCACATTTGGTGCGCTTCGTTTGTATCGAGGATTTCCAACCTTTGTTTGCATATTTGTTTGTTTGTTTTTTCACTTATTGCCACCTGGATTCATACTTTGCTTTCGGTGCGCTGTTCCTTTTGATCTCTTCTAGCCGTTTTACCATTAGTTGACTTTAATCGTGAATTTTGTTCCTTGTTTTGTAGTTGAACGGATGAAAGATGACAGTGACACTGATCGGCCGCTGGCAAACACTCAGCGCCACTTCTTTTTTTACCACTTAGCTTTGCCGCATGGCTGTTTGCCAGCTAGGTCAGCGTAGCATATGGGGTATAAGAGTTTATTTGAAGCCATGTACACAATCATAAGGCGGGCACACTCAAATGTTGTCGCTGAGTGCAGGACAGAGTAGTTGGTTAAGCAGGCAAAAAACAGACAAAAAAAGAACGAAGAACTCTTAACATTTTTTTTTTTGCTCGGACTTTTCGTTACGGACATTCTTACACCTAGTTTGTGTCCCTAGAAACAAATGAAGTTCATTCCCACAATATAAATCAAATGTTACGAATGTAGAGCCAATTCAGTATTCATGCAAATACAACAGTGTCATTGAACTAGATGGGAAGAATAAAAATAATCAAATGGCAACACATTATCCCTGTTCACAGAGCAATGCTACGTCTAAAACGTAACACACACACACACACACACACACACACACACACACACACACACACACACACACACACACACACACACACACACACACACACACACACACACACACACACACACACACACACACACACACACACACACACACACACACACACACACACACACACACACACACACACACACACACACACACACACACACACACACACACACACACACACACACACACACACACACACACACACACACACACACACACACACACACACACACACACACACACACACACAAACGCACGCACGCACGCACACACAGATATACTACAGATATACAGATATATGCGTGTGGTCAGATAAGAATGGTAATCGAGGTCCCATGACCGTGTTTTGTTTCAGGGAAATTTTTGTATGTGGTAGGCACAGTCATGGCACAAAGTGATGGTCTTTAATTTTGCAAGATACGGCGTAGTTTTCCCGGAAAAAAAAAAAAAAATCGTATTACCACTACAAGTAGCAAACTCCGTTTTTGCCATTTCAAAAAGTTGCAAGTTTAGACCTGCTGCTAGCGTACTAAATTTTGTCATCCATTCTTTTTTATCCACGAAGTCTGTGCAACTTCTTTTTTTTTATGGGAATTATTAAAAGCCTGTTTCGTTGTTGCAGTTGATTGAGTAAAAAGTCGCAAACATTGCTCCAGAAGCAACGCGCTACGAAAAAGTCAATTTTTCTACCTGAAATACGGGCACGATGCTTTATGTTAGCATTAAATCTTTTTCTATTTATTATTCATATAATTCCCTTAATTTCAGGCAAAGTTGGGAGCTCTAGACTGCTAAGTGTGTCACCGCATCAAATTAGCCCGAAATTCGAAAACGGCAAGAAAGGCGTAACTTGATTTCAATTAAAAAAAAAATCGATATTTATGAAAATCTCTCTCAAGAATCCTCAGTACCTCATAAATATTATGGTCTGAAAAGGTGTTGCATTATGTTGTTTAAAATGATAAATATAAATATGAAATTGAGCGCTTTTTTTTTTCATGTCGTCGATATTCAGCCCTGAATTCTGGCGCGACTTAATAAAGCGTTGTCACTGAAACTTTTTTAATATATTATGCAGGCCTAGTTCTCTATTTCTGCAAGAATCGGAAGCTCTAGACTTGCTCGTTAGTTCTCCGTATTATTTTGAAGTCGGCCAGAATTCAAAATTATCGGACAACCTTGACTCGAATTTAAAAAACTACCGGATCTTCGATTTTTATCGATGTCCACTAAAAAGCAATCTTAAGCACTTTATAAACATCAGATACTAAAACCATACCCTGGACACTTTATTGTCGTGACCTGAAGGAACCCGTGAACGCTCGCCTCGTATACCCTTAAAGCGAACCTTAAGTGTCCCTTGAGTTTTTTGCTTTTACATTATATCGAAAGATTTCTCTTGGAGAACTTCCAAGTCCAGAATGTGCTGTGACTTCGGTGACATCGTTTGAAGGTGGTACCCAGCAAAAGCTAGAGGCTTTTGGATCGTGCGTGTTACGTAGGGAGCCCTTACCTTCGCTTTGCGGTTTCGCCCTTTGGTGGTACCAAACTTGCTGTCTCTTGTCAATGCTCAATGCCGATAAGCTGGCCGATTTTAAAGTAAGCACGTGCTCCGGCCACGGCGGAAATGAATTCACGGCTGCTGCCGAAGATGCCCAGCATTGTTAATTTGTCAGTAATAAAGTTTGTTGTAGGGAGGCGGTGTAGCAAGGAGGCGGTCGGGCAAAGGTGTAGAACCATAACATAATACGCATTACCAAACCAAACCACTACGCAACCAAAATCGAAAGATGAAAACGCGAACAGCTAGCGCTGACCATTAGTCGCCGTATTAGATTTAGCGAGATAGAGTTAACGTTCGCGTTCAGTAAAACACGCAGATTATAATGTTAGGAAACCAATGATATAAGGTCGCATCGTGACGAAGACTTCATCGGTTAAGACGTCCGGTCACGGAACCAGGTTACGCTAGTCCGAACCCGAGCGCTGGTGGCTGCGTTTTGATGGAGGTGAAACGGAGAGACGTCCGTGTGCTGTGCGATGTCTGTGCACGTTAAAGATCCTCGGGTGGTCGAAATTATCCGTAGCCCTCCACTACAGCTCCCTTTTCTCTCTTTCCACTTTCACTGCCACCTTCCTCCCTTCCCTTACGGCGCGATTGAGGTGTCCACAAGATGACAGATACTCTTTGCTTTCTTATAAACCAAGCTAAACCAACCAACTAGCTGGAAATCGATCTTCTGACCGTTAGTTTGGTATTAGTACGCTATATGTAGGCCACGCGGCCACGTTGGTACGGCTTGATAATTGCGGGGCTTTGCACACTTATTCCGTGATGCCTTTCAAGCAATGTGGTAATTTGTTTTGGTTTCGTTTTTGTGCGGTTTAACGTCCCAAAAGGGACTCACGCTATAGGCCGCTTGCGCTGAAGTTTTGGAAGCATAGTAGCGCCGCATCATGGCGGTTAAAAAGGTTGGCAGGGTAGTACTAGGCCGGCTCCGCCTATGCCGCAGCTTTACGAGTGCGAAGAGGTCATATCTCACGGAAATCGACGTGAGCCGTCCGTAGCCTGACAAGCAAACAAACAAGCAAACAAACAAACAAATGCAAAATAATGGACATTGGTATTGCCTTACACCTATGCATCGAAACGTCATCACCTGATTGCGTCATAGGCTGCCACGAACACGTTATAAATTCGTTTTCGCTGCTCTGCCATTTTCTTTGAAAATCGCACGAAGGGGAGCTACGATGCGATGGATGGGGGCAATCTGGTGCACTAGTTTTGAGAGTAAAGTTCCTTCGTTCTATGCTGGCTGCTCCATCTGTTCCAATCTGTAATATCTGTAGAGAAAAAGGTGTCATAGTGGAGTGCTCTGGAATAATTTCGATCGTCTAGAGATCTTTATCGTGCACTGATATCGCACAGCACGCGGACGCCTCTCCGTTTCGCCATCGCTGGAACACGGCCGCCGCGGTCGGGTTTAAACCCGGGTACTCCGGATCAGTAGCCGACCGTCTTGACCACCGCTCCATTTCGTACGACACTTGATCGACTAGCCATCGGATGGCAGCGCACTGGAACTTCACGACAGATTTATAGATTTCTGCATGTTGTATAAATGCTTGACAACAAGCAATTGTTCATTTTCAAAGCGTGCCAACCCTGCAAACATCGTCAGAGCCTGAAATTCGATGTAATCCGTTTTGTAATGCAGCTGGAAGCTGTGGGTCCGTACCGACTGCATGCATTCGGAAGCAGTCGCCAGGGGTCTGTGCTGCCCAGCAGACGCCTGGAGGGGTTTTAAAAGCACCGTTAATGCCACGAGAGTGTTTTTGGGCTGTGAAGCGCAAATGATCAGTTTTTGGGCTGTGAAGCGCAAATGATCAGTTTAGTATCAGGGCACTGAGCACTCGCGGTATTAATAGCTGGGTGACACTTCTCAGCACTCCGTTTATTAAAGGATGCTAATAAGGATCTAATCTATTCATTGGTCCCCCCTGAGCAGCGTAAGATGCTTTCGAGGGACGCTATAGTGGATGGCTCCGGATAATTTATTTCGCCTGGGTTCTTTTAAAGCGCGCTGCCTTCGCACAGCGCGTGGACGCTTAGCGTTTCTCCTCCTTCGAAACGCGGCCTCAGTCACAGCGGCGGGGAGTGGTTGTTTACGACTGCATGTCAAGGACTATATGCGAGATTAGAGATGCACTGATTAATTAAGGATGCAGGGATTAAAGCGTGCGGTAAAGTGCACGTGGGCGAGGGGTGAGTGAACGCGAGCGATTGCGTGGTGGTGGTGGAAAACATTTATTCATGGCTGTTTATAGGAGAGTGATGGGGTCCGCGGCAACTCGGGCCCTAGCCATGAGAGCTATTTGGCTCTCTAAAGTAGATCAGCCGAGCAGGGCAGCCTCCAAGCTCGCTCGGGTAGGGAAGTGGAAAGGGGATAAGCGGGGTTAGAGGGGCACGCATGCCCACACCATGTGGTGCACATCTGAGAACGCGTCCCTACAGTGCGGGCACTCCCTGTTAAAAGTAGGATTAAAATATTGCAGCATTTCCGGACGTATAGTACCATGTTGGTATAGAAGCGAAGGAGCCAACGCTCCTCGCTTTTCGTTAGCCCTTTCTCAGGGGTATGAAAGCGGCTATGCTGGGTTTTGCATAATTGTACAACGTCTTTGTAAGTGATAGCCGCGTTAGGTTCTGATTCCTCGGGCGGCGAGTGTAAAGGCGATGTTTGGTGGTCGAGCGGTGCGGGCTAAGGCGTCTGCGCAGCTTCATTTCCCGCATCTGCTGGGGTACACACGCTCGTATGCTATTTCGGCGAACGTTGAGAAGAAAGGAGGAGGAGGAAACAACTTTATTTAACGCATTGCATTAAGCGTTAAGAATGTCCTGGGCCAGGGTCACCAAGGCCAACTGATCTTGCAGCTGGTCAGAGGCTAACAAAGCCCGCCACGTTGGGGGAGGAGGGTGTGGAAAGTGAGGAGATTGGAGGGCGACAGGGCATGAAAAGATGCAATGCTCCAAGTTTGCATAGTGTTCTGGGCAATTTGGGCATGCAGGGGAATGTATGATTCTGTATAGAAAAGATCGGGCAGGAGTAAGCAGTGTATTTAGTTGTATGCGTCTAAGAATGCGGATTTACGTGGTAGTGAGAGATTTATCAGGAAGAGGAAGTGTACGCAGTGTTTCTCTAATGTTGTCGTAGTGAACGTTGATTTCTTTTTTGTAGTGAAGAGTAGTGTCCCACGTTGGTGGATAAGGCCAGGGAATCCCAGGCGCCCGGTGTTGAAGTTCGCGGGCGAGGCGATGCACTACCTCATTGCCTGGGATTCCAGCGTGACCAGGAATCCACCTCAGTGTTACAGTGTGGGGACGTAGTTTGGTAAGAGCTCTGTGTAGATCATCGTGTAGTTCTTCAGGAATGCGACCCGTGTGAATGGCGCGTAAGCTTGTATTGAATCAGTGTATATGGTATATCCTGAAGGGTTAGGGGGTGCTTGTGCGAGGTCTTGAATACTGGTAACTATTGGTAGGGTCTCGAGAGTCGCTGTAGGAGGAGGATCTATGTAAGGACCGAGGGTATGCGTCACTACATCGCTACAGCTCTGAATTGAGTAAGCAGCCGCTCCGACGTTAGTTCGTGATGCATCTGTGTAGGTGATCGTGGAATCTGTCGGGTGAACATGGTTGGAAACGCGAGCGGAACGTCTGCCTGTGTTAGTGTCAGGTGCAACGTTTTTTGGAATGGGGATTATTCTGAGGTTATCCGGGAGCGAAGAAGGAAGGGTAATTATAGGGAGGTCTATAGGTTTGAGTGCAACCTGCTGTAGTATCCAATGTCCTTGTTTGGTGCTAGAAAGACGTGTCATTTGCCGGTCGCGATGTTGTTGTATGAGGTCTCCCAGGGGCAAGAACAGCCCCGTAGAGTATAGGCGCTCCGTGGACGTACGTACAGGGACGTTAAGGGCGGCCTTGTACAATATGTGAAGCGCAACCTCAATCTGATGTCTTTGGCGACAAGTTAGTGTAAGGTAAGGAATCGTATATAAAATTTTGCTAAGTGCTAATGCGTGGACAAGCTGCCTGACTTGACCCTCTCGTAGCCCGGCGTGCTTATTGACTATGCGGCGAACTAGATGCGTAAGCTGATTGCAAACTTTAACGGTTGTAGATACATTGGCCTGATTGGTTGACTCATGGATATGAAGTCCGAGGATCCGGCAGGATGATACACGAGGGATGGGGTGACCTGCCATTGTGAGATTGATCAGCGGGTTATGTTGGCGTTGATAGCGAGTTTTTGCAATCAGCAGCAATTCGGATTTTTCAGGTGCGGGAGATAGCCCTAATTTATCAAGGTAACTAACGACTGCATCGATACCTTGCTGTAGGGTCTCCTCTACTGCTCCAGGAGACCTAGAAGTGCACCAAAGAGTAAGGTCGTCTGCATAGAATGTGTGTTTTAGGTTTGGGATAGACGCTAAAGTACGAGATAGGGGAGCCATTGCAAGGTTAAAAAGGGTGGGTGACAGAATAGCGCCCTGAGGAGTACCACGTGTGAGGGGGAAAGGATCAGATATCGAATCGGGGAGACGGAACTTGGCCGTACGGTCGCGGAGAAATGCTGTGAGGTAGCCATACATCTTTGGACCACAGCCAATAGAGGCAAGGATGTTTAATAGAGGATCGTGGGCAAGGTTATCAAAGGCTTTTCGCACATCAAGGGCCACTATGGCTTGGATCTGGGAAGTGGGCGGAGGGTCAAATTCGTGCATGAGGACAAAAAATAGGTCCTGAGTAGACACACCTTTTCGGAAGCCAATTTGTTGAGGGGGAAAGAAATTTATGGATTCAAGATGAGTCTCGAGCCGATTGAGCACCATCCGCTCCATGGTTTTTCCCAGGCATGATGTTAAAGAAACTGGGCGGAGGTTTTGAAGCGCAGGTTTTTTGCCTGGCTTTGGAAGTAGGGTTATAAGTGATTGTTTACAAGATGCTGGGAGTGTGCTTTCTTCCCAATGTAAGTTTATAATGCTCAGAAAATGTTCTTTGTCCTTGTCAGAGAGATTTCGAATGAGTGAGTATGTAATCTGGTCTTCACCTGGGACTGACTTCCGCTTTAGCTGTTCTAGCGCCCAGTCGAAATCCCAGAGGGTAAACGGCTGATCGAGTTCTACATTGGAAGCACCAGTGTACGGAGTATAAAGGCTGGGTAGGGGAGGAGGAATGTAGAGATCGCGGAGCATCCGCGCCTAGTTGAGAATAGTGCTTCTCGAGAGTGGGAACAGGCGCCGGTTGAGGCCCGAGTAGTTCTCTGAGTAAATGCCAGGTTCTTTTTTGATTTAGTGTGCCGTTAATGGTGTTACAAATTTTGTTCCATTGATTGGTGTCAAGTGTAACGCAGTGTTCTTTAACCTGTCGCGTCAATTCGGTGACTCGGTCGGAGAGGCGAGCATTGTTGGGCTGAGTGCGAAGAGTGCGCAAGAGGCGTTTCCGCCTCTTCCAGATGCGTACAAGGTAAGGGTCCGGATTATCTGACGGGGCTGAAGTGGAACTCTCCTGCGTAGCTTGTTTCTGAGCATGTTTGAGTGCTTTTGTCCAGTTCTGAAGTGTAGTGTAGTGAAGTGTAGTGACTGTGCTGTGGTAAGGTGCATAATAAGCATTGTGCGATCGTGCAAGAGGAAATAATATCCGCATCTGCGTGGGCAAGAGGCCACGCTGATTTAGCT